>NC_132853.1:58964060-59267335 GCF_048164855.1 Canis lupus baileyi | reverse complement strand
GGAGGCCAGAGGCCAGGGGGCCCTAGACCCAGGTGGCCCCCGTGTCCGGCATGGCTCAGGCACCCCTGGCTCTGTGGGGGGCTTGTATCGGGACATGGGGGCCCAGGGGGGAAGGCCCTCCCTCATCGCCAGGATCCCAGTGGCCAGGATCCTGGGGGACCCAGAGGAAGAGTCCTGGAGTCCCTCTCTGACCAACCTGGAGAAAGTGGTGGTCACTGACGTGACCTCAAACTTTTTGACCGTCACCATTAAGGAAAGTAACACGGACCAAGGCTTTTTTAAAGAGAAAAGATGAATTGCTGGGTGGGTGATCCCAGGACAAGAGAGCAGGAGAGAGAGTGGGAGCGCAAACTTGGCATCATGCTTTTTATTTCTGGGTGGGAGGCGGCCTTCTGGCTGGTCCTGTCCCCAAACTTCACACGCCCAGCCCGTTCCATTCCTCCTCCCTCCCCTCAGTTTTGGTTGGAAAGAGTATCTCTAGAGTTATATTTTCTATTAGATGTAAATATGTTATTTAAGAAAAAATATCTAAATATATATATTTCAACTCTTGAAGTTGTTTTATTTAAACAAGGAGAGAGAGAGAGAGAGACTCAGTGTGGTTTAGTTGGGGCAGACGGGCTGGGTCGCCGCCCCTCAGCCACCCGGGCACTAAGGAGGCTGGGGACCGGGGTACTGGACCTCTGATGGTGTCTGGAGGGACCCACCTCACCCCTCCTTCCTTTTCCCACAGCCCCTTGGCAGACCCCTGGAACCAAGGCAGGACCCGGATTTTTTCTCTCTTCCCATTGGCCCAGCAGGCCAACAAAAGATTGGCTCCCCAATCAGAAAAAAAGGGGGTGGGGTCAGTGTGTTTTGCCTTTTTTTTTTTTTTTTTTTTTTTAAGAGTAAGAAGTCTGTTTGGGGGGGGAAAAAGTATTAACTTGAATAACTTTTGTGTGTGATATTGAAGGTAAAAAGTTGCAGGTGGGTGGGGAGCATCAGATTCTCACCCAGGACCACATCAGGAAATGCACTTTATGGGAGATTGTGTGTGTCACACACGCCCATCAGATCGTGTGTATGTCATGTGGATAAAAATCTCCCAGTTCCCTCGATTCCTTTCCTTACTCCACTGAAAGAAAAGAAATGCAGCGAATCTGTTTACATTCCCGAAATGCCAGGATAAATTGGGAGGATTGCATGTCAGTGCCCAGAGTTCGAGACAGTTGTTGTTTTACAGGAGAAGTGTTTGGGGGTGGACTTGTTCCCTTTCGCGTCCTCTAGCCTCGCCAGGAGAAGAGACGGTGGCCCCCACCTCCCAGGAAGAGTTGGCCCGGCCTGCCTCCCCCGGGGAGGGCGGGCCGCGGGCCAGACGGGCCCACCCTGCGCGACCCACGGAGGGAGGCGCGGCGGGGGGCGGGCGCGGCTGGGAGCGGGGGTCGGCGCCCAGGCCTGGCCGGGAGTGCGGCGGCGCCCGGGGCCCGGGGCTCGGGGCTCGGGGCTCGGGCACGACTCGCACCCCCGGCGGCTCCGGCGGGGCAGGGGAAGGAGGGGCGAGGCGAGCTTTCCATCCAAGAATGCGCATCAGAACTTTTGCTCCCCCCCCCCAACTTCTTAAAAGCAAAAGCTATAATTTATAGGCCTTTTCGATTCGCGGAGTGTTCTCTATTTGAACTCGACATTCAAACTCCGCCAAAGGGGGCGGGAGGAGCGGGAGTTGAAAAGAGGCGGCCGCGGCGGGGGAGGCCGGGCGGCGGGGGCCCGGGGCGCCCCCGTGCGCCCCAGGGACGCAGGGCGCGCGCCCCTCTTTGGACTCGAAAGCACAAATCTGTCCCCCCAGCCACCCACACACCTCCTTGTCTTCGAGGGCTGGTCCTGCGGCCTCCGCGGCCTCCCCCGCCCTGGAAGGGCTGGGAGGGTCCGACTGCCCACCGCCTGGGGAGGGAGCGCGTGGGGCCCCCCCGCGCGCGCGGGAGGAAGCACAGACTCGGGGCGAGCGAGGCGGGGCCGGGCCGGGACTGGGGGGTACAGGGTGGGGCCTCCAGCCCTGTGCTCCTCCGGACTCCCCCTCTCCCCGCCTCCCTCTCACCTCCAGACTTTCTTGCCTTTAAAGAGAGGGGGTACAATAAGTGGAAGACGGTGTACTACATGATTTTATTTGTTTTTGAATATCAAATTGCGCCTATATAAAGAAGCCCCCCGGAATGGGGATTTTTATCTGCTCACATTTGTAAAACTGGTATTTTAGACTTTGTATAAAGAAGCGCCGTTTACCAAGTGTATCTACTACATGTGGACGCTATTTTCAGATGAAGCTTCAATGGAGGGACACGTCTGTGACCCAGTGGACGGCGAACTCGGGGACGCGCGTCTACCTGGCTGTCGCCTTCCTTTCTGTCTCCCTCCCTCCGTGGGCTCCCGTCTCCCTCCCTCGGGCCTGATTCTTCTCCTTCCTTCTGACTTCCCTCCCGCGGGCCAGCCTGGCTCTACCCCCGCCGCCCCTCTGTCCACCGTCTGTCCGTGGCCGTGCGTCTGTGTCTTCTCCGCTTGCTCTTGCGACGCTGACCTGGGGGGGGGGGGGCAGGGGCCAGGGCTGCGTGGCTGAGAGTCTGCAACCACGCGGGATGTGCGCCTGTGGGGTTTATTTAATTCTAAGATTTGTACAAATCTCGAATTGATCCCCGCCTCAGCCCAAGAGTGAAGCTTCAGTACCTATCTTCCGCGGTCGTGAATGTCTGTATCCAATACTGCTTTCTACGTGTTTAAATATATACTTTGTAAATAGAGACGTGTCTCGGTTTTGTTCCTTCCCTGCCCCCCTCACCCCACCCCCCACTCCCATCCCCATCCCCATCAGAGCAGAGGGATGACCACCCCAGGAGAGAGCACCCCTTCCTCCTGTCTCACTACCCACCCCATCCACCACCCCCCTCGCCCCCGTGGGCCCGGAGGATTCCAGCTGCAGAGGCCTTTCCCCAACTGGGGGAACTTCCCAGCTGGGGGGGGGGGAGAGGGGGCTCCAGAGGGACTGGGCTCTGACTCCACTCAGTCCCCAGGGGGGAGGCCGCGGCTCTTCTCACCTACCGGCCACTTTCCTCTGGGTCCCGGGCAGACCTCGGGGACACCGGGAGGATGGGAGCAACCTTTAGGGTCCCTTTTCTCCTGGCGTTGCTCCCCCTGCGAACCCCACCCCTAGGCCCGACGGCACTGGTCCCCGAGGCCCTGACGCCCCCGGCCGGGCGCCCCTGCGGTTCCGGCCTGCTTCCCGGGGCTGTCCTGGGACCCGCCCCCCAGACCCACCCAGCCTCGCCAGCGCTCCCCGAAATGCAGCGCCTCGCGCCTATTGATTGAGGAATTGAATTCGCGGGTATTGCTAGGCAACTGGCTGCTCGGAGCCGGCGCAGAGCACGCTGATGTGATTAGTGAACCTGGCGCTGCCGGCGCAGCCCCGCGCCCCCCGCCCCCCGCCAGCCTCTCCGTCCCCGCTCCTCTTGGGGTGGTGAAGCCCCAACGCCGGGCGAGGCGCGGTCGGGGGGGGGGCGGAGCAGGGCTCAGGGTGGGGATGGGGGCTCTCGGCCCTTCCCGGCCGTCGGCTGTGCGGGGCGCGGGCGTGGGGCGGCACGGGGGCGGTCCTCGGAAGCCCAGGGCGCCCACGGCGTCTGTCCCATCCCATCCCATCCCATCCCATCCCATCCCATCCCATCCCATCCCATCCCATCCCATCCCATCCCATCCCATCCCATCCCATCCCATCCCCATAACCCCGCGCAGCCCTCGCCGCAGAGAAGCCCCGACCTGGGCGCACGGCCTGGCACGAAGGGAGGGCGTGGGGACGCTTCGCCCGCGCATCTCCTGTCTTCCGCCAGCCGGTTGCGGACCCGCCCTTGGCGGTGCTCCCCGCGCCTCTTTCCCCAGTTTCGGAGAGCTGAGTGGGAGGACCAGGGGGAGGGAGCCAGCGGCGCGGGCCCAGGGCAGCGGGTCACGGGGCGCTGGGTGCCCTTTGGACTCGAAGGGCCTGTGCAGTCGGGGCGGGGAGGGAGTAGGGTGGCCCGGCCAGGGGCGCCACCGGCAGCCAGCCCCTGAGCCGAGGCCCCGCTGCCCGGTCGGGGACTCCCTCCAACCACCTCTCCTGGGTATTGGGCACTGGCGTGCACTGGTGTTTAGGAGGATGCGAGGGCGCCGACCCGGTCCCCCTTTCCCGGCTGGCTGGCCACCGTCCACCTCGGCAATGGCCGGGAGCTCCTGGCGTGGCTTCCGTTCCCGGGCAGGTTGGCCAAGAGCTGCCAGGTGCGGAGGCCCGGCCCGCGGTGTCGCCCCACCCTGGGTCGTCCCCCCTGCGGCCCTACAGCACCGCCGCGGGCAGCACTGGAACCTGGATGGCTCCCCGGAGCGCGGCAGATCGAATCCATCTTCCTGTCCCTTTGATGCTTACAGCGCGCCGGACCCAGGCGAGGCCTGTGCCTGCACCGCAGACCCGCCTCCGGGAGGCCGGCACCCAGCGCCTTGGGGGTCACGCTCTGACGTCCTCCAGGCCCAGAGGGGGCCTTGGATCCAGCTGGTCTGAGATGGGGGCTGCTCAGTGCTGGGCGGCGCTCCCCAGCGTCCAGCCTTGGGGGCCTGCACCCGGGAGAGGAGGCTGTGGCTTGGGGTTCGGGCCGGGGCTTTCTTCCCGAATGGAGGCCGCTGGGGGCACCTGGGCGCCGGCGGGGAAGGGGTCGCGCAGCTCGGTTCCCGGGGCAGCTCCAAGCCGGCGGCGGGGAACGCGCCCCCGCGCGTCCCAAGAGCCGGAGGCTCCGAGTCTGCGGGTCGCGCGCGCCCTCTAGAGGCCACGGCCTCACCCCTCCCCGCGCCCACCCACTCCGGGCCTTAAGATTCGCCTTAGGCTCGCGGCCGGTGCCTCTCTGGGGCTCGCGGGGGCGCCGGGAGGGCCGCAGCTCCCTCGCCAAGGGCACGCTGCAGCGGGCCACGGTGGCCCCCGTCTGCGCCCTCCCCGCGGGGAGGAGGGGCTGGTCAGCGCCGGGATCCTCAGAGCCTGCTGGCCCATCCCGCCGGGCGCCCTGCGGCTGGGCCCAGTCCAGGAAGGCCGCAGGCCGGGTCGGGCCCTTGGCAGCCCAGCCCATTCCTCTGGGAAGGCGGTGGATTAGGCCATCAGACCCTCTGCGCAGAAACGAACAAAGGCCGGCGTGGGTCAGGGCCCCCGCACCCGCCTGGCTGGGGCTCCCATGAGAGCCCAACCCCGGCTGCCCGCAACTACTCCTTCCCCGCCACCCTCACCCCCTTTCGCAGCTCTCCAAAGCCAGAGGACCGATGCCCACCTTCTCCAAAACAAAATCGCTCCAGCCTCCGCAGGGGCGACAAAGAAAGCAGGGCTTTGGCCTTGCCCCGCAAGGGTTGCGCTTCAAATTCTCAGGCCTTCTCTGCAGAGTGGGTTCTATTTCTATTCCTCCCCCTGCAGGAAAACATTTCAGGCCTTCGCCCCAAACTAGCCTTTCAACTTCGAGGTCCAACTTCTGTCTTCACTTCAAAGGGAACTTGGTTCTCCCTGGAGGCTCAAATCTATGAACAAATTCAGGCTGAGAGTGATGCAAACCTTGAAGGCCCGCAGAAGGTTCTATAAGAAGCGAATCATCTCCTTATTGTGAGCTCTTAGTACAGTAGCACCAGGGACTCCAAACCCCTGGAGCGCCAGAGTGACTCCCCTGGAATCTTGCAGCTTTCAAGCGGTGTCTTTGGGGTTAAAGTATTGCCTTCTGGGAAACGTCTGAGTGAGTTTATGTCGTGCAGCCTCCCTGGCCTCTGCTCACTAGATGCCAGGAGCAGCAACACTTACCCCTGCCCCCCAAAACCACCTCCAGACACAGCCAAATCACCCTTTATGAATGCTGGTGCAGGGGTTCACAGCTGTAACCAACCCCACCTTTGTTTAGAAAAAAACACCTTTTCCGTGCTTGCTCGCACTCTGGGAGAGGGGCTAACCGCTTCCAGAAGCCTTGGATGTTCTATGCTTTAGGCCACATCCAGAGTACTTCGCCTCAGGAAAGGGCAACCGAAGAGACTATTGTTTCCGGGCATCAAGCATCACGTACACCAGGCTGACAAGTTAAAGAAAAGATTTATTGATATACTAAAAGTTAACAAAGACAAAAACCTGACACCGCTCACTCTAAGGTCGTTCCCCTGCAAAATAAATTAACGTCAAAAGAACAACAACAAAAAAAACCCCCCAAAACCTGCAACCTAGGCCTAGTGTTAGTTTTCCAAAAATACTAGAAAAACAACAGAATCTTAAGATGTACTGAGCAAAAATCTGGTCATCTAGGCACTACCTCGCCCCTCCTCCCACCCCTCCCCCCAACCATGGCGGGCTTCCTGGGGGAAGCATTTTCTCCAACTGGCAGGTCCTGATTGAATATGGGGGCTGGGCGGCAGCCCTGCTTCAACAAAGATCTCAGGCTTCCCGGGGCAATAACATCTTCACTTTTGTTCCCTCTCTTTTAAAAAAGCAAACAAACAGCCATAGTTTAAAGCAATTAGAAGTGGCATACATGAATGATTTTTTTTTTTTAATTAAAAAACACAAATCAAGCCAGCCATTGGCACTGGTCCAAAGCTCTGGTCCTCCCCGTTTCTCCTCCCCATCCCCCCCTCGTGTAACCTCCAGGCCCAGAGCCTTCTTAGTCAGGTCAAAATTTTGAGCGTAACCAGATCAAGGTACACTCTTTTTGGTACCAAAAAATATATATAAAAATATGTCCAACCCTCTTAAGAAAAGGACGGACTGGCTGGCCACTTCTTCCTATCCGTTGCAAGCAAACAAAGACACGACAGGATTCACACACCCATTCAGTATACACCGTGATGCAGTCCATGTGGGTAACCCTGCAGAACAGACCAGGGGTCTCCGATGTGGCTGATGCCCAGCGCCACACACACACACACACACACACACACACACACACACAGGGGTCTCCGATGTGGCTGATGCCCAGCGCCACACACACACACACACACATGCGCGCGCGCGCACACATAGCAGCAAATAAAAAAAGTACTACTTTTATTGGTAAACATGACATTCAACTCTTCAGCAAAGACAGTCACACACACACACACGCTCACACACACCCTTTTAAACAGAAGCCACATGGAGTCCCAAGCACCAAAGAAACCACAACACAGCGAGAAGGCAAAGTGGCTGGAGTAAGGTGTTTGCAGATTCAACTTTGGGATTGAAAGAGCTGGTAAACAGAAAGGCACCGCGTGGGGGTTCGGAGACCCGGCTGCTGAGGGCGGCAGGTGAGCGCGGACACACGTGTGTCCAGAGGCCCGCAGGAACCCAGGCTTAGCCCGCAGGGCTCCGGAAGCTGCTGTGGGCCTGGCTCTGCAGCCTAAGACAGAAGGGGAGTTGCAAAACCTGGCTGCCTGGTGGGGGCAGCCACAGGAGCCCCCATCTCCACTGCCAGGGTGCATCTGGGTGTCTAGAGCTGGACGGGGAGCCGGTGTCTGTGGCCCAGTGTGCTGGGCGCCTTCTTCCAGACTGTGCAGTCACCTGCCAGCTCTTCCCGCCTCCTGGGGCAGTTCTCCCCTTTACTGCCCACATTCCAGTTTGAGCCTGGTTGTCTGGACTCTCAGCCCTCAGGTATGCCAAGATGGGCACCCTCCGGCTGCTGCCCCGTGTAGCCACCACGCAGGAGACGGAGAAGCTGCACCTGGAGAACCCCTGACAAGGTCCTGGACACGTATCTGTCCCCAAAGGCACGCTGTTGAAATGGATTCAGACGTACAAAAGCCATCTCTTTCTATTTGGCGAGGAGGATGAGGGGCTAGGGGGCTGGAGGTCTGGCAGGCCCACCCCTCAGTAAGCCTGGGCTCCCCTGCCATCAAGGCAACAGGACCAAGGGAGCGGCCACACCTGCTGGCTGGCTTCCACCAAGAGCTGAGGCAGAAGACAACCCCACCTCCACTTTTCTTTTGGCATCACAAAGACCTGGTGACCGGGCTCCCTGACCCACCTTCCTGCCCCAAGCCATACAAGGCAGCTCCCAGACAGCCGGGGTGGGGGTGGGGGGTAGTTGGGCTGGTAGATTTGGCCTTTCTGGGGCCCTCAGAACCCCCAAAGGTGGGAGGGATTGTCAGGGAGAGGCAGTGCCCATCCTGGGCAGAGGTGGGCATGGGTGGGAGCAGCACCGAACACCCACACGACGGCTGGAAGCCAGCAGGCCCTGGGAGGGTGGATCTACTCCAGCAATTGCCTGCACACCCCCACCTACCAGGGGCTCTTGGGGCCATGTGTGGGGCCACAGCTGTCCTTGCACAGAACAGCAAAAAAAAAAAAAAAAAAAGTAGAAAGGAGGGCAGGGACAGTGACCCCTTCTGCTTCTGCCCCCTCTCCCCCCCCCAAACGTGGAGGCTCCAGGTGAAACAGCTCTGGGACCAGCCCTTCCCAGTCTGTGACTCCCAGGGCAACCCCAGGGGCGCTGCAGTTGTTAACCGGAACCAGGGTTACAGGGCACTGAGCACCCCACCAGCCAGCACCGGTCCTCCTCCATCCAGGCCCCCAGTCCTCAGCCGTCGGGCACTGTCCTAAAGGGGAGCTCTGACTGGCGAGGCCCCTTACTTGCCCCCCACCCCAGGCCCTCTTGTAAAAACCTAACTTGAGCCCTAGAGAGGTCAAGGCCTTGCCCTGCCCCCATCCCACTGCTGGGCAGGGACTACCAGCCTGGATCCCTCCTCTACGAGCCGTGCCCCCTGGAAATCCAGAGCAGAGCTGACCACCACCCTGTCGCTGCAGGGCAGGCAGGGCGGATCAAACAGCAAACCTGACGGCCTTGAGGAACTTCAGGCCAGAGACACAGGAGGAGGACTTCCTGAGGCATGTGGGAAGTGAAGCAAAGGCCCAGAGGTAGGAACGAGGGCAAGGCCAGGCCTCGGCAAGGCATCAAGGTACTGTCCCACCTGAAATCACAGGCAGGGCCAGGGCAAGTCCCCTCCGAGCCTGCCCTTGGATGCCACCCGGCCCCTGGAAAGGGCCTGGGGTGCAGGGCAGTTATCAAAGCAAAGCCAGAGGCCAGAGCCAGGCAGCCGGGTGGCCACAGGGTGTCAGTAATGTCTCAGGTTGAAGAAGCCCACACTGGTAGGGGACTCCTTCACCGTGACCGTGATGAGGTTGGCAGTGACGTCGGTGACGAAGACGTGCTCAATGAGGCTGCGGGTGGGCTTCCAGTCCTGGCTGGTCTGAACCGACACTGATGGGTTTTGTCTGGCGCCGGGTGGCGAGGCGGAGCCGGGGTCTGAGTCGGAGCTACTCTCCTCGCCAGCGCTCAGCTCTGAAGGCAAGGCCAACTTGCGGGCGTCGCCGGGGGCTGTATGGCCCTCCTGACTGCTGGGGGCCGCGCTGCCCTTCATACAGTCCCTCTTGCCTGCAGAAGTGGGCAGAGCTGCCACCCGGGAAGCCAGCTTCTCACTCTTGCTAGTGTCGGAGGGCACGGTGGCCCCACTCCCCCCGGCGAGGCCACCCCCAGCGCTCTTCCCGGTGGTTGGGTTGGTGGCAGGGACACCCTTGCTGGCCGTGGCATGGCGGGCAACCATGCCCACCCCAGCTGTGCCGTTCTTGACACTCTGTAAGTCCAAGACCTGGAGGCTCAGCTCCTGGGTGGGTGCAGGCTGGGGGCCCAGGCACCCAGCAGGGCCCTTGCTGATACTGTGGATGTAGGGGGGCCCCCCTGCGCCTCCCACTTTCTGCTCCACAGCCCCACTGCTGGGGGCCTTTGGGACTTTGCTTCCTGGGGAGCTTAACCCCAGCTCCCCCTTCTGCGTCCTCACCTTGAGGTCCAGCCCGAGGCCGCACTTGCCGGCGGTCTGGGCCTTGAGCGCCAGTCTGCTGGCAGCCTGGGCCTGGCTCTGGCTCATTCGGTTCATGTAGTGCACGATGGAGCTCTGCCAGCTGATGCCGCCCCGGCTGGGGCTGCCGGCCATGCCCTTCATCAGGCTGGCCAGGTTCTCCGGGGTGGCCATGGCACCGGGGCCACTGCACGCCTCCTTGGCGTGGGCCTTCAGGGCTGCCAGGCCTGCCACGGGGGCGCTGAGCGGTGGGGGCAGCTTGCTGGCCGGCGCCCCCAGGTCCTTCCGGGCAGTCTTCAGCACCTTGGCCAGGCTCACGGGTCTCCGGGCCGCCTTCTGCTCTGGGGGCAGGGGCTTGCGGCCTCGCTTTTTCCGGATGGGGTCCTTCAATTCCGGTTTGGCCACCAAGATCTGGGCCTTCTTCTGAGGCACTGGGTGGGTCTCGCGGCCCCGGGGACCCCTCTTGGCATCTAAATCACTGTCGTCCTCTTCATCTGAGGAAGTGGAAGAAGACGTGGAGGAAGAGGAGGAGCTGCTGGATTTGGAGGGAGCGTCGGGTTCCTGCAGAGAAAGAGCACAGAGGGTGTCACTGTCTCTAAGGCCGGGTCTCCGCGGTCCACGGGGCACCGGACCCCTCAAAGCTGAAACCTCTGGTGGCTGCCACACTAGAAAGACAGCCAGGAGGGAGCGATTTCTCACCCCCTTGTTCCAGAAGAGACGTAAAAAGTCCTTATGAGAGTCCTTGAAATGCAGTTAAAAGCAGAACAAAGAACAGGTGCTTTGTGAAATCAGAGCAGAGCAACGAAACGAAGAGCATGCACGGTCACGTCCTGGATACTACGGCCTCAAAGGGGGACATGAATTTGGCTCCAGGCTCCTCAGCAGGTGACTCGGAAAGGGAAGCGCAAAGCTTACGATGCTTCATGCGTAATCGCTTGTTAACCTAAAGCCAAGTGCACATCCTGCTTCGGTCCTCTCACTTCTGAAGGTTCTGACCTTCAGAACGTTCCGGCACACAGGAAAACAAACTGCTGCCCTCCTGCCTTCTGGGCGTCCCCCCAAAAGCAGGTTAAGTGCACCCTCCCGTTTCTCCCTGGGCCATCATTTCCAAAGGCACACTTTAGGGTGATGGAGGCGGTGTGGGCTCCCTGATGTGAGGGACAATCCAATCATACCTGAGGCCTCCGGGCCTCCTTGCCCAGCCAGGCCCACCGCCTTGATGCCACTTCTGTGGTCCCCACTGGTCACCCCCGGGGAGGAGAGCCCGAGTACACAGGAACCCACTCCCCTGACCCCCGTTCCCACTGTCCTGCTCAAAAGGAAGATTGTGAAGAGCAGGCCAGTGTGGACCAGCCAACAAGCCTGAAGGCAAGACTTTAAGAGCTTCCAGAAGAGCGGTTTTTGTAAGAGACTGAACTCTTGGCCACCACGTGTGGGTTCACAATCCTGGGGCAGTGCCTTCCAGAGAGGAATCCAAGACACATCCCAGACTGAGGCCATGACCCGGCCCCCAAGTGTGTGTCCCTGTGAGCACCTACTGTGTGCACGCTTCCTGTTCCTTTCTGTTCCCGTGAGCCACCAACAGTGAGGAAGCAGTCGGCAGCCAAGTCTGACCCTGCTGTCCACCAGACAGGAGTGCAGGAGGGACGCCAAGTGAATAAGAAACCAGCTCTCAAGGGCATGGGCCACAGCAGGACCCTCCTGGTGGCAGGGGGAGGGTGTGAGGGGGAGCTGGGGCCTGCTGTGGCCCTCTGCTGGCAGAGGCTTAGAGCCACAAGCAAGGAAGAGGCGGAAGGCCAGGGTCTTCTGAGCAAGGACAGACCTTCCGTGGAAGAGCCAGCCTGATCCCCGTTCCCCAAAGCCCTCAACCCTCTTGCTGCCTGCCGCCTTCCACTCTGCACGCTGCACGATGAAAGCAGCCCAGTCGGGCCAGCAGCCACCCACCTTGAGCTTGGAGTGCCGGCTGCAGGACATCACCGTGTGCTTCCTTGGCCTGCCCCTGGGCCGCTTGCCTCTCTTCCGGTTCTGCACCTCCTTCTCGTGTTCCCTTAAGACGATCACCAATCAGGGTGGGAGAAGCCCAGTGCGCACACCCTTTCCCACCACACGACCCCCAGGGCCTCAGACACCCAACACGCCGGGCCTGCCCTAGCTTCCGATCAGTTCCACTGCAAAAACCCATCCCATGGTTACCATACACAAAGCAGACATCCAGACCCTCTTCTTTCTAATACTTTTTTTTTTTTTTAAAAACCTGTTTCATTTGCATTTGCATAAAAACAAGTGAAAGAAATTCCAGCAAGGCTGTGAAAGGAGCAATTCTCCGGTTTTCTCAGATTCCTTTCCAGACAGCCCTGTGCTAATCCTGGCTGCTTTCCACAGGTAGAATGTTTTGTGGAACTTCTAGGGTGTAGCCCACTAGAAGGAGCCTTTGTGGTCACACGGTCCAAGCCCACTGCTCCAAACAAGAGTCCTGGGCCGGGAGACAAGGACCACTGGCCCCAGCCTCTGCCTCTCCAGGGTGCACAAAATCCTCACCAGTCCATGAACCCGGGTCAAGGGAACCCAAGGCTCTGGTCCCGTCTTGCACTCTGGGCTGGCTTCTCAGAGCCAGTACCCCTGGCGCCCTCATCTTCCCCGCCCCTTCCTTTTTCTAAAACCCCTATTTCTAGACTGAGCTCTAGATGGAAGTCTTTGGAGGTGCCTGGTCCCGATGTAGCTGCAGCTCAAAACCTGCACCTCTGGTAGGACACCTTTCATCAGCTCCCAGAACTCAGGGCCATGAAGCCAAGCAAGCTGCCTCCAGCCCCACCCCAGAGAAAGCTTGTATTTCAGGCTACCCCTGGGGAAGGGGCTGATGTGGAGAAGCTTCCCAGTAATTAAAAGGGGCAAACATCACCCCGCTGAGGCCTGGAAAGCCATCTCTTAAAGAATCCAATTAGTACAACCAGACAGTTCATGCTTTCCGAAGCAGCCCCCAACCTGTCTCCTAGAGGGGCAGGAACATCTCACAGGCCTCCTCTGCCAACACATTAACCTGACCCGCAGGTTTTGAACCTCAGACTTGCCCTTACTTACAAATGTCACCCTCACACACCAACCATGTGACTGCCAGCTACTAGTTTCTGGGGGCGGGGGTGTCTTCTGGGTGCACAGGGGAAGGGAGACACCCACGTTCCCTGATTTCTCTTCCCCATGACGTCAGCCAGACCACCCCACGCTTCCCCAACTCTCTTATCTAAAATTAGAGGTGACATCTAAAATCACAGAAGCAAACTTATCCCCTGAGACCGGCAAGGGTGCTCCCTCAGCACCACCTGCTTTACGGCCTCAAGAAAAATAAATGCGTTGTTCCTAGGACAGAACCCACCAGAAGAGGCTTAGCTTTCTGCTGTGCTGTTTCAGGAACCTCTCTGGGCCTTCTCTTGCTCAACAGCACCCTCAGGCAGCACTGGGCGGCCAGGCCACCATTTTTACGGTGAACCTGCCATCCTGGTTTTTATTAGTGCAAATGACTCAACAGAAAAGGTCAACAGGAGAAGCTAGAACTCTTCATGAAGGAACCGAGAAGGTTCATTTTTGCGAACCTGGCTGTCGGAAAGACCTAGAAAGTGGCTTCTTAGCTCCGGACACAGGGAGCTGGCGAGCTGAAGGAACGTCCGGAAGGAACTCCTGCGGGACCCTGATGCCTGCTTCACCTCCGCCGAGGGCCATGGCGCAGGAGCCCCCGGAGTCCACCCTGGATGCCCAGACCCCAGCCCCAGCCCTGGAAGGCCAGCCCGGCCCTGAACAGCGATGCGACGGGCCTCGCTCTCCCCAACATTCTCCCCCTTCCCACGAGGGCTGGTTAACTTTCTCACTTCTTCTGGAAGGCCAGGAGCAGCCTTGGGTCCAGGATATTTTCCTCTGGCTCCCAGCTGTTGTGTCTGGAAAAGCAAAAAGCAGGGCGTCAAGAAACACCAGGCAATGACAGGCCCCTTTGGACAACATCGGGCATGTGGCCACCCCAGCGCGCCCTCCGATCCCCACTGGTGCAAGGGCATGGGGGGGGTATGGCACAGTTCCCCTAAATCCCACAGCGGGAGGGTGAATTCCTGGAGACCCGGGAGCCTCAAGGCCAAGGCCCCTGCGCCTCAACTCCAAGGGAAACTACCACCTCAACCCTCAATTAACATAAGGCCTCAGGAAATCTCCACGGTCTCCCCCTGGGAGGAAAACAAATCCCAATAAAATGGGAAGTCGCCGGGAGGGAAGCCCCCAAAGCCTGGCCCGGATCCAGCGAGGAAGGGAAGGCTGCTCCAGGACGCGCGGAGGGGAAGGGGAAGGGGAAGGGGAAGGAGGGGAAGGCCGAGGGGCGCAGGGGCGCAGCCCGAAGGGGAAGGGGAGGAACAATGTGCTGGCGCCCAGGCGGGCGCGGGCCAGGTCCTCGAGGGGAAGCCGAGGCAGCCGAGCGGGGGGTGGGGAGGGCGGGGAAGCGGCTGTAAACAGAGCCCCTTCCGGGGATGCCCAGTCCCCTTCCTTACTTTAAAAGGGGGGGAAAAAAAAAGGAGGGTTTCCATCCATCAATAGAAAGCTCAGGTTACAGCGGGCGAAATATGGACGGGGGGGGGGGTTCGCGCCCCGCGGGGGGCGCCGGGCCGAGGGCTCCCGGGGTGTCCGCGCGCCCCGTAAACAAAGGGCGGCCCCGCGCAGGCTGCGCGCCCCCTTCCCGCCCAGCGCGCGGGGACCCCGCGAACTTCCCGCCCAGCGCGCGGACGCCCCCGCCCCCGCCCCCGTCCCCGTCCCGGGCCCGGCCGGCGCGGGCGGGAAGGCGGGCGCCGCGCGGCCGGGGACTCACTTGGAGGACCAGCCGCGCCACTTGACCAGGTACTCCAGCTTGCCCTGCGGGAGAGAAGGGGCGCGTGAGCCGGGGCGGGCGGGCGCGCGCGGGCGGGGCCGGGGGCCGCACGCACCTTGCGGAGCCGCTTGCTCAGGATGCACTCGGCGGCGAAGACCTGCTCGCCCACGCTGCTCAGCTCCTCCATGCTGCCCGCGCCCCGCGCCCCGCGCCCCGCGCCCCGCACCGCCGCCGCCGCGCGCCCGCCGGCCGCACACAAAGCACCGCCCCCGCCCGCGCAGGGCCCGCCCCGCGCACGCGCGCCGCCTCCGCGGGCCTCCCGGGGCGCCTCCGGCCAATGGGCGCGCGGGGGCGGGCGCGGGGCGGGGCGCGCATTGTTCGCGGCGGGCTCGGCCTCGCGCCCTGCGCTGGGGGCCGGGCCGGGCCGGGTCGGGGGCGCGGCGGGTCCCGGGCGGGGGGGAACGGGCGCCCCGAGGGGGAGGGAGCGGGGCTCGGGCCCGGGACGGGGGGCGCCCGCCGAGCCCCGCTTGGAGCCCCCTCCGAGCGCCGGGGCGCGCCCGGCCTCCTCCGAACTTGGCTTTCCGGGCAAAAAGCCATTGTTCTGGCCCGAACGGGGGGAAGCGGGCCGCTTCCTGCCCCGGCCTCCGAGGGGCGCTGCTGCGGGGCCCCGCCCTGGTCGCGCTCCCCGGTTTGGGGCCGGACTGGCCTGTCTGCGCGGGAGCCCACCGAGCCCGGGCGCGGGAGGGAGGAATGGGGCGGGGAGCAGCCTGGCCGTGTCCCCCCAAAGGCGACCGAGGAGAATGCACCGATGCATGCACCGATGCAGGGCGAGCTCTTTCTTCCCGCTGGGAGGAGTGGAGCCCGGGCCCCGGGGCTTCGGAGGGAGAGACCAACCGCACCTTTAATTCCTCCCTCGGGTCTGATGAAACGAGTGCGGGGCTGGGGGCAGGTTTGGGAAAACGGTCCTGGCCGAGGGCTAGGTCTCTAACGGGCCCGCCGGGATCCGGCGAGGTGCCCTCCGGAGGGCACGCGACCCCAAGGAGACCTTTAGGTCGGGGTGGCCTGCAGCCCCGTGTGGGCTCATGTGGGCAGCTGCCTCCCTTCTGCTGAGACCCGTATCCACGGAGCGAGTACCCCCCCACACACACCTTACATCGTTTAGACCCTAAAGCAGACCGAATCCCACGTGTCCTCAAGGACATGTGTGTACCAGGCTTCACTTTTCCCCCCTCCTCCCGCACCGAGACACTTTAACTCAATGAAAATCCATTTTCTGGTTTTGCTTCTCCCTTTGAACGCAGCTGCGAAGTGCTCTCTCTGCTGAGCACATCAGAAAGCCGTCTGTTTCTTGTTGCCGAGGGTGGGGGGAGGTGTCTAAAAGTGATTTTTGATCATTGAAGCCGTGTTTATAAAGATTCTGCAAGAGAAGTGTGTTTTGTTGTTGTTGTTGTTGTTTTAACGGAAACGCCTGCTGTGAAAATTGGGACCTGCAGGAGCCCATCTTTCCATTGCTGGCATGTTCTCCACTTTATTTGGTTAAATGTGCTGCATTCATTTGCTATCCTGGAGAGACTGTGGAGTGACATTTGCAAACTTAGGAGAGCAGTATCTACTGTTCTCAAGGAAGGCAGGAAGGAGGGAACACTGGATTGGGGGTTTGGAGGTGGAAATGCAGGCTCACTCTGGAGGGGCTGCAGCCCAGAACCCTTATTTGGGGATGAAACCTGCAATCCTGGTTATAAGCAGAGCATCGCTTATAATCTCCAACTCTTTCTGTGTCCCTGTCTTCTGGATCTAGGCAGTAAATTGTGGGGTTGAAGCCGAAGGTCTATTTATTGTAATCCTAAAAATAGCTGGATCGGTTTCAACTCAGGTTTCCTTGCAGAATTTGTCTTGGGTGTGAGGATTTCGCCTTGGAATTTCCAGTTTCATATGGTTCCCTGGGATACTTGCTTAATTCCCCCCCCCCCCCAAGGAAAGGAAGCTTAGGAAGGAGAATTCTTTCGTGCCCTAAGAAATAAGTTTGTCTAGGATTTGATCCCAACCTATTAAAAAAAAATCAATTTCCTGGAAAGTTGAACGCATACCTCTTCTATTCAACTGCGAGTATCCAGTTTGGGTGGAATAATGTTTAGATAATTTATTTGGAGAAACACATATGACAGATTTGACTAGAGTTAAATTAGCAGATAAATAGGGTGAGGGTTGATCCAAAATCTGTAATGTGTTCCATAAAAACGAAACTGGAAGTAGGCAGAAAGGAGGAATAATTCCAGCTAATCCAATTGTGTCAAAACACGGGTTTAGGCTAACGCAGCTTCTGTCTTCCGTTTTGACTGTCACCGACTGTCACATTTAAGAATTATTAAGACAAGTTAGAACTAATTATTTTCCTGTTCATTCAACAAAGAGTTACTCAGCATTTGCTGTCATCCCGGCATGACTAGCTAGAGGTCTGGAGAGTCTAGCAGCGCCGTCTAAGAGAACTTCCCGAGATGGTGGGAGTGCCTTGTATCTGCACTCTTGCGTGTGCGTTCACCGCCAGCCATCTGTAGCTACTTGTGAGCACTTGAAACGTGGCCAGTGCAACTGAGGAATTGAGTTTTTTATTTTATTTAACTTTTAGTAACTGAAATTTAAATAGTCCCGTGTGGCTAGTGGTCATGTATACCGGGCAGTCCAGGTCCACAGGGATGCCTGGGACAGGACTAAACACATTGCCAGCAAAAGGAAGGCAGGTGCCTGAATGAATCCTGAGACATGAATAGTTTACGTATACTCCCATGTATGCTTTCTCACATTCGAGAATGTTCGCAACATGTACGGAAAGATATTACAAATACAGGCATAGAGGAGGACATTCAGACCCAATACTTTGTTGGGTGCCATTTGCTTTCTATGCAAGCGAGAGTGCCAGTGACAAAAATTAACTCATTGACGCCTGAAGTCTCGCTAAGAACAGATATATGTTTTCATGCTGTGAACGGAAAAGCAGAGACTTGGAGCAAGGAATGACGGGAGGTGTCACTCCCAAGTGAACGGAAGTCAGGAACTGAGATGAAGCTGGCACCCCTTGGGCTGGCACCTCGGCAGCTAAAGCGAAGTCACACGAGTTGGTCTTACAAAGCAGCTCCAGGGCAGCTGTACGAGGAGTACCTACTGCCACGCGCACCGACACACCGCCAGTGGTTTGCGAGGGGTGAACGCGGATGTACAATAATACGCTGCACAATCTGGGGGCGCCTGGGTGGCTCGGTGGTTGAGCGTCTGCCTTCGGCTCAGGGTGTGATCTCAGTCCTGGGATCGAGTCCCCCAGGGAGCCTGCTTCTCCCTCTGCCTGTGTCTCTGCCTCTCTCTGTGAATAAATAAATAAAATCTTAAAGAAAAAAATACACTGCACAGTCCTTAATACTGGATGTGATGATTTGTCCTCCACCAGGTCCCCTCACATTTGCAAGACTGAGGTGTGACTTACTCACTGGCCATGTTATGTGATGCTGCCTCTGTGTACATAGTGGATAAATATTACGTATACACGACACAGGGTGTTTAGGTATCAGACCCCAAGTAAAAATAAGCACAGTTAGGGCGCTTGCACTTTCGGTTTGCCTAAGAATTCCCTGGGCGCGCAGTGCAAACATTGACCTCTAGGCCCCACCCGGGGATCCTGACCCGAGAGACCCCGAGGCTGTGTGCAGTTCTCATTGCTTAGAACCCGTCTCATGAAGGGCAGCCTGTCCCAGCCCTCCTTTTCCACTGGAGGAAAAGGGGAATCCTAAATTGCTTCAGATCTCGAGGCTGTGGAACCGTCCTGCCGTTCCCCACATGTGCCTGGTGCCGGCGGCCAGGCCAGGTGTGGAAGCAGCTCAGTGGCCTGCAGGGTTGGCCCAGGCAGCAGCAGCCTCTTGAACTCCTGAGACCCCACCCGTACCTCCCGGGGGCCCCAAACATCTGCACAAACTGGACCTGCTCACCTTGGATTCTTGGAGCAGGGGAGGTTAAGGAACATTCTTCCAAGTGGTGAGAAATGGACAGTTGTTTTTTAAGATTTTTTTTTTAAAGATTTTACTTATTCATGAGAGACACACACACACACAGAGGCAGAGACACAGGCAGAGGGAGAAGCAGGCTCCCTGCGGGGAGCCCGAGGTGGGGCTCGATCCCAGGACCCCAGGGTCACGCCACCCGGGGTCCCTGGATCTACTGTTTTTGTTCAGAATTGCCAAACTGTGCCAGAGGGTCTGCACTGATGTACGCTCCTGCCCCAGATACACGGGGCTGACCCGTCCCCACGTTCTCAGCAGACCTGGGAGCTTCTGTCCGTCTGGGGCACTTCTGAACGGACTCGACACTTAGCGGGTTTCCGTGGTATTGACACAAACGGATCATGTCTGTTACGCGTCCCGCATCTGCTTTCTTTCAAGACCTTTGCCGGGTGCAGAATGGCTCGAGTGTGAAGCGATTTTATGAGCGCAGTTTTCCGGTCTGAAGTGCATTATTTTCACAAATTTAAAGATAACAAAGTTCTGAAATCTAGGGTGAAGCCCTTGCTTGAAAACCATTAATTAGTTTGGGGATTCAAAGCGGTAAACGAAAGCGCATTTATGACTTTGCTAATTGTTCTTCCTGGCTGCTGGAGGTGATCTCAGGCGTCCTCTATAAATCCTCTGAGCACCGCTGACACAGCCACGGGTTTCGGGTACCGTGAGTTTGAGACCCGCACCACCACTCTCCGGCTGGGTGGCACGCACTTCCTATCTCAGTGCCTTCATTTGCTGGGTTACCTTTTGTCTAAAAGAACCCAAACAAAAAAAGTGTCATTTAGATCCACAAAATGAGAGATTTTCATTGTCTTTTAACATTTTGCTGCTTTCCCCGCCCAGATGTTATTTATTCATTTATTTGAGAGAGAGAGAGAGAGAGAGAGCGAGCGCATGCACGAGGAGGGGGAAGGGCCGAGGGAGAGGGAGAGAGAATCCTCAAGCAGACTCCCACCCAGTGCAGAGCTCAATGCAGGGCTGGATCCCACGACCGTGAGATTGTGATCTGAGCTGAAACCAAGAGCCGGTTGCTCAACTGATTGAGCAGGTGGCTGGGGACCCTAATCCTGCTACTTTCTGACAAAAGAATATGAAGATAAGTCCAAAGGACACATTTTTTTTAACTTTACCTCTTAGAAAATATTTATTTATTCATCTGAAAGGCAGAGAACACAAGTGAGCATGACCAGGAGGGGCATGGGGAGAGGCAGCCTCTCCGCTGAGCAGGGAGCCTGACATGGGGCTCGATCCCAGGACCCCGAGATCATGACCTAAGCTGGACGCAGCTGCTTCACTGACTGAGCCACATCAGCACTCCTACAGGGCACATTTGTTTTAAAGCCCTCTTTTTTTGCTTCTCGCTGGCAAAAACCTCGGTGAGAATCAGAGGAATTGCATTTGGCATCAGGGAATGTTCGACCCAGAGGCACCGTGGAAATTCACCTTGGCAGCCAAGGGACTGCAGGGTGGCCAGGTTTGCTGTGTGGAGCCTGGGTTCCTGCTGGTGCAGCTCAGCGTCTCGCAGCCACCCAGCCTCCGTGGCTGTCACCCAGCGAGGAGAGTGGGCCGTGCGCGTGGGTGCCGGATCCCAGCAGACGGGCTCTGAACAACCTCCCTCCCTCCCGTCCCCGGCAGCCCGCTTCCCATCTGGAAGCAGCGCACGCAGCCGCTTCCTAGATTTCCTTCTGGGGGCATTTGGTGCCCCCCCAGCCAGGCTGCATGGAGCCCTTCCTCCCCTCGCGCCCTCCGTGGCTTCCTGCCCGTCGCACACACGGGAGCGACCTCCCCGTGTTCTGTACGCTCTTCTCTCAGCTACGTGGCCTGAGGGGCATGTCCCGTCAAATGGGTACACCTGCCTGGTTCCTTTGCCTTTTCTGTGATTTTCCGTAGTTGGGTGTATCCTGGCTTATCTAACTCGACCCTGATTGACAGGCACGGAATTGTTCCAACGTTCAGCTCTTCCACGATGACTAGCACTTGTCTCAAAAGCCAAGTTTCTCTGCACAAGGGGCTTTGAGAGATGCAAGCGGCAGCGAAGGTCCAGGAAGGTGGCATGAACCCGATGGAAATGCTGTTCTTTGAACCCATGAACCGCAGGTGGTCCTCGGCCCCCAGCTCCTTTGGCGCCTCACGTCCTGGCTGGGTTCCCGCAAGCAGACAGGGTAACTCCCGGGCAGACAGTGATGGCCTTTGGGGGTGTTTTGATGGGATATTCCTCTCTGAGACCAAAACCTGGTATTTCCCGTGTCTCGGCTACAGACATGAGAGGGCTGTTCTCCGGGTCACCATGTCTGCTTTTCAGAGGCTCCCATCTGGGTGTGAATACTGCTGATGGGAGAACATGTGCCCTGAATGGCACGGCGGTGTCCCCGCAACCTCAGCAGGTGGCTTGGGACCTACTGCACAGTGAGGATGCCACCACATAAAAATTTGGAAGGTGACTTTGGGGTTGAGACCACTCACACAGCAAATATATATATATTTTAGGGAAAGAAGGAGGAGCAGAGGGAGCAAAGGGAGAGGGAGACAGAATTTTTTTTTTAAAGATTTTATTTATTTATTCATGAGAGACACAGACTGAGAGAGAGAGGCAGAGACACAGGCAGAGGGAGAAGCAGGCTCCATGCAGGGAGCCCGATGAGGGACTCCATCTCGGGTCCCCAGGATCACACCCTGGGCTGAAGGCAGGCACCAAACCGCTGAGCCACCCAGGGATCCCGGAGACAGAGAATTTTAAGCAGACTCTGGGCTGAGTGCTAAGCTGGATGCGGGGCTCGATCTCATGACCCTGAGATCGTGACCCAAGCCAAAATTAGGAATCGGTGCTCAACTGACTGAGTCACCCCGGTGCTCTCTGCCAGGCGCTGCGTTAGGCCGTAGCAGAGAGGTGGCCGCGAGAAGACAGAGCGGTGGCCACCGGGTAGCAGCCGGGAGCAGTGCCAGCAGCGACCCGAGCCGTCAATGACGGCAGAGCATTCCTTTGATGCTGGCAGGAAAACGTGAGCCCAGAAAGCACAGAAGGGGGCCCCCACTTTCATCTGGGGTCCTCCCCAATACCAGCAATGCCAAACATGTAGAGATTTCCTGCAAGGAGGTGGCTGACATCATCGCGGGGGCCGCCTGGACAGGTTGCAAGTCCCAGGGCAGGCTGGATGTCTGGGGCCGAGGCCGCTGTCCATGGGCAGAATGTCTTCTTCGTCTGAAACCTCAGCTCTGTTTTTAAGATCTTTCAACTGATTGGGTCAGACCCACCCACCCGGGTAATTCAGGACAATCTCCTTTCCCTCAAGTCAACTGATTGTGGTCACATCTGTGGTCACATCTGTGGTCACAACTGATGTAGTCACATCTACAAAATACCTTCACGGAAACACCTCCATTTGCGTTTGATTGAGCAACTGGGGACAGTCGCCTAGTTGAGTGGACGCATAAGATCTCCAAGGTAGTGTGTCGTTATGTGGGGAGAAGAAAAAACCCTAAGTGTAGAACGATACTGTTTGTGTTTCCCGGGGCTGCAGCAACGAATTATCACAAACCTGGTGGCTTAAACAATAGAAATTATTTTTCTTACAGTTCTGGAGTTTTCAAGTTTGAAATCAAGGTGCCAGCAGGGCCATACTCCTTTCAGAGGGCTCGAGGGGAGAATCCTTCTTGCCTCTTCAGTTTCTGCGGGAGGACACCTGCGATTCCTGGATCCCGTGGTGCAGGGACCATGCCATTCTCTGCGTCCATCTTCACAGAGCCTTCCCTCCTGGGTCCCCTCCTCTCCATTTGCGAGTCTCAGGCCTTAAAAAGACACCAGTCACTGGATTTAGGGCCCACCCTCATTCCAGGAGGATCTCATCTCCAGAGTGTTAACTCAGTCACATCAGCAAAGACCCTATTTCCAAATAAGGTCCCATCCACGGATCCCGGGCACTAGAACTTGGACACGTCTTTTTGGGGGCCACTACTCAATCCTCTACAAATAATATGTATTTCTGCTGTGCCACCAAAAGGAATCTGTGTGTTGGTGGATACATACACATTTCTTCCGCAGATACCCAAGGTGCTGAGAGCAATGGTTATCATTTGCTGGTGGTGAAGAGCGTTTAATGATCAATTTTTGGCCTTGTGAACTATAAATGTGATGTTTTACCTTGAATGTGTTTGCATTTATACAAAGTCCTGTTTCCTGAGTTACTTAGCTCATGGATTACTCTGAGCTTCAATAAAGTTTAATCTAGTTTTAAAACTTAAAGTTTATAAAAATGTTCTGTAATAAAAATATTCAGGTCCTGGTCTACCCTCAATATATTCTGATTTCTTTATGGCTGAGAGAAATTAAAGATTTAGGTAAAGAAGACTCTGTTCATGGGTTGGAAGATTTGCTCTTTTTAAGATGTCAGTCCCCTCCAAACTGATCTAAGGATGTGACACAATCCCATTCAAAAATCTCAGCATACTTTAAAAAAAAAACAAAGAAAGAAACTGATAAGCTAATTCTAAGATTCATGGGGAAATGCCAAGGAATTGGAGTCATCAATACAATCTCTTAAAAGAACACAGAAGGAGGACTCACACTCCCTGATCAAGATTTACCATAAATAGTAAAGGCCGAGCGGCCGGGAGTGTGGTCCGGCTGGTTCCAGGCGGGGGCCCCACTGTCGGGAGGGCCCCCAGGCACAGTAGACTCTCAAAAACTTGAGAATGAATGCGGAAGGTTCTGTCTGCCACTCAGACTGATGACAGCCAGGGAGCGACTGGGATATGGCCGGGCCAAGGCGGGGAGACTTGAACGTCAATGGGATAGTGTTGGGACTGAGGCCAGCCACCTCACCTGGAGAAGACGCTGGAGCAGGTGCCGCTGACCTCTGAAGCTACCACTGCATGTGGAACATACGCATCCTCATGGGGAGGAGATGAACACCGGGTCCTGGGGCCCACTGCTGAGGCAATGGTATGGGGAGCCTAGGTACTGCCTGCCATTGGCGCTGCAAAAGGAAGGCAGGTACAGTATGTCCCAGGGGTCAGTAAGCACCAGGGGGCAGTATGCAGTAGGGGGACAGTAGGCACCAGGGACAATATGCAGCAGGGGACAGTATGTATGAGGGAAAGTATGCATCCGGGACAGTACACAGTAGGGGGAGAGTAGGCACCAGGGGGACAGTAGGCACCAGGGGGCAGTATGCACCAGGGATAGTATGTACTAGGGACAGTAGGCACCAGGGAGTGTATGCAGTAGGGAGACTTTATGCACCAGGGGGCAGTATGCACCAGGGACAATATGCAGTAGGGGGACAGTATGTACCAGGGACAATATGCACCAGGGGGCAGTATGCATCAGGGACAGTATGTACTAGGGACAGTATGCACCAGGGGACAGTACGCGCTAGGTGACAGTATGCAGTAGGGGGACTGTGTGCACCAAGGACAGTATGCACCAGGGACAGTAAGTATTCGGAGACAGTATGTACTAGGGGCAGTATGCACCAGGACAGTATTGCCAGGGGACAGTATGCACCAGGGGACAGTATGCGCCAGGTGACAGTATGCAGTATGGGGACTGTATGCACCAGGGGGCAGTAGGCACCAGGGACAGTATGCACCGGCATGCATGCCTTCCTAGTAGCTTCATCAGCATGATTCCTTTTGTTCCAAATTTATCACTCTCTTTGGTGTCAAAATCTCATTAATTTAAATTTTAATCTCCTCAGCGGATAAATCCCCAACAGCGGGAAGGCGGTGTTTGCCACACGCTTGGCACAGAACTGGGACCCCAGCCCTACCCATAAAGATGAGTAGTTTGAAGGTAGGCATGGGGCAAATTCACCCCCCAAAGGAGCATATTTCTGATTTTAAACCCTCAAGTCCTCAATTAAATTAAAAATCAGTTGAAGGGGCACTGGTAGGGACGCCCGGGTGGCTCAGGGGTGGAACGTCTGCCTTCAGCTCAGGGCGTGATCCCGGGGTCCCAGGATTGAGTCCTGCATCGGGGTTCCTGCAGGGAGCCTGCTTCTCCCCCTGCCTGTGTCTCTGCCTCTCTCTGTGTCTCTCATGAATAAATTTTAAAAATCTTTAAAAAAAAGAATTTTGACCCCAATGTCTTATGTTGACCCCAAAAGAGGCCCCACATCCTTGCTCACCAGGCACACGTGAGTCCAGGCTGCACGTCCGTGAGAGTGGACGCGGTTTGGCAGAGGGACGCCACCAAGTGCTGGTGAGCATGTGGCCCCCGTTGCTGCCGGGGCGCTGGCGCCGGTGATGGCTGTAAAATGGTGCAGCTGCTTTCGGAATCGGGTGGGCAGTCACTTAAATGCTACATAAACACTTGCCCGGGTGACCCAGAAGCCCCCCTAGGTATCCATCCGAGTAGCTGAGGACCTACGTCCCCACAACCTCGTACCCGAGTGCTCCCAGCAGCGGCCCTCGTGAGAGCCCAGAGGGGGCCCGGCCCAGGCGCCCGTCCGCTGGTGATCAGGTGACGACCGTCGGGGGCCGTGGCACGACAGAAAGGAAGAAAGGAAGCACTCTGCTTCGTGACAGGAGCCACACCCCAGGGTCGCATCCCATGTACCTCCATTTCTACAGAGTCTACAAAACTTAGAGACCCAGGAAGTGGATCCGCGCTGGCCTGAGCCAGGGGTGCGGTGGGGGCTGACGGCCAGAGGGCACAAGGGGGCTTTCCGGGAGGATGCTCCCCAAACTTGAGGGGGACAGAGTCCTGGAATCCTGCTTCCCAGCCGTCCATCTCTCCTCGGAAGGGGGGATTTCTTTCGCCTCTCTTGCGGCCGGCCTGCGACACGATGCCTTGTTACCATAAAAAAAGTGGTAGGATTTTTTTTTTTTTATCTTATCATGGGCGGTCAGATCTGTTAAGTTTTTAAAAAAACAAATTTTAGCGCTCCCGGGTGGCTCAGTCGGTGAAGCGTCTGCCTTCAGCTCAGGTCATGATCCCGGGATCCTGGGATCGAGTCCCATATCCGGCTCCCTGCTCAGGGCGAGTCTGCTTCTCACTCTCCCTCTGCCTCTTCACCAACAGGTGCAGGCTCCCCGGCCCTCTCTCTCTCTCTCTTTCTCTCTCAAATAAATGAACAAAATCTTAAAAAAAAATTAAAACTATGGGCACAAAATGATTCCCTGTCTGTTAAATAGATCTATGTACGCAAGAGCCTGGAAATACACTTGTCTAATTTTTGCTTATTTTTTAAAAAATAGTGTCTCGTTCAACAAACGTGTACTGCTTATGTGATGAGAACATATAGAAGGTTTTGTAAGAGGCCCGGGGACCCTCCAGTCTGGTCTCCTCCTCCTCATCCTCTATTTTCTGAAACTTCACCATGGTGGTGGTTGCCTGGCTGTACACATTTACCAAAACCGGTAGAACTGACCATAAACGAGTGTGTTGTTGTGCATAAACGGCACCCCTACCAAAGCGGAAAATTAGCAGAAGTGGAGAAATCTGTGCGTAAGGCCCCTGGATTGCAGGGACAGTGACCTGGCTGTGATGTCACACCGTGGTTATGGAAGACGTCACCTTTGGGAGAGGCGTGCGGCCACCGGGAACAGAGGCGGTGAGGGGTCGTCCCCGAGAGACGTCAGAGGGCGCTGGCCCTGCCGACAGCTTGATTTCAGGTTTCTGGCGTCCAGAACCCCAAGGGAATAATGTCCTGTTGCTTCAAGCCACACGGTTTGTAGTCCTTTGCTCCGGCAGCCCCGGGAGACGGCGGGGGTGGGGTGGGGCTCTGATCCTCAGATGGTAGTGACATTAGAATCAGTGTGGAGGGAGGAGGTAGGTCCTAGGAGGTGTCGGACGGGGACAGCTCGGTGACCTGGTGGGTTGAGCGTCTGCCTTGGGCTCAGGTCACAATCCCGGGCTCCTGGGATCGAGCCCCACGTTGAGCTCTCCGCTCAGGGGGGCGCCTGCTTCTCCCTCTCCCTCTCCCCCCACCCCAGCGCGTGCTCTCTCTCTCTGTCAAATAAATAAATAAAGTCTTTAAAAAAAATAGGTGCCAGGCTAATTGGTCATCCTTTAGGGATGTACTCTTTACACTGACATAAACATTGAAGAAATTCGGTGGATAAAAGGTTAAATTTGTAAACCCGGTGCCCAGGAGCCGTCCCTCCTCGCCCCCAGCTGCTGGCAGCCGCTGCTCCACTTTCTCTCCGGGGAATTGCCTGGTCTGGACGTTTCCTGGATGTCGGTGGGTGTGTGGCCCGGCGCCTGGCTTCCTTCCCTCGGCGTCGCGCTCCGGAGGCTGGTGTGTCTCGGCCTTTGCTGCTGCTGCGTGAGGCTGCAGGAGAGCCCACCGCCCGGACGTTTTCTCAGCCCCTCCCCTGATGGGCGCCTGGGTTGTCTCCACTTTTTGGGGCTGTTTTGAGGCATGGCCGTTAGGAACCCTTGTGCGCGAGCTCCGGTTTGAACACCTGTCGTCTGCCGTCTTGGGTGCCTCCGACGAGTGGCATCGCTGGGTCTTATGAAACCCCACGTCAAACTCCTTGACGAACTCCCAGACTGGTTTCCACGGGGGCCATCCCCTTTCGCGCAGCCCCAGCAGCCGTGCGTGGGCTCTGATTTCTCCACATCCTCCGCACACTTGTCATTATTATTTTTATCCAGGCCGTCCTCGCGGATGTGAAGGGGTGTCTCATTGTGGCTTTGATTCACATTTCCCTAACGCGCTCACGTTCTTTTCAATCGGAGCTGAAGTTTAAAAAGTGGGATATTTCCAGGGCACCTGGGTGGCTCAGCCGGTTAAGCATCCAACGCTTGATTTGGGCTCAGGTCATGACCTCAGGGTCGTGTGATCAAGCGCTGGGGTATTTCTGAAGCTCAAATTTTTGTCACTTCTTGAAAACCGTGGGTGTCAGGCAACCCTGGGCTGATTTTCCTACAGGGGCTCCTGCATGCACCTGCTTTCTCCCTTTCCAACTCCTGTCTGCCATTCTGGATTTAGGGGCCTATCCAGCTCCTGGCCTTGGGACAGATGCCCAAGGCTCTGGTGCTGCCTCTAGACTCTGGGCCCCCAGCAGGCATTAGATGTCATTATTATGTTATTATGTGCCTGCTCCAAACATAGCTTGAGTCAAAGAGTAGAGGCCAAGAGTGGGAAGTAGTAAATGAGTGTCAGAATAGAACAAAGAAGAAAGGCCACAGATACGGGGCCACAGGCCTTCCATCCCAATAGAGTGGCTACCTGACGCTCGCAGGCAGGTAAGGAGGCTTTCTCTCTCTCCACCCCAGGGAAGGGGGTCTTTTGCCCAGGAACTGGCCAGGGATCCAGGGGTGGACCAGGGGCACCCCACTTCTGCCTTCCACAGAAGGTCCACCCTGGGCTGGGCCTGAAAGGGTGGCATTAGCAGTAGAGGTGGCGGGAGGGGACAGGTGACCATCCTCCTGGTTTCTCTGGGACTGACTCCATCCTGGTTCCAAGTTCTAACCCTTGACCCTTGACACCTGTGAGTTTAATCTTATTTGGAAAAAGAATTCTTTGCAGATGTAATTATGTCCAGGATCTCAAGGTGGGATCACCCCAGATTTAGGGCCGTCCTACATCCAAGGACATCTGTCCTTATCTGAGAAAGATTTGAGACAGACACAGGGAGAAGGCTGCACGAGGATGGAGGCAAGCCTGGAAGATGTCTACAAGTCAAAGGATGCCAAGGATCACGGGACAAGCCCTGGAAGCTGAAAGGATTCTCCCTCAGGGTCTCCAGGAAGAACCGACCCCACTGGCATCTCGATTTCAGACCTCTGGTCCCCAGAACTGGGACAGGATACATCTCTGTTGTTTTACGTGTAGTGGTCCACCCCCCCACCCCCCCACCCCCCCACCAAACTGTAGTAATGTGTCACGGCAGTCTGGGACACAAAGACAGCCAGGAAAAGGGATTTTCAGGGCTAAAGCCAGGAGAATCTTGAGCAAATCTTGAGCAAATAGCTGGTCAACCTGGTATTTGAGATATCTGCCATATTTTTTGAACTCGAGTCAAAACACACGAGCTAGCTCTGGCTCACAAAGTATTGAAGTTACTCCAGGTCACGGCTGGTAATGTTTCTACATCACAGTTCCTACCCTACCTGTCCCTGTGGTGTCAGCTTTGTATGGAATTTGGGGTCTTTCTTCTGGCTTGGTTGGCCATTGATACCAGGGGGTGCCCGCGGCCTTCTCAGCAGCCCTGTGTGTCCCTGGGGGTGTGCAAACCCACCACATCTCAGCTTCCCCTCCTTCGGAAAGAGGAGATGCTCCCGGCCTGGGTCTCAAAGAGCTTCGTAGATGATCTGGCTTCCAGCGGAATGATGCAGCTGAGTGACAAAATGCCAAGTGGTCACCGTCCTGCTGCTCCCTATGGGCCTTAAGACACTAGTGGGTTCACCTAGGAAATTGCCAGGATCTGGGTGGCAGCAGCCGGAGCCTGGAGGCCCCACCCCGGGAAGAGAGCTGGGTTGTCCCATGAGGAATATCTACTGGTTTCCTCCTGTCCTGAACCAGCGGACCCACTGATGATCTAACCAGTGAGACGCCTGGAAAGCACACAACCCCACCACCTGCCAGACCCTGTTCTCCTGGTTACGGATATAGGAGCTCAGGGGCTGGGGTATTCACCCCAGACGGAGCACAGCCGAGGCTCCTCCTTCTCCCTGACCCTTGGGCTGACTGTGCAGCAGCAAAGGAGAAGTCATGTTCGTCTTGACACCACCCACCACCGGAGCCCGGCCTCATGCATCCTGAGCTCTCCTGCCTCCCCACTGTGGTTGGTCCCAGGAAGCCTGCTCCCCTGTGCGGGCTGCGGCCCTGGAGCCCCCGGAGCCCTTCCCTCCATCTGTCTTGGGCAACACTGCGGCTAGAGATGTCGCTGCTCCCGAGCCAAGGCCTGCCCCCCGGACCTGGCCTCTGGAAACACAGGCAAAACTTCCTTTGACCTCACGATTTCTGGAGTGCGGGTATTTAGAAATGTCTCCCACTGGAAGCTGGGGTGGCCAGATGCTAGGGAGGGGAGGCCAGACTGAAGAGTCAGGTGGGCTGGGGACAGCCCCTGGGAGGGGACCCGTTGGCACCTGGAGGGGCCAGGGGATGAACCCTTTTCTTTTTTTTTTCTTTTTTTTTTCTTTTTTTAAAAGATTTTATTTATTTATTCATGACAGGCATAGAGAGAGAGAGAGAGGCAGAGACCCAGGCAGAGGGGGAAGAAGGCTCCATGCAGGGAGCCCGACGTGGGACTCGATCCCGGGACTCCAGGATCGCGCCCCGGGCCAAAGGCAGGCGCTAAACCGCTGAGCCACCCAGGGATCCCCCTGAACCCTTTTCTTTTTCCTTTCCTTTCCTTTCCTTTCCTTTCCTTTCCTTTCCTTTCCTTTCCTTTCCTTTCCTTTCCTTTCCTTTCCTTTCTTTTTCTCTTTTCCTTCCTTCCTTCCTTTATTTTAACTGAGACACCTGGGTGGCTCAGCGGTTGAGCATCCGCTTTGGGCTCAGGGTGTGATCCCGGGGTCCTGGGATCGAGTCCCACATCGGGCTCCCCACAGGGAGCCTGCTTCTCCCTCTGCCTGTGTCTCTGCCTGTCTCTCTCATGAATAAATAAATAAAATCTTAAAAAAATAAATAAAGATTTGTTTATCCATTTGGGGTTGGAGGAGGGCAGAGAGAGAGAGACAGAGAATCCCCAAGCAGATGCTCACAGAGCATGGAGCCTGATGTGGGGCTCCATCCCAGGACCCCGAGATTATGACCCCAGCCGAAATCAAGAGTCGGATGCCTAACCAACAGAGCCACCCAGGGGCCCCGAGATGAGCTCTTTCAAGAAGCTGCTCCTCTATTTCCCTTACATACTGTGTCGTCCATATACGTAAAAATAATACATGCTCCCCATAAAAAAACATTTCTATTTTGTGCTTTCATATCTACTTGAGATACTCTAACTATGCTTTTGCACGCTGTGTTTTCCATATATATATATATAAAACGTACACCCCCAGTAAAAGTAGCTTATAAAATGGAGCTACAACTTAAGCAATCAACGAAGGGTGCAGATCTTAGGGAACTAGCTCGGCGTATTTCCTGGCGTGCTGCCGTCTGTGTGGTTACCACTCTGAGAGACACAGTGGCTGGCGGGGGCCTCCTCCGGCCCCCAGAGCTCGCCGCCGCCGCTCTGACTGCCAACCCACAGGTCTGCCTGTTTTAGTGATCCGTGCACGCGGAATCGTGCAGAATGTGTGCTTCTTTCTCTGGCCCATTTCATGCAGCGCTGGTCTGCGAGGCTCAGAGAATTCACTTTATTACCTCTGGGTAGTGTGTCGTTGAATGTCTACACCACGATGGACTCCTTGTTTTGTTGACGGGACTTGGCTAGTTTCACGTAGTAGATGTCACAGGTAGCGCTGCCCTGAGCCCCATAGGGAGGGGGAGCGACAGGACACATAGGACCCTTTCCGGAGGTGAAACCTGTGGGTCAGAGGACAGCAGGGGCCAGCTGCCCCCCCAAACCCTCAAACCCTGACCGACAGGAGGTGAGAGGACCTGTTCCCCCACCCCTCGGAGGGGTGGCCCCTCACGTTGATTTGCATTCCTTTAACCGTGAGTGAGGCTGAGCATCTTCTCTTGGATTCGTGAGCCACTGGTTTCCTTCTCTGAAAGTTGTCCAAATATTCCATTCACGTCATTGACCCATTTTCTTTTCTTTTTTTTTTTTTATAGATTTTATTTATTTATTCATGAGAGACACAGAGAGAGAGACAGAGACAGGCAGAGGGAGAAGCGGGCTCCCTGCAGGGAGCCTGATGCGGGACTCCATCCCGGGTCTCCAGGATCACGCCCTGAGCGGAAGGCAGACGCTCAACCACTGAGCCACCCAGGCGTCCCCAAATATTTTATTCAAAACGTTGACCCACTTTCTATCTGGTCATTCATCTTTGCTTATTCGTAAGCACCCTTTGTATATTAAGGAAATTAGGACCTAAAAAAAAAAAAAAGAAATTAGGACCTTGTATTTCAAAAGCATGGAAAGGAAATAATTTTATCCCCACAGCAAAATAGGAGGAGCTACTGATGTGGGTTTTGAGATTCAGCTGCTCAACCACGTTGTTCTCTTGCTTATATACCTTCATTGCACGATGTCAAAACAAAAAGTTGGTTGATTTTGTAAGTACTTTCAAATAAAAACATCCCCAGAACTAGAAGGCACCATCATTCTCCATCTTGTTTCCAAGGCCGGCTGCACCAACGTACCGCAGCACCCTTGCCTTCTGAGCCTAGACTGGACCTCAGAATGCTTCCTAACCAAGGGCTCCCTGCAGTCAGGAGTGACGAGTTGGTGTGAGTTGAGGCCTCTCTGCCTCCATGATGGCATGTCACCTCCTACTGGCTTCATGAGAGGAGAGGAGGAGGGTGGGGGAGGGGGCTGGGTTGAAGCAGGAAGTGGGGAGGGGGAAGGGGGTGTCAGGAAGTTGCATGATTAATACGGAGATCCAGTTATTGGAGCAAGACTTGTGTTGGCCACATCTGTTGGTTCCTGTCCATGCGTGTTGGCCCTGTAGGTGGGTTAGTTTGGTGACAAGGTTGGGGCCTTCCCAGGACAAAAGAGGAAGGGGCAGGCGGTGGGAAACAGGGAGCAGCTGCTGTCCCCTCCCCAAGGTCTTTGATGTCTTGTTCTAGGCCAGGCTGGCCAGGGCTTGGGTGTAAGCTGCAGACCTTTCAAGCACCTTGTGTTTTGGGCTGAAGGTCTTTAATGACTGGACATTGTCCTGTTCTCTTTCCTATGAAGAGCGGCTTCCCCCTCTGGCTTCCAGGCACCTTTGCAGTTTGAACTTGGACGTGCTGATGCTCCCCTTGCAGCTGCTTGCACATCCCTCCAACTAGTTCTCTGGCTTTGTGCCCCCTCAATATTCTTTCTCATCGCACTGAGTAGTGAGAGGCTTTTACATAATCTGGGGGAAGTGTTTTAAGGTCCAGATGACCAGAGCTTGCGATCTGAATGTCTGGGCTTCTTGGCGTGGCAAAGTGGGTGGCAGGAGGTGCCCCGGACACTCCTTGCCCAGTCATCTCCTCTGTGTGTGTGTGTGTGTGTGTGTGTGTGTATGTGTGTAGGTTCACACGATTCTCTGTGTACACGATCCCCTTTGTATGGTACATACACCACAGGTTCTGCATTGAAAAGCCAAAGCATCAAAGACAGGTGTTAAATCTCAAGTACTGAGCACCTGCCAGGAGCCAGGTTGTGGGCTGGGTGCCAGGGGAGCACCAGCAAATAAGAATAACACAGGGTCACTGCCTTCAAGGAAGGCTGCCCACCTCCCAAACTGGCAGACAGTGAGCTTCCTTTGCCATCCACATGTGATATGTGACCAATGCAGAGCCCAAGGTGGGTCTTTTTTTTTTTTTTGAAGAATTTTAAATTGTACTAAGACGTACACAATGTAAACCCATTAAGTGCACTCGCTCTGTAGTATAACCACCGTCACCATCTGTCTCCAGAAGTTTTTCATCATCTCAAACTGAAACTCTGTCCCCATGAATCACCGGCTCCCTTCCCCCCCTCCCCACCAACCAGCCCCTGGCAACCTCTCATCCTCATGAATTCAATGACTCCAGGTACTTCACGTAAGTGGAATCAGAGAGCATTTGTCCTTTTGCAGCTGGCTGACTTCACCTAGCACAACGTCCTCAAGATTCCTTCATGTGTAGCCAGTGTCAGAATGTTCGTCCTTTTTATGGATGAATTAGATCCCATTGTGTGGATGGACCGCATACTGCTTATCCATTGATCCATCGATGGGCACTGGGGGTGTTTCCACCCCTTGACTATAGATGACAGAGCTTCTGTGGACGTGGGCTGTACACATACCAAGCAGGGTTTCCAATATATTGAATTCTCGACATTTAATACTTGGGAGATTTCACTCTCCAAGAATATCCAGTGTCCAGCTTCTTGTGAAAAATAAGGAGCTGCAGCCACACTGGGCTGCTGTCCTGTGCGTCAGTGATCGGCAGTGAGCAGCTCCTCATCCTGGCCCGGTGGCGTCTGGACGCAGACCAGAGGCTGACCGCTCTATGTTATTGTGTTTATACTGCTGTTTTCCTTTTATTTATTTATTTATTTTTAAAGATTTTATTTATTTATTCATGAGAGACACAGAGAGGGAGGCAGAGACACAGGCAGAGGGAGAAGCAGGCTCCTTGCGGCGGGGGGCCCGATGCAGGACTCGATCACGCCCTGGGCCAAAGGCAGGCGCTAAACTGTTGAGCCACCCAGGCTGCCCTGCTGTTTCCTTTTTAGTCGGGTTAAGAGAAAAGCAAAATATTTCCAAACATGGAAAATAGGAAACGAGTGGAAAGGTCTTCATGTTTTGGGGGAAAGAATCGTGTTCCTACATGTGGAGAAAGCACACAGGGTAGGTCTGTGGGCCAAGAGCCCAGTGACTGTGTTTCATCCCCAACAAATGGGTCTCACTCCCATTTCAGTGGACATTTTGGTGGATCTCTGGCTTGGGTTTTAGGAGTTGTAGATTCTGAATGAGGCTCAGATCCTACCAGTGGGTCACTAAGTCATCTAGATCATGAGATCCTAATCATTGGGTTAGTGAAATCCTCATCGCCCCCACCACAAACTTGTTAGGCATGCAAAGCAGGTGTCGAGGGTTGAGTAGTGTCCCCTGGGAAGACATGTGCAAGTCCTGACCCTCCTTACCTCCAAATGTGACCCTTTATGGAAGAAGGGTGCTTGTGGATACAATTAAGGACCTGGAGATGACATCATCCTGGATTAACTGATTGGGTCCTAAGTCCTATGACAAGAAGAGTAGAAGGTACAAGCAGGAGGGGAGGCCATGTGACCACAGAGGCAGAGATTGGAGTGAACAGCCACAAGCCAATGAGTGCTGGCAGCCACTAGAAGCTGGAAGAGGCAGGAAGGATCCTCCCCTACAGCATCTGGAGGTGTGGCCCTGGCGACACCTAAAATGCAGACTTCTGACCTCCAGAGCTGTGAAAGAATGAGTCTGGGTTGTTTTAAGACCCCTCCCCCGCCTTTTGAGCTGCTTTGTCCCAGCAGCCACAGGAAACCAACATAGCAGGTGGCCAGATTATCTCTGTGGATAAAAGGGAAGTGTGGCATCCTTATGGATACACTTGACCCAGAATACAGAATGCTTTCAGCTTCATGGTGGCCCTTGTGGTCCGCATGCCAGGACAGCAGGCCTTGCTCAGCCTACGTAGTGGCAAAAGGGCAAAACTAAACTACGTGAAACCTCATTTAAACCGGCACAGAGAGGATGTGATGATTTGCCCAGGGTCTTTTTTTTTTTTTTTTTTTTTTAAGATTTTATTTACTTATTCATGAGAGACACAGAGAGAGACAGAGACACAGGCAGAGAGAGAAGCAGGCTTCATGCAGGGAGGCCGAGGTGGGACTCGGTCCCAGGGTTCCAGGATCACACGCCGAGCTAAAGGCCGACGCTCAACTGCTGAGCCCCCCAGGCATCCCATGCCCAGGGTCTTGTACATAATCAGTGGCAAAAACGGATATGGAACCCTATTAAAAAAAAAAAAAAGAAGAAGAAGAAGAAGAAGAAAGAGCGAAGTATAGTTGATGAGGATTAATGATTCACTCAGGGTGAGAGGTGGCAGGAGGGCCCTAGCTTTGTGGATTATCTTTTTTTTTTTTTTAAGATTTTATTTACTTATTCATGAGAGAGACACACACACACACAGAGAGAGAGAGAGAGAGGCGCAGAGACCCAGGCAGAGTGAGAAGCAGGCTCCATGCAGGGAGCCCGACGTGGGACTCGATCCCGGGTCTCCAGGATCACGCTGGGCAGAAGGCAGGCATTCAACTGCTGAGCCACCTGGGCGTCCTCTTTTTTTTTGTGGATTATCTTTTTTTTTAAATATTTAATTTATTTATTCATTATAAACACGGAGAGAGAGAGGCAGAGGCAGAGAGACAAGAGAGACAGGCAGAGGGAGAAGCAGGCTCCATGCAGGGAGCCTGATGTGGGACTCGATCCCGGGTCTCCAGGATCACACCCTGGGTTGAAGGAGGGGCTAAACCGCTGAGCCACCCGGGCTGCCCTGTGGATTATCTTTAAGAAGAATTTTCAGGTCCACAAAGCACCTCTTTGCAGTTGGGAAGTGTGAGTCTTTAGAATGAACATGCGTCCCTGTGTTTGCTTACCGGGTTATTTGAATTTCTTAGAACGGACTGTACCCATGTTTCATGTGAGAAGAGCAAACCTCTTTTGAAAATGACATAAACAGAAAACATTAGTTGTTTAATCAAGTCTTAAGCGTTGCCATATTAAGAACTGCATGACCAAAAGCAAACCCCGAGCCAGAGACTTTTTAGGACTGGTCCTCCCTCCGGGGGTGTGCAGCATAGGACAAATGACTCATCCTGGACAGACACGCCGTGCTTCTCATTGCCAGGGCCAGACGCTCACCAGTTACGTGCCACAGCCTGATTACCTGAGGTTTTCACATAGACACTGACCTTCCAGAGGGCTTCACTCTGCAGTGTGGTTTGTTCTGAAAGGCTGGTTCCTGCATTTGTTTTCCAGAATGAATTTCTCCCAATGAGCTGCTCGGTTAAAAGAACCACTTCTCTAGTTAATTCCAGATGGGGAAGACATTCAACCTGCATATTTTATTAGGCTGGGAGGTATCCATTAAGGTGTTTTCTCTGTTTAAAAAACAAGCGATCTGGGATCCCTGGGTGGCGCAGCGGTTTAGCGCCTGCCTTTGGCCCAGGGCGCGATCCTGGAGACCTGGGATTGAGTCCCAGGTCGGGCTCCCTGCATGGAGCCTGCTTCTCCCTCTGCCTGTGTCTCTGCCTCTCTCTCTCTGTGTGACTATCATGAATAAATAAATAAAATCTTAAAAAAAAAAAAAGCGATCTGATGATTGCTTGAATCTGATGTTAAAAAAGGTCATTTTGCAAAGTGAGCCAGCAGGAGTCACTTCACCAGGATTTGGCTGAGGACATCCTGCAGCAGGAGCTCAGCGAAGCCTTTTTTTTTTTTTTTTTTTTTTACTGCTCTAGTCAATGAAAGGGAAACTTTATTGAGGCCCCCCCAGGGCCTTGGGGCTGGGGCAAGAGACCACCCTGAGGGCAAAGGAAGAGCCAGTGGAGGGGCCTTATTTGACCTTCTTTTGGGGGATGGGTTGTTGGTGTGGCTGCACTTCTCTTGTGGCAGTTGACGGACTTGGGGTACCGGCAAATATAACACTTGCTGCAGATTGGTTGCAGTTGTATTTCTGTGCAGCTGGAGGAGGAAGGTGAAGCACCAAGTGCAGGGTGGACTCTTTCTGGCTATTGCAGTCTGACAGAGTGTAGCCATCTTCCAGCTGTTCGCCTGCAAAAATCAGATGCTGCGGGTCAGGCAGGATCCTTCCTTATCTTGGATTTTGGCTTTGACATTCTCAATGGTGTCAGTGAGATCGACCTCCAGGGGGATGGTCTTTCCTGTCTGGGTCTTCTCGAAGACCTGCATCTGTGTGTCTGTTTGTGGTAGGGGGAAGAGGACCTAATTCTTCTAAGAGGATTGGCACAGCGAATGGCACAAAAAAAGCTATACACTTCATACCCCTCCTCCGTTAACTGGGGATTGCCCAGGATACAGCCACACCCCCAAGGCCTTTTGGGATAGCTTGGGCTGACTGGGCCAATAGGCCCTTCTCCCAAATGCAGGTTTGCCTCCTGGGACCCAGTCGGGGCTCAGAAACCCGGCCCCACGTGCCCAGCTCAACAGACAGGCCACTCTGTGGAACCTGGCCTGCGTGGACAGGTTCTGGGCTGCCCCCTCCAATACTGGCTGCCCCGGCCTCCTGCAGCCTCCTACCCAACCCAGTGGGACGTAAACTCTCAAGGCAGCCCCAGCAAAGCCTTAAGAAGAAGCCTGATGCTCACCGGAGTGTCCCTGCTCACCCTCCCTGAGCCTCTCTGATGGAGGATGGGGGCTTAGCCAGGCTCCTGGGTGGAAGGGGGCACACCCAAGCTTCTCCTCCTGGCCCCCCACCCTCAGCCCAGTCTTTGGGTCCCTCACTAGCATGTTTATTAGCCGACAGAGGAGCAGGGCAGCTCTGGGGAAGCCAGCTAAGCAGACTGAGTCGCTGGTGAGGCTTCCTGGCCTGAAACACAACCGCTATGCAGCCTCCTTGCTTTTTGTTTTGTTTTTTTTGGTGGGATCCCGGAATCTGTTTTTTCAAAAATTGTGCTAGAATACACATAACATAACATTTACCATTTTAAGTCTTTCCAGCATATAATTCAGTAGCATTTAGTACTGAATTCACGATGTTGTACAAGCGTCACTACCCTCATGCTCTGAACATTTTCATCTCTGCATGAGGGAGCCTATACTCACTGGGCAGCCATTGAACCCCTCCCCCAACCCCTCCCCCCAGCCCCACAACCATCCAATGCTTCCTGCCCCTCAGGATTTGTCTACTCTGGACATGCCCCATAAAAGGAATCCTATGATGTGTGGCCTTTTGTGGCTGCTTTCTCTTACTCAGCACGTTTTTGAGGCCCAGCCATGCAGCGTGGGGGCGGGGGGTGCTTCCCTCTTTTCCAAATCGCATCATGTCCCACTGTGGGGTGCACCGCATTTTGGTGACCCCTGCTTCTGTTGATGCATGTATATTTGGACTGTTTCCACCTTTTGGCAATTGTCAAGAGTGCTGCTATGGACATGCATTCTTAGGGTGCGCATGAGCCGTGGAATCGCTGGGTCACAGGCACCTGCATATGTCCCCTGCTGAGGAAGCACCGGCCTGCTGTCCAAGTGACTGCGCCTTCTCCAGGACCGCTGGCTGTGCGTGGGGCCACTCACGTCTGCAGAGGCCCCTGTCCCTTTTCTTTCTCTTACTGTATTATGAGAGCCCTCCTTTGGGTGTGAAGTGGCATCTTGTGGTGGTTTGGACTTGCATTTCCAGGCGAGTGTCCTCTCTGTACTCCTTGGTGGTTTGCTTGTCACCAACACACTCTCCGACTCTTGGGTCCAAAAAGGAAGTGGAATTAGGTCAGAGCCCCTCCGAGAATTTGGAAAAATGCCTTTTTGGTACTTTTTTAGGCTGATATCTACCTTTTTTTTTTTTAAGAAAAAGTTTTAAAAATTTTAATTTACTTATGATAGTCACACACACAGAGAGAGAGAGGCAGAGACACAGGCAGAGAGAGAAGCAGGCTCCATGCACCGTGAGCCCGACGCGGGATTCGATCCCGGGACTCCAGAATCGCGCCCTGGGCCAAAGGCAGGCGCCAAACCGCTGCGCCAGGGATCCCCCGGTATCTACCATTTTTTATCATGAAGTTCACAAGGGTGCAAAGGATGTGGTTTCCGGTGTATTGTGAATACCCACTTTTAAAAATAAAACAGTTCCTCAGTCTACAGAAGCAAAACGTGACATTCTGTGCTGCTTTCAGGGTCATCGAGCAAGTCCTCCTGTTCCTCAGTCACAGACAAACCAAACCAGCAAACCGCTTTGCACCCTGAGATAACCCCAAGTCTCAGAGTCCCCAATAAGAAAACCCTTTTTATTTCCTGTGAACCTCTGATAACAAGAATTTTAGCCCTGACCTTTGCTCTTCCTGTCATGTGTCCTGACCTGTAGGATTAGCATAATCATGTGAGAAAGTGGCTGCTGGAAACTTGGTTCTCTTGTGACTTTTTTTTTTTTTTTTTTTTTTGCCTTTTAAATACTGGATGGTGTTTTTGTTTGGTGAACCAGTCCTCCTTCTGAAGTCGGCCTCCTCTGCACTCTTTGCAAAAAAAGATTCTTTTCTTCTCCAAAGTGCAATTGCCTCCCATTTCCCTTGGGCAATTCTTTTAAATATATCAAATGAAATGTAAATAATGTAGCAATGTGACCTCACAATACCTAAGACTTGGGCAATTTCTTCTGGATTCTTTTCTTTTCCACCTAAGGGGGTCCCATCTCACTTCTTCCGCTGAATTTTATTTTAATAAAAACATTTCTATGTTTGAAGGTAATTCACTAATCACTCAAGCATGGGTTTCTGCAACAAAAACATAATTTAAATTTAAAATGTTTTATTCTCAGAGACTCTAAGGCTCTGAGTCATAAAAAGAATTATTCTGGATTAATTCAATCACTCAGTTGACCAAACCAACATAAGTATACTAAACTGTGGTATGTATTCATTATATATATATATATATATATATATATATATATATATATATATATATAATGTAGAATATATATGTTAAAATTTTGAACTGCATCTCTTAATGAGATGGAGGGAGCTGCATGTTTCCAAATAGTTCTTGTGTCTTTGGATGAATATTATGTATTTTCTGAGACTTGGTTCAGAAGGGTTCCCACTCCTGTTTTTGATTTATTGGTGTAGACTGTGAGAAAGCTTGTTTATGTAAGTTCACACATGATAAGGAGAGAGTTTTGCTAGGGCTGTATTCCCCCTCTTTCTCAACTTTTTTTTTTTTTTTTTTTTTTTTTAACGATTTTATTTATTTGAGAGAGAGAGGAAAGCTTGAGCAGGGGGAGGGAGAAGCAGCCTCCCAGGAGCAGGGAGCCCGCTGTGGGACTGATCCCAGGCCCCGGGATCATGACCTGAGCTGAAGGCAGACCTTAACCCACCGAGCCACCCAGGTGCCCATTTCTGAACTTCTTTGGAGATTTAAGTCAAAAGCCACGCAGTGATTTATCACCAAAAACAAAATTTAGAAGCTTGACTGGATTAGGTTGTCCTCGGGGTGAGATTCCGGGCTTCCTTGGCACTCCCGGCAGGTGAGTGGCCCGGGTCCCGCCCCGGCCGCCAGGTGCCCCCTCCCCCTGCTGCAGCCTGGCAGGATGGAGGATGGAGGGCGGGGACGCAGGTGTTCTCGAGTTGGCGGGTCCCAAGGCTCAGCTAGCTCCTGGCGGCCCCCGCTGTACGGGCGGCGGGGACCGGACTCCTGGGGACACCGCCCGCTGCGCTTTGGCCGCACCTGCGCGGGGTCCCCGCGGATGCAGGTGTCTGGGCGCTCCCCGTGGGGTTGACGGCGGGGGGGTGCCCGGAGGCAGCGCGGTGACCTTCCGGTCGAGGGGTGCGTGCCCAGGAGGCCACCCCTTCTCTGAAGCGACCCCACGAGGTGGGTCTGCGGAGAGGGTCACAAAGGGGAGGGAGCCACAGCCTGCTGCGCGTGCGCGGACTCGAGCTGCGGGGGGGGGGGGGGTGCGATCCGACAGCGCATCTCCGGGTGTCCGGCCCCGAGTGGGTTAAGGGGGTGTACGCGTGTGGCGTGTGGCTGGGATGGGAAGTGATGCGAGTACGGGGTGGGGTGTCCGCGGTGCCCGCGCTCCAGCTCCCGGCGCGGCGGCTGCGCGCCTCCCGGCGGTAACCATGGCAACGGGAGCTCCCGCAGAGCTGCCCCCATGCCCCGGAGAGTCACCTGCGGGGGCGCCCGGCAGGTCCGCGGCCCCAGGTGCTGGCACCTGCCGAGCCCCGCGGTCCCGCCTGGCAGCCAGAGGATGCGCGAAGCACGTGGTGCCCTTGGGTGCGAAGGCGCAGGGGGCGGGGCGCTCCCGGATCCCGCCCCGGGAAGTGACTCCGCCACGCGGAGGGGCGGGGCCTGGGCTGTAGGGTTCTCGGACTCTCGGGGGCTCCTGTTGGGTCCCAGGCGGGTGGGCCGAAGGGGGCCCCCCGCGGGTGAAGGGCACACGGGCTCCCCTTCAGTGACCGGCAGCTCCCTGGCTTCTGGAAGAGTAGACTTAACGTGCATCAGCAAGCAGCTCCCGAGGGACAGGGCTGGCCTGGCTACCGGGGTTGAACTTGGGGTACCTGTGCTCCCCCTCCCACCTCTGCTCAGGGATGGAGTGAGGCGGTGGGAGTGGGGGGCGCTGACTGCCTCCATCCTAATCCTCTTTAACCTGAGGAGGTTGGGTCAGACCAGTTTCTATTCATTCATTCGTAACTATTATTTTTTTTACAAAGGTTTTCTAAAGTTTTATTTATTTGTTTGAGAAAGAGAGAGAGGATAAGCAAGGAGGGGAGGCAGAGGGAGAGGGAGAGAGGCAGACTCCCTGATGAGCAGGGAGACGACGACTCTGGGCTCCATCCCAAGGACCCTGCGGTCATGACCTGAGCCCAAGGCAGCTGCTTCACCGCCGGAGCCCCCCCAGGCGTCCCCATAACCTTTATTAAGTGCAGTGATTCCCGGGTGTGGTCCTGTGACAAGCAGCAGGAGAATCACCTGGGAACTAGTCAGAAATGCGGGTTCCCAGGCCTACTCCAGACCTACCGATCCCGAAACACGTGTGCGCTCAGGCTCACCTGCAGGGGCTCTGACCTGACAAAGCCCTTCTGGGGCACACTTGTGTCTGAAAAGCATGGATCCAGCCTGGCGGTTGTGCTCAGTAGGGGGCTACTGATCCCTTCCCTCAGCAGATCCTGAAACCGGATTTGGAAGGTTCTACCTCTCTGAACTAACAGCATTCACTTGGGGGCTCCATCAAAAATGTGGGGAAACGGGGGATCCCTGAGTGGCTCAGCGGTTTGGCGCCTGCCTTTGGCCCAGGGCGCGATCCTGGGGTCCCGGGATCGAGTTCCGCTTCGGGCTCCCGGCGTGGAGCCCTCTGCCTGTGTCTCTGCCTCTCTCTCTCTCTCTCTCTCTCTCTGTCTATCATGAATAAATAAATAAAAACTTAAAAAAAATGTGGGGAAACGAATACTCTTTGACCAGTCCCCTAAGGTTCCACGTGGTTATTTCAGCGGAGCAGGGGAAGGAGCCGCTGGAGGAACCCGAGGTGCTGAATCCCTACTTCAGAAGCTGCTGGAGAAAGGCTTCAGGGGAGTATTGAAGAGGGCAAGGGCGCCGCCTCCTGGTGACAGCATGCAGGGCTGGCTCTAGAAGGGGCGAGGCCGCCTGACAAAGGGGGCTTTCAGTGTCCCAGGCGCACACCCTGTCCCTCTTGAACTGGCGGGTCAGTGCTGGGATGTTCCATCCGTTCCTGCCGGCAGCTGGACTCTGGGCTAAATTCAACAAAGGCTTCGCGCCGCCCGACAGCTGTGTGTGGACGCTGCCATCCGTGCTGGGTCACCTCCATGTGGCTCCAGAATGCAGTGCTCTGCTCTGTTGCAGCCGGAGTTTTCTCCTGACTTGTTTTTAGCTGGGCTGATCGTAGAACGAACTTTGTACAGCGAATTACAACATTAGTTTCCAGTCGTGTCCCGAACTCCCCTGGGGGGTGTCTCTGGGGACCCGCCACAGGGACCCCGGGGCTGCCCTACGGAGGCTTCCAGGGCCGCCCCATGGCAGGCACGAGCTTGGGCGCCTCCCGCAGGCTTGCCTCTGGCTCCCCTCCTTTACTATGTCCTGTCGTGTCCATGGCCACCCACGCTGTTACATAGTCGACATTTTTCTTTTCAATTAACTCATCTTTTTTTTTTTTTTTTAAGATTTCTATTTATTTTTATTCATGACAGACACAGAGAGAGAGAGAGGCAGAGAGACGCGGGCAGAGGGAGAAGCAGGCTCCATGCAGGGAGCCGGATGAGGGACTCGATCCCGGGACTCCAGGATCATGCCCCAGGCCGAAGGCGGCGCCAAACCTGCTGGGCCACCGGGGCTGCCCCTAACTCATCCTTTTAAAAATTTTTTGAAGATGTTATTTATTCATGAGAGTCACAGAGAAAGAAGCAGAGACACAGGCGGAGGGAGTGCTTCCTGCAGGGAGCCCGATGCGGGACTTGATCCCAGAACCCTGGGATCACGACCTGAACTGAAGGCAGACAGACGCTCAACTGCTGAGCCACCCAAGGACCCCTTAACTCATCCTTTTTTACTCAGGTTAATTTTCAGAGGAAATAAATGAGAAATAACAGACATGAATGGACAATCGGTAGTCGTCACCCCAAACCCAAGGTGATCATAAAGACACAGACAAGGCAGAGAAACCGCGCTGGGCCGTTGCACCCCGATAGGCTCGTCCACGCGGCCTGGGTTCTCTCTGTGCTGGGTGGGGCTCGAGGCGTGGAGGGGACGGAAAGCAACGCGGCTGTGGCGCTGTCCCCGCGCCGGCCCGTCTCTTTGCTAAGTCCTGAAGCGACACCCATGGGCTGTTCCTGGGCTGGGCCCACTTCGGATCGGTTTTTCTTTTCTTTCTTTCTTTCTTTCTTTCTTTCTTTCTTTCTTTCTTTCTTTCTTTCTTTCTTTCTTTCTTTCTTTCTTTCTTTCTTTCTAGATTTATTTATTTATTCATGATAGACAGAGAGAGAGAGGCAGAGACACAGGCAGAGGGAGAAGCAGACTCCATGCCGGGAGCCTGACATAGGACTCGATCCCGGGACTCCAGGATTGCGCCCTGGCCAAAGGCAGGCACGAAACCGCTGAGCTACCCAGGGATCCCCCAGTTTTCATCGTTAGGACCAACCTAGAGACGGACGCTGCTGTTATTACTCTGGTTTTACAGCGAGGAAATGGCCCAGTGGTTAGCGACTGGCCTGGGGCTGCAGGGCAGTGCCCTAGCGAGTGGGGGGGGGGGCGCACAGCTGGGTCCGCGCCCCAGGGCCACCCCACAGCCGCACAAATGGGAAATGTAGGCCCACAGCGGATGAGGACCTGGCCAGAGTCAGAGCTGCTGTGAGCAGGCCGGCTGGCCTGGGCACCCCAGGGGCGGCTGCCACGGGGAGCCATTCCTTCTAGGAAAAGTGCTGGAAGCAGGGCCAGGAACACCGGGCCGTTGGGGTCAAGGCAGGGCTCCCGCTCCGGGCAGCTGGTCAGGCCGCTGCCGAGGGTGGGTTGGGATGGATCCTGGGGCTGGGGGTGGAGACAAGTCACGGGTGGAAGTGGCCCAGGGAGGGGAGAGCGGGACTCCCAGGCGAGGAACACGCGGGACCTGCCCACCCACCCTTCAAAGGCGGTGTCACGCTGTTATGCTGGGTCTGTTTTCGGGAGCTGCCCTGGACAGGCCCACAGCCCCCTACGGACCCTGCCCATGGCTACAGCAGGGAGCTCCTGCCTCCGCATTATCCGGGCAGGTCAGGGGGCCGTGCCTGCCCTTCGGTGGGGAAGGCTGACCGCCACTCCAGGGTCACAGCTTGTGAGTGGGGACAGGCTGAGTAGGAGTCGCTCTACAACAAAGCTCCTGCTCTTAGGAAGTGGTTTTGGAGGGATCCCTGGGTGGAACCTGCTTCTCCCTCTGCCTGTGTCTCTGCATCTCTCTCTCTCTCTTTCTCTCTCTCTCTCAGGAATAAATAAATAAAAATATTTTTTAAGAGATTTTATTTATTCATGAGAGACACAGGTAGAGGGAGAAGCAGGTTCCATGCAGGGAGCCCGACGCGAGACTTGATCCCGGGACTCCAGGATCATGACCTGAGCCCAAGGCAGACTCTTGACCGACTGAGCCACCCAGGCAGCCCCTCCAGGGGGATGATTACGTCTAGAGGCGCACCGGTGTGCGCACTTTCCCCCTCCCCGCCCCCACCCCCACTGGTGATGGTCTACTATTTGCTGTGTTTTCATCTTTTTATTTTTTTATTTTTTAAAGATTTTATTTATTTATTCGAGAAACACAGAGAGAGGCAGAGACACAGGCAGAGGGAGAAGCAGGCTCCCTGCAGGGAGCCTGACATGGGACTTGATCCCTGGTCTCCAGGATCCAGCTCTGGGCTCAAGGTGGCGCTAAACCACTGTGCCACCCGGGCTGCCCTGTTTTCATCTTTTTAAAATTATTTTTATTTCCTTGGTTGAACAACGTGGCTTAGAGATTCCGGTTTCCCGTGGGTTCACAAAGGGCCTTGTCCTCCCCTCTGCAGCACCTCTCCCCCACCCCAGCAGGCCAGCCGGGCCTCCCCGGGTTTGCCAGCGGCCTAAGGGATCAGGAACTGGTCACAGCCTGGGGCCAACCGGTCAGGTCAGGCCAAGAGGACCCCAGCAGGGTCCGCATCTCACAGCCACCACCCGGCAGCCTTCATCCCCGCTGAGCAGCAGCGGCCGGCCTGTGGGCACTGGCATGGGGCGGAGGTCCCTAGCCGGGTCCCTAAAGCCTGCCCTGCGCTTGCACCCCCCTCCCAGGAGCCCCACCCCCACCTTCCCAGACCTAAACCTGGGAAGGGTCCCTATTGCCAGCACCCTAACGACTGAGCTGGGGCTGCAGCTGGAGCTGGGGGGACCCTGAGGTCTGTGGTCAGGCGAAGAGACAAGGCCCGTCCGTCTGTCAGTATCCAGCAGACTCAGGCCGTGAGAGGGTAGCTTCTGGAGGCTTCCTGGAAGAGGTGGTCCTGGAAGAACAAGTGCTGTTGGCTGGAGGGAGGGGCGGGGCAGGGTGAGGGCCCCCTGGGTGCAGGGAGGCTGGGAGTGGTGGGAAGTGCGATGGGCAAAGGTGTCAGGGTGGGGTGAGCAGGGCCGCTGTGGGAACTGAGGACCCTCAGCTGGCCCCAGGAGGGCGTGCGTGGGTGCAGGTGGGGGTGGGGGGGAAAGGCTGGGGGCACTCTCCTGGGCCTGGGTCATGCCACACACACTGCAGACTCTGAAGAGTGGAGGGCCTGAGGGTGCCTCAGTTTCCCCTGGCGCACAGGGAAGGGCGGCCACGTTTCTCAGACGAGGGGCAAGTCCTTCGGGCGCCGCCCTGGTTCTGCGCGGGATTCAGCGGCCGTGGTGGCCAGCCCACGTGGGGTGGGGGGTCCCCAGGGCTCTGAGCTCCGTGCTGGGCATGGGCTCCGGCTCCGGGGCCGATTCTGCAGCCCTTCCTGACCTGGCCTTTGCGGCCCCAACTCTGGGAGCGTGAAACTGGCTTCAGTGGGAGCATTTACACCACAGAGGTGGGCAGAGGCCACAGGGTGGGGCTTGTACTACAAGCTGGAGAGTGGGTTTGCTGGCACGCTTCCGGGGCACCCCCCCCCCCCCCCCGACCCAGCGCACAGTCATGTCATCTTCCTGGTTTTGCTGCAGTTTCCTGGCCTGTGAGGTCTGAGCCCACCTCTCAGGTTCCATGCAGAACCCGAGTGTCCGTGGGTGTGTTTTATAGGCTGGAGGAAACCTCCTGCATCACTGCCTCGACCAGAAATCTTGGTCTCCACAAAACCCAAGAGGAAATTGCAGGTAAAGGTATCTGGACCCGTCCATTTAGCCCCAAGTCCACTCTGCCCCCCGGATGTTCTGTCTAGACCCCCGAGGGACCGTCCTAACTGGCTGCCCCTCTTCCCGAGCCCTGGCGGTCCCGTGTTCCTCTGATCATTGGTCCCGAATCAGGCGTGTCCCGTGTCACCTGGCCAGGGGCTCCCTGTGTCCACGGCAGGCTCATCGTGTACCTGTCCTCGCCTACCAGCCTCCAAGCACCAGCCTCCCTTCATTTCCATGAACGTGAGGACCAGTCCCACCTAGGGGGCTCTCACTCACTCACTCTCCCATCCCGGGATCCCGTGGCCGGCTCATCCTCATCCAGGTCTCCCGTGGCCCCCTGTCCTCTCCCTGCCCTGACACCTGACCCCGGCTCAGTCATCCCTCACTGATATGTTCAGTTCCTGTTGCCCATTCCCTGTGGCCCCTAAATCACAAACTCCAGGGTGCAGGGCTCAGGCTGCCTGGGTCACTGCGGATCCCCAGAGCCCAGACCAGGGCCTGACCCCAAGCAGGCTCCCACTGTGTGGTCTGGGAAGGAATGCGTGCGTGATGTGCTTCTGCTCGGGCTGGAGGGTCACGACACCCCAGGGCAGAAGCAAGGTGGGGCTGTCACACAGCAAGCTGAGTCCACCTGTGTCCCAGGACCCCTGCCCCCTGGGCTGTCCCTGCACACCTGACCCCCATGGCTTCAGAGTTCTCACTCCTCCCTGGTGGAGCATGGAGGCCTTGCAGGCAGGCAGGGAGGAGGCTGTGGAGGGTTCGGGTCTCATGGGCCCTGCTGCTCTGGGAAGACCTGCTCCAAGCCTAGGGCAGAGCGGCTGGAGGGGGCCTGCGGGGGTTCCTGAGGACTGACGCCTCTCTGCCTCGGTGTGTGGGGGCCCAGGTCAGCAGTGGGGGCGCCAGGCTGGAGCAGCAGGGAGCACCAGCCCATCCTCCCCTCCACCTCCTGGGCTTCTGACCTTGAATGGTGGGCATTATGCGACCTTGGCCAGAAGAATCACAGCCACCAGCATTCCCATCACCAAAGGGGGCTGGCCACTTGGAAGGAGGGCAGACCCTGAGGAAATTCAGAGCATCCAGTGAATGAGAGAAGTGGGAGCATGTCCCTCACCCCCCCAAAAGCCCCCTGAACTTGGCCTTCACCAAGGCCCCTCCCCTGCTGAGCAGGGCCTGCACACCTCCAGCTGGGCCCCCACTGGGGTCTGCCATTCATCAGCTCCCAGGGTGACCTGTGCCCCTGGGGATGGGCTGGCGTGGCCATAAGGGCGTGTTGGGGGGAGGCCGATAGAGGAAGACCCGGAAGGAGCCGTCACGTGGCCACGCAGGAGAGCAGGTGCCCCGCGGTGGACTTCCCCCGGGACCTGTCCTGGGGGCAACCACCTGCCTCTCTGGCCCACCGTCTCCACAGCCTCACAAGGCTGCTTACATCCACCTGCTGTCCCCTCTCTGCTGCCAGGACACGCAGAGTGCGCTGTTTGGTGTCGGGCCCGAGATGTGCCCGGAGTCCGGGACCGGGAAAGAAAAGGCGGCCCCACGCGCTGGCGGCGCTCGCTGGTCAGGGCGGTGCAGGCCCACGCCGTCTGCGCTGCCTGGTGCGGGATGGGTGGCACCTTACCTGCGGGGGTGCTGGCCGTCCTGCTGCTGGTTCCCTGGAGCGTGGGCGGCGGGGTGCTGACGGGCCTGTTGCTGGTTTCCTGAATCATGGGCAGCAGTGTGCTCAGGAGCCCATCGTTGGCCTCGGGCACGATGCCCAGCAGTTTGCACATGAGCTCGTACACATGGACGCTCTCGAACGGCTCCACCTCCAGGCCTCTCTTGAAGTTGGGGCCCACGGCCCGGAAGATGGTCTTCATGTCCATGACATCGTTGTGAAAACCGTGCTCCCCATTGTTAAACTGGACGTTCACTCTCTGCCGGGGAGGGAAGGCCCTGAGCCTTTGCAGGGACTCCCCACCCACCCGCCCTCTCTGCCAGCAGCACCCCTGCGGGGGCAGAGGACCCCTGGGAGGGGGTTACACATGGGGGCAGAAGGGTTTCTCTGAATCTTGAGCCCCAAAAGATCCCTGGCCCGAGGGAGGGCCCCTCGGGGAAGACTAGGTGCCGACCCCAAGCACACAGGGAGGAGCTGTGAGCACAGGGCGCCTGTGCACGCCAGCGCTCCCTTTCCCGATCCCGATGCCCAGCCTGCATCTCCTCGGGGGTCCCTCGGCTCTCGGTGGACGGCACAGTGGCCCCTCGCCCTCGCTTCTCTCTGGTTTCTTATGGCCAGTCTCCCCACACATACACACAAGCGTCCGTGCACACGCCCACACGCAAATCTCACACATTCACACACATGTACACTGTGTACGTGCACACACGCTCCTATTGCATCGTGACGGGTGTGTCCCTTTGGTGGCCAATGCCGCTCAAACCGGGGACGCGTGAGAAATGGGGGGAGGGGCACTTTTTACAGAAATGGACAGAGGCCCAGCAGCCCAGGGAAGGAGCCTGCGCCCTGCCCAGAGTCCCCCCCGGGGCAGGCAGCTCACCCCATGGATGACGTAGCCGGGGTCACTGTACATGAGCAGGGGGGTGATCCTGGGGTTCCTGGCGTAGTGGAGGGACGCGGGGAAGGACTCCTTCTTGTAGACGTGGAGCTTGGGGTGGGCATCCTTGATGGCCTCGTACACCTTCTCCAGCATCCCCTCCTTGGGGAGCAGCATCCCATTTGGCCCGTAGTCCAGGAGCTCGAACTCGATGTCCTTGAAGGTAAAGTTGGGGAACTTGTGGAACTCCACCAGGTCCTGGGCGGTCTTGTTGACGGTGCTCATGCCGTGGTCGGACGTGACAATCAGGTTGAGGCTGTCCTCCAGGCCACTCCTCCTGATGCTGTCACGGAGGTAGCCCACGGTCCTGTCCACCTGCATCACCATGTCCTTCCTCTGCTGGGACTCGGGGCCGTACTTGTGGCCCGTGGAGTCGGGCTCCCCAAAGTAGAGCGTGACCAGGTCCAGCCCCTCCTCCGTGAACCACTTCATCACCGTGTCGATGTTGGCCTTCCATTCCACCTCATCTTTGTAGTTGTGCAGAGCGCCTTCCTTCCGGCTCAGCGTCACCGCCAGGCCTTGGTAGGTGACATTCCCGCCAGGGTAGAAGAAGGAGCCCGTCCGCAAGCCCTGCCAGGGAAGGCGGCGGCGGTAAAGCCCACAGGCACCCTGGGGCTCGCCCCTGCCTGTCCCTGCTGCTGTCACACAGCCCCCAGACCGCCCGCCTCTCCTCCTGCCCGCTCACAGTCCCGCTCCCCTCGCGGGCACCCCCTTCTTTTTGGGAAGGCCTTTCATAAGTCTTATCTTATATTCCCAGGGCCGGTACTGATTGTGTGGAAGAGCGAGCGGGTGCCCAGTGGACTCAGCGCTAGTGAGATAATGGATATAATAGTGCCCTCAGATACGCAGTGTCCCCATCGTCACCATGGCCCTGGGTCCTCGCCCCAAGGCCGAGCTGCCCAGACCGCCCTCCCCTTCTGGCCTGGAGCCCGGCCTCTCCCTAATATGGTCTGGTCTCGTCCAGACCCTGCGACCCCTGTCCCCTTGCCTGCCCTTCCAGCCTTCAGCCTGGCCATCCATCTGTCTTGCCCATAAATCGATGGCTGCATTATTTACAGATCCATCTGTCCTTTCCGCCCCATGTCCGTGCTCGCCCTGTCTGCGTGTCTGCTCCCCAGCTGCCCTGCTGTGTGGACCAAGCACCGCGAGATGCCAGGCTCTCAGCTCCTGCGAGTGAGCCCGATGTCCAGGTGGCTCCCTCCAGGGTGAAGGACTCCGACCTGAGTGGACGCCCTGCCTAGAGGGTGGCGGTAGGCTCCGAAGTTCACTCTGCTCATCTTGGAAACCTCCGCTTGACCCCGTCGATGAGAAGCCACACCTCTGGGGCCAGAAACCCCCAGAGTGCTGTGGGATGGAGGGGTTCCGGGGCGCAGCCCCACAACCCACCTCTACCTTATATTACCTTATATCTGGCCCTCTGGAAGTCGGCTGCCCAGCCCGGGGAGGGATCCAGAAAGGGGAAGGCAGAAAGCTGTTTTATCGTTACCTGCCCCCCCCCTTTTTAAAAGATTTATTTATTTATTCAGAGAGAGATAGAGGCAGAGACACAGACAGGGAGAGAAGCAGGCCCCATGCAGGGAGCCCGACGTGGGACTAGATCCCGGGTCTCCAGGATCACACCCCGGGCTGTAGGTGGCGCTAAACCGCTGAGCCACCAGGGCTGCCCATTACCCGCCTTTTTGCTGGGTGAGGTTATTTTTCCGGGTGGACCGGACCCCCTTCTCCCAGAGCCAGCGGCCCAGGGCTGCGGGGAAGATGCTGCCCATAGTGGATGCTCCTCAGCACCTGGCACCGCCCCCGCCCTCGGGGACCCACTTCTCACCCCTCTCTGCTGGGAGCCCAGCACTCGGGTCGGGGGAAGGCCTGCGTGGGCCTCACGAGGTCTCATGGCCTTTCTGGGCCAGGTCCTTCCTGTCCCCCGTCCCCGGACCGCCGTCCGTTACCTGCTTCTGGGCTGTGATCCAGATGGGCAGGCTGCCGTTGTCCCACCACCGCTGGACGCCCAGCGTGGCGTGGTAGGGCAGCTTCACCTTGCTGGTGGTGTTGTAGAACATGTTGTGCACCACCCCGTGGTTCTCGATGTATTTGCCTGCGGGGAGGAGACACGAGGGGAGGGAGGAGGTGGAGGGAGGGAGCCGGGCAGGCTTTCTCACACGCTGCCCTGCTGGTGGGAGCCCACGTTCCTCGGGGGTCACGGGCACCCCTCCCCAGCCCTGAGGTAGGTCCTGCTTGCGGGGATGTCATCGGCAGCCTCGTGGCTTTCGGCAAAGCCCCGGAGCGACCCAGATGGCCGGCAGGAGGGAACGTATGAAACAGTCACGGCCCAGCCACACAGCAGAAGCCCCAGTAGAAGCCCAGACGCACCAAGGGAGTTCCACCCACGAGATATCGTCTAAAATTCACTTCTAGCTACGAGAGGAGTGGGGCTGAAATGTGGGCCCCCTTCCCCCATCCGGGACCTATTAAGGAAACAGGTGCAACACAGGATGGAGGACCAGATGTGGCAGCGGGGGCGGGGCATGGTCACAGAACACTGGCGTGAGGATGAGCCCTCTGGACAGAACAGGGTCCCTCCCCCCCACCCCTCAAGGCCCCGTCCAACCCGGAGCCTCAGTGGGTAACCTTGCTTAGAAATAGGGTCTTTGCAGATGTGACTAGTTAGGTTAGGATGAGGACCCTACGTCTCTGGATGAGCATCCTCACGAGACAAGGAGAGACACATGGGGGGAAGACAGCCCACGGGGTTGGAGGGACAGACCACGGGAGCTGGGAGCGGCAGGAAGGGTCCCCTAGTGTCTCCGGAGGGAGCGCGGCCCTGCTGACACCGCACCCTAGACCTCCAGGAGCGATGGGGGGTTTGAGGGGTTTGAGGGCATCCGGGGGCCGCAGGCTCATCTCTCCCACCTGTCTGGAACCCGGCCACACTCACTTCCTCCAGGAGCCCGCCCGGGGTTGTCACCTTGGTTGGGGTCACCGTTTAAAAAGAGACCACTGGGCAGTTTTATGGCTTGTGTATGATCCCACCAATGGTAAGGCCTGCTGACAATCCCCCTTGGCCATGCTGTGTCTCCCCGGAGACAGCGTGTCCCCTGCCCCCGTCACCTTTGTCCCTGTGGGCCCCTGGGGGACAGGGCTCTGTGCAGACGGGGGGGGGGTTTCCTTCCTTGGGTTGCTCAACCCTCTCCCTGCCCCAGGCCCCACCCCGAGGCCCATGCTCACCGGTGACCAGGGTGAAGTGGCAGGGGCTGGTCATGGTGACGAAGGCCGGGGTCATGTAGCGGGCCTTCACCCCGTCCAGCGCCATGGCGTCCAGGTTCGGGGTGTGCACGTCCTGGTCGTAGTTCCAGCGGAAACCATCAAAGGACACCAGCAACAGCTTGTTGCGGGTGCCCTTCCTGCCCACTGGAGCCCCTGCCCCTGGAGCCAGGAGGGCGGCCAGAGCCAGGACCAGGAGGACCGCCAGGCGCCCCATGATGGGCCTTCCAGACACCAAGGCGTCCGGGGTGGTTCCTGCGGAGGAGCAAAGTCTCAGGGTCAGGCAGGCCAGACTTACCCTGTCCGTGCCTCTTTGAACACGAGACTGCACGTACCTGCTTCTCCGAAGCAGCCCTGGCCGCGGCGTGCCTGCCACCCCGGCCCAGCCCTCGCACATCTCCCTTTATTGCCAGCAGAGCCTTCTGGGCCGGGTGCTCCTCCCCCCAGTGCACCTGTGTCCTCACGGGGAGGACGGACACCAGCCCGTAGGCCTGTCCCCACTCCACCTCTCCCAGCCCCGCTCAGCCCTGTGCCCTGCTCGCCCTGACCCCAGGGCACTGGGAGGCCCCCCCCCTCCAGCTTGTACGTCGGGGAGAGCTCTGGGGTACATGGCCGGGTCAGGGCTGGTGGGTGGGCTTCCCAAGACCTGGGAGCCAAGGGCCAGCAGCTCAGCCCAAGGCTGGCCTTGTCCGCGGGAGCCCCAGCTAGGGTGGGTGCCCTTCCCCGCCCATGAAGGGGCGTCCTGGGATGGGGCAGGACAGCTCCAGCCTGTTGGCCAGGATTAGCGGCCCCCGCACCTGCCTCCTTGGGTCCAGGGGAAGCTCAGAGAGCACGTGGGGGATGAGGGGGCCTCACTGTGGACTTCATCAATGAGGCGGTCAGACGAGGGGGCTGCCCCATTTCCCGTGCTCATGGGGGTGGGTGTGTGTGGGAAGGGACCCTGAGTTCAGGGTCGCAGCCCCTTCTCCCCGTCTCTGATTCTGTCCCTCTCCCTCTCACAGAATCCACGAAGTGAGTCAGGCACGGCTCTCAACTTGGGGGACACAGCAGTGAACGAGACAGACCGTGCTGGTGAATAAGTAAACCGGTAAAATAGTGAGGCTGGGGAGGGGCAGCACCCCGGTGGAGTCGGAGGAGGTGAGCAGGGGCAGGGGCCTGGTGGGCGGTGGCACCTCCAGGGTCTGGCATTCTTATGCGGGGGCCGAGGGGGGGGAGGGGGGAAGCCAAGGAAATGACAAAACCTGACCTAATGTTTTGTTTTTTAATTTGTCAATTAGCTTATTTTTAAAATAAAGTTCGGGCATGCCTGGGTGACTCAGTCAGTTAGGCATCTGCCTTCGGGCTCAGGGCGTGACCCCTGGGTCCAGGGATCGGGATCAGGTCCGCATCGGGCTCCCCGCAGGGTGCCTGCTTCTCCCTCGGCCTGGGTCTCTGCCTCTCTGTGTGTCTTTCAGGAGTAAATAAGTAAAATATTTTAAATAAATAAATAAATAAATAAATAAATAAATAAATAAATAAATAAACTGTATTTTATTTTTTCATTTTTATTTATTTATGATAGTCACAGAGAGAGAGAGAGAGAGGCAGAGACCCAGGCAGAGGGAGAAGCAGGCTCCATGCAGGAAGCCCGACGTGGGATTCGATCCCGGGGCTCCAGGATTGCGCCCTGGGCCAAAGGCAGGCGCCAAACCACTGTGCCACCCAGGGATCCCCTGTATTTTATTTTATTTTATTTTATTTTTTTAATTTTTATTTATTTATGATAGTCACACAGAGAGAGAGAGAGAGAGGCAGAGACACAGGCAGAGGGAGAAGTAGGCTCCATGCACCGGGAGCCCGACGTGGGATTCGATCCCGGGTCTCCAGGATCGCGCCCTGGGCCAAAGGCAGGCGCCAAACCGCTGCGCCACCCAGGGATCCTCCCTGTATTTTATTTTTTAAAAATATTTTATTTATTCATGAGAGACACAGAGAGAGAAGCAGAGACCCAGGCAGAGGGAGAAGCAGGCGCCCTGTGGGGAGCCCAACGTGGGACTCGATCCCGGGACCCGGGGTCACGCCCTGAGCCCCTGAGCCTGAAGGCAGATGCTCAACCACTGGGCCAGCAGGCGTCCCTAACCTATTTTTAGAGCCTGTGGGGCGGGAGTGGGGGGAGGGGCAGAGGGCGAGAGACTCTCAGGCCGACTCCCGCAGACCGCAGACCAGAGCCGGGGTGGGGGGTGATGGGGGAGCAAGCATCCCACCGGGGCCACATCCTAGGAGCTGCTCCCACGCAGGTGTCCAGGCGCTGGTACGTCCTGATTTAACTTTCCCTCCTCTGTGGACCTGCGAGCGGCTGCCCAGCCTTACGACTTTGGCCGCAGCAAGCAGGTGTTCTCGTCAAGCGCTTCCCAGCTCACGGGGCTGCGGGGCCATCAGACCCTCCCGAGGGGTGGCCCGGGGACCACCGGTGCAGATTCTTGCCCCCCACCCATCCCCGGACCTGCTGAAACACCCTGCGAGGAGGGCACCGCAGCTGCAACCCGGGACAGGTGGACCGCTCGGGCTCCTAAAACCAGCGTGGGCGGGTGGGGGCGGGGCCGCCACGTGGTGGGCCAGGGCACAGCAGGTGCAGGACGGCGGCGGGGCGGCGGCCTCCCTCCACGGCCCCACGCCGCGGGGCGCCAGCTCCACGGCAGGACCGGGCAGCTGCGTCCGAGTGGCGGCAGGTGCGCTGGGAGAGGACAGCATTTACACGGTGTCGCAGGAGGAGGGACCAGGAAGGCTGCTCGGAGGCCCACGGGGCAGGTAGGCCCAGGCTGCAGAGTGGGCAAGGAAGCCTTCCAGGTCGGGGCGACGTGCAGGTGAAGGACTGCCGGGGATCGCGAGGGCGGTGAGGCGGAGGAGGGGCGGGGTCCAGGGGAAGGCCGAGGGGCAGGCCGAGGGGAGCCCGAGCTGAGGCTAGTAGCTTTCCAGAATAAAATGGCTGCCACGGCTGAAGACTACATTTCCCAGCACCCCTTTCAGCGAGGGGCGCCCATGTGACTCCGTTCTGGCCAATGGGGGGGGAAGGCAAGTGTCACGTGACAACCCCAGCCTCTTCCTCGGGGAGTCTGGCGCCCGCAGCTCTCTGCCGCTGCGGGGTTGCTGGGGCTCGGGGTGGACCGGGAGGGCTCCCGGGCGGCGCGGGCGGGCGCCGAGGGGGCAGACGTGCACGCTCCCCGTCTTGCATCTGTGTCCTCGTCGGGGTTTTCCGTGGGGCTCAGCAGGGCCCGCCCCGGGCTCCGGAGGCCTTCCCGGGTTTAAGTAGAGGTGACCTGAAATGCGGGGTGCTGCGTGGGCAGGGGGAGGGGGAGGAGGCGGGCCGACGCGGTGGTCCCTGGTGCGGGGGCACAGACCGGGGTCGGCGTGCGGCCCGCGGGTCCCGGCGCAGGTGCATGCGGGGTTGGCAGGTGCGTGCGGGGTTGGCAGGTGCGTGCAGGGTTGGCAGGTGCGTGCGGGGTTAAGGTGTGTGCGGGGTTGGCAGGTGGGTGCGGGGTTAAGGTGTGTGCGGGGTTGGCAGGTGGGTGCGGGGTTAAGGTGCGTGCAGGGGTTGGCAGGTGCGTGCGGGGTTGGCAGGTGCGTGCGGGGTTAAGGTGCGTGCAGGGGTTGGCAGGTGCCTGAGGGGGTTGGCAGGTGCCTGCGGGATTGGCAGGTGAGTGCAGGGGTGCGGGTGGTGAGGCCCGGGCGACCTGTTCGCCCTGCGCATGTTTTCCGGCTGGCCCCCGTGGGTGGGGGCGGCGGGGGTCCAAGCGGCCTGCTCACCCTCGCCTGCCTGCGTGGGCCCGGCCTGGAGATGGCGGGAGAGGTCGGCTCCCCCGGCCTCCACGTCTCAGGCGGCCTTCCTGTCTGTGTCTCTTTGTATCTCCCTCGTAGCTCACCGTCCATTGAGTTCCTTTTCCTTCCAGGGACCCCAAGAGCACCTCAACCAAGAGGGTGCTGCAGGGCATTTCCCGTTGACCAAGCCCTGGCTTTGCCCATGGTCTCCATCAAGCTTCGAGGAGGTTCTGGAAGGCAGGTGTTAGTAATACCCTCACTGTCTGTGTGGGGAAACCGAGGCAGAGAGGTTGCAGGTCACGGAGCAAATGGAGGAGCCCACACTTGGTCCTAGACTCCAGGACCCTGCTTTGAACCACTTTAAAAAAAAAATTTTTTTTTTTAAATTTATTTATGATAGTCACAGAGAGAGAGAGAGAGGCAGAGACACAGGCAGAGGGAGAAGCAGGCTCCATGCACCGGGAGCCTGATGTGGGATTCGATCCCGGGTCTCCAGGATCGCGCCCTGGGCCAAAGGCAGGCGCCAAACCGCTGAGCCACCCAGGGATCCCCTGAACCACTTTTAAATGCCACCAGTGTACTGGCCGCTCAGGACCGTGTCGTGGGGCTCTGGGGCTGTGAATATGGTGGGACCACTGACTTTTCCCTTTTCCGCTCATATTACTTCTTTGGGGTGCACCTGCTAGAAAGGGGTCCTTGGACAAGGATGGGAAGGCTGCTGGGTCCTTACAGTCGTATTGCTGTCGGGAACCACCAGCCGTGACTTGTCCTATCTCCTCTGCCCCACGGTATCCATTGGGTTTTGTTTTGTTTTAAATCTTATCTATTGATGAGACAGAAAGAGAGAGAGGCAGAGACACAGGCAGAGGGGGAAGCAGGCCCCATGCAGGGAGCCCGACGTGGGACTCGATCCCAGGACCCTGGGATCGCACCCTGGGCAGAAGGCAGGCGCTAAACCGCTGAGCCACCGGGGCTGCCCGGGTTTTGTTTTTTTATTCCTTTGTGTGCTCAACAGGGGTGTAATGATGCCTGAAAGCGCTACCCCAGAGAGGCTGGGAGGTTCTCCATGTCACACTTCTTATTTCTGCTCCCCGTTGGTCATCTCTGACCCTTGGCCAGGAGGTCCCCACGCTCATGGAATCTTAGGGCTTAATCGGCTCTGTATGTCTTTTGCAGTGTGTCTGTTCTGGAATCTATAGTGTGTAATCTTTTTCATAGGCATTTACCATTTATCTTTGTCGCTCGTGACTTCGCCACCTCTCTTGCACACTGGTCATTGTTCAGGTAGAGGGTAGACCTGACGACCCCTGAAGACGGGACTTGCCGTATTGTTCATTGTCAGGTTCCCCAGAGCCTGCACAATGGCCAGCCCAGGGAGGCACTCAACCTGTACTTGTTGGATGAATAAATACGCTTAGAAGGGAAATTTGTGCAAATATCTTTGGTACTTTTGGTTAGGGAAGACATTGTTTGAAATCAACCCTTTATTCGATAATGATCTTAGGTTTATGGAAACATTGCAAAGGTGGTCAAGTGCCTTCCTACCCCGGGCCAGGTTTCCTCCCCTCCTCCAAGGTACATTCTGCGGTGTATTCGCACGACACGCGAGCAATATCGGGGAGTTCTTACTCTATTCAGTATCGACACGGCCGTATTCTGCTCAGAGTTCCTCAGGGCCCTACTGCCCTGGCTCTGTTCCAGGATCCCATTAGGTCATCACCAGGTCTCCTGGGTTCTTGGCCGTGACAGTTTCTCAGACTCTCCTTGTTTTTTGATGACCTTGACGGTTCAGAGGAGTGCTGGGCAGGCGCTTTGTAGAATGTCCCTCAGTTGAAATTATCTATTCTTTTTCTCTTGATTAGACGGGGTGGGGGGTGGGGTTATGGGTTTTTGGGAGGAAGGGCACAGAGATAAAAAGCCTCATTCCCATTATATCATATCAAGGGTACATCCTATCAACATGACTCATCACTGCTGCTGTGGCCTTGATCCCCTGGCCAAGATAGTGTCACCAGGCCTTTCTGCGGGGCAGCCACTCTTTCTTGCCCTCTCTCTTCTTTGGAAGGACGGTCACTGTGTGCCACCCCCTCTTCAGGAGTTGAGGGGTCATGCTTCACCTCTGTGGGGGCCGAGTATCTACGGACATTGGAATTCTGAGCAGATTTGTCTCTTCTCCTTGTTTATTCATCTGTTCAATAATTGATACCAGTATGTAACCCACTGCCACCTGATTGATTTTGTTGCTCTGATTGCTCCATCTCTGGCCACCCGGAGCTCTCTCCGTTGGCGCCTGGATCCCTTTGTCATGCCTGTCGCCTTGTTCCTTGACCCCAGGACGCACCAGGCTCCTCTTAGTGTATTCGTTTCTCAAGGGGCCTGGTTCCTTTTGTTGGCGGGGGATATTAGGGACCAAGAGCTGGGTGTGACAAGCGACAGCGCCATTGTTTCTGGCCATGAGCAAGGCTCTGTCCCCATCTGGTGTGGTGCCTGGCACACAGTAGGCACGAAGGCAAGAAGGCATGGGTGGCACGAGCAGCGTCTGGACTCTGACAGATCTCGTGGCTTCTCCTTTGTCTCTATGCAGCAGTTGGAGTGGTTTCTCCAAACCAGGAATCCTTGTCTCCCCATCTGCCCCACCCCCCGGCCCCATGTAGCCCCTGGGCTGGTGCTGCCTGCCAGGGAGATGCCCTGGTGGGGGGGCTGGGCACACGGGCGGGCGCTCCAGCTGTGGGCTGTCCCCTCTACTGGGGGAGTGTGGAAGTCCTGAGCCCGCCCTCTCCATTTCCACGGTGACAAGTGGCAAATGTGGGTCTAACGGTCTCCCTCGATGCCTGGTCCATGCCCTTTGGGAAGGAAAGCAGTGGTGTCGCTGATGCACTATTGGCTTTGGGGGGCGCTGAATGGAGAGCAGCCTGATTATGTTGTTAAGCTGCCTTCAGGAGGGACGGGAACACAGAGTTTGAGCAGATGACCTTTCCCAAACAGGGCCCTGGGTGTGGCCATGCCATCTGGGAGGCGGTCCCTGGGCACCCCCGCTGGGGCTGCATTGGATGCTTCATCCTCATGTCCCGGGGAGGCCTGAGCCGTTGAGCCTGGGACCGGTGTCTGGGGGGCAGTGAGAGGCCAGACCGGCCTGGGCTCAGCAGGTGTGCCGCCAGGAGGCCCCACCATCTTTGTGACCAGGTCGGGTCCCTGGGGGAGGAGACAGTGGCCCAAGGCTGGGGGTTCCTTCCCAAGGAGAGTCAGCCCCCCTCTGCTCCCTCTGCTGGAGCTGCGAGCAGACCCCCCATGGTGAGCGCCCTCCTGTCGCTGTCGGGGGAGGCGGTCACCCCCTACCTCTGCCAGCCCGGCGGCTGGGACCTGCCTGGTGGTTCTCGATGACAGGGGCCTGACCCGACCTTCACGATGGCGGGATTTTATTAGTGCGACGATCCACTTTATCAATTGCTGCGCCTTTTATTACCACTCAGGAGCTTTATCTCAGCGGCCACCTCGCCTCCAGCTAAATGAGGATTAATATTTTAACAGGATTATGTGCTGTGGGTTAGCAGTACTCCCTGGGGACGCCGGGGGCTCCCCTCCCTCACGGCCTCTCCCCTTCCCCCCAGGCCTCCCTCCTGGTGTGCAGGGAGGTGGGGTCCTGAGGTCGGGAAGCTGGGGCCACTTGGCTCCGGACTCCAGGATGGGGGGTGGGGTGGGAGGGAGGGCCCCATTTGTCCCAGGGTAGGGATGGCTCTGCACGGTGAGGTCCCCGGAGGGACCAGACTGTGTCCTGGGTCAGTGGGCTTGACCACCATGCAGGGAGTGGGGGGAGAGAAGGGAGGAAGATGGAATGGGAGCTGGGGATGGGGAGGGGGGAGAGGGAGAGATGCCCACTTGCCCCAGTCTCTCAGCCCGAGTGACACAGCCTCTAAATTTGCTGTATCAGGCCTTCTAGGACTTTCTCCTGGAAAAATACTTCCATTCCCACCAACATTTATAAAAGCGAGACTGTTCCCGTCCCCCTCCTGATTCCATCATATAAAGGACAAAACCCAGGATCTTAGGTGGGGCTTCCAGGAGCTCCACGCTTGCCATGTGGATCCCCCAGGCCCGTGTCCAGGGGACACCTGCATACTCCCCTTCCCATCGCCTTCCCAAGGGCCGCCCCCACCTTGGGGGCTCTTCCCCATGGCCCCAGGCAGAGTCGGGGCCTTTGTGATTCTTTTGCCGAACCACTTGTCACCTCTTTCGAACCACTTGGAATTTCCCCACCACTGGGAATGAATGAGAGAGGCAGGCGGGCAGGTGTCCCCCTTGAGGGACCCGGGCTGATGTTTGCACACCCGTGTTCACAGCGTGTTCACAGCGGTGATTCACAAGAGCTAGAACACGGAAGCAAGGCGGGTGTCCATCATCGGATGAGGGTCTGTCCATGCAGTGGGTTATCATGCAGCCTCAGACAAGAAGGACACCTGCTGCAGCGCGGACGGACCTGGAGGAGGAGCCAGCCAGTCACCAGAGGACAAGTGGTGTAGGATTCCATTGAGGTTAGGTTCCTAGAGTCATCAGGGTCACAGAGACAGAGCCTAGGATGGGGGCCGGGGATGGAGTGTTGAACGGGGACAGAGCCTCCCTTTGGGGTGGTGACAGAGTTGCACAACAACATGAATGTGAATTGCACATTAAATAAAAATTAAAAAAAATAAAAATACTCTGGAATCCTGTGGCCTTTTTAAAATTTTTTTTATTTTTTAAAGATTTTATTTATTTAATCATGAGAGGCACAGAGAGGGAGGTAGAGTCACAGGCCGAGGGATAAGCAGGCTCCCTGCAGGGACTCGATCCCAGGACCCCTGGGTCATGCCCTGAGCCGAAGGCAGATGCTCAACTGCTCAGCCCCCCGGGTGCCCCCATCCTGGGGCCTTTCTGAGATGCAAGGACGTGAAGGGGGGAATCTGCACTTGGTTGGAGAATTCTAGATTCTATCTGGTAGGTAAAGAGACAGTTCCCCCGAAAGGACGGACAACTCCAGGGAGGTCCCAGCTGGGTCAGGGGCTTCCAGACAAGGACAAGGGGTCCCCGCCCTCGGTGGAGGGCAGACACGTGAACCACCAAAATCACGGTCATAAAACCTCTAGCCATCACCCTCCCATTTTACAAATGAGTAAAATACTTTATTTATTTATTTATTTATTTATTTATTTATTTATATTTTTCGAGTAAAATACTTTTATTAGGAGTTTAGTGATAACTAAGAAGATCGTTTTGGAAGTAATTCATCCTCATTTCAGAACTTTTGAAAAACACAGAAGAGCCTAGAGAGGAAAAGAAGCACGATTTTAAAGCTCACGAGCCAAGGGGCCGTGGCCACCGAAGATGGTTTTCTTCGAACATCACGAGTGTCCGCTTCCGTGGGGATTGAGCGTGACGTCAGTGCTAGTTTTGATTCTTTCTCCCTCTTATTGCTTAGTGAGGGGTGGGCTGTTGAACGGAAATCCTCCTGCGGGGACGCGGGGTGGGACGTGGGGATTCCAGCCAGCAGGGCCCCTGCACTGAGCCCTGAGGATTGGGGACCCCCCCCAGGCTCTGCTGGACCTCGCTGACTCCCCATCAGCCGCCTCCCTGTGGGACCAGCCACACCCCCGAGGCCCTGGGTTTGGGGATTGGGGTGCCCCAGCCCTCCTCCCGCATCATCGCTTCCCACCCACCCGGGCTTGGGGCTGTGCCCTGGACCCCCAGCAGGCCCCAAAGGCCGCTGAGCCCTGGGGGCTGCGGGCTGATGCTCTGTGGCGGGTTCTGAGCAGAGCTGGCTGTTCTTTGGGGCCGTCACCCCGCTCGGAGCCTTCTGTCCACCTCCTTCCTCCACCCCTGCCCTCCATCGGCTCTGCTGCTGGTCCGTGCGCTCACCTTCTCCCGGCTTCCTCTTGCCCTCTGTTGGCTCTTCCCCACATCATCATTCCTCTCGTGTCACACGAGAGTGGGCTCCTGGGTCCAAAGAGTGTGAGGTCCTCTCAGGGCTGGGCTGGCTGGATGCCCAGACTCAGCATGACCCCGCCTCTGGGGCCTCCTTGGAGGATTGCGGGGGGCAGAGCGGGCCCATGGGCGGGGTGTGTGCCTCCGTCTGTGCCCTCCCTGGGCTTCTGGCCAGTGCCCCGCGGCACCTGTTGGTCTAACAAGTCACTTCCTGGGTTGGCACGAAGGAGGTTCCTCCCTTCGCCTGTCGACTGGCTCTGAGAGCCCCAGGGGGGCCGGGGTGACGCCGACCACGGATGGGGACCTAGCCTGGCTGGGGAGCTTGGGCCGTGGCCCAGTCTGGGCCAGAACCTCCTGGATTAGCCCGGCCCAGCTGCGAGGTGAAGGTGGCCCCGGGCCCTGTGTTCCCACTGAGGACAGACCAGCGGGGAAGGACTTGGCCACCCAGGAAGGAGGCAGTGGGGGCCTCGGCGGGTGGCACCCGGTCCCGCAGCCAGGCCTGGCCAGACTCTCCCGTGAAACGCGGGCTGCCAGCCTTGGTGGCCTCAGGTGCCAGTGGGGATGCAGGTCGCCCCTCCAGTACTGCCTCTGCCCGTGCCACCGCTGCTTCACCTGGGGCTGTGATTTGTCAGGGCTGTGTACAGGAGGAGACGGGGGGACACCCCGGTGCTCAGCCCAACACTGGGGTCGTGCTAGGCCAGGCCTGTTGTGGACAGCTGGGGGACCCTGCGGCCCACCCTGCCCCCAGCCCTGAGAATCTGCACCTGGTGAGGCCTCCTTGGCCTGTCCTGCTCCCCTGCACCCCGTCCCCGGCACCAGCAGACCCCAGTATCACAAGGGGGACAATGAGAAATGAGGGGTTCAGCATCGGGGTGCCTGTCCTTGGAGCAGGAGCTTTCATCCTGGGCATCCGAGGCCTGAGTGGGCACCTGCCCAGCTTCTCAGAGACTCGGCTCCTGGAAGACAAGGTCGGGCTGTGTGGGTGGGAGACTCAGCGGATTGGGGCAGGACAGCAGAGGGGGACGGAGCGAGGGGACTGGACGGTATGCCCCTGCCTTCCACCTGACCCCCGAGGTGGCCCAGGGTCTGCCTGTATGTGTGGGGAGGGCGTGCATTCAGGCCCCCCCTTTCCTGGCCCTGCCTGGCCGGGCTGGTCACCCCCTTGACAAGCCCGTCTTCCCTGCAGCTAATCGTGAGGGTTTTTTTTCCTGGAACTTGCTTTGTCACTGGCCCCCTGGGTGTCTCAGGCATAAATCTTTGCCTCTGCTTTCTTCTCAGACCTGCAGCTGGTTCGGGCCTCTGATGGCACCATGGCCTCCAGGAGGACTCAGGTCTGGAACCCCCCAAGCGTGATTCCAGGGTGTGCTGGCATTGGAGGTTCCCCCTCTCGCCCTGGTGGCTGAGTGGGCGGGGGGGGGACCCTGAGGCCATCGGGCAGCTGGGCCTGGGGACGTGTCTGGGGCTCTCTGCAAAGCGTAGAGGGTGCCCGTCCCTCCTCCGCCCTCCCAAGCAGCTGACCACCCTGGGCGGGGGGCGGAGGGTGGAGGGCGGAGGGCGGGTGGCGGTGCTGACTTTGCCCGGTGGCCAGCGCCCGTCGAGGCCCTTCTGGACACTGGGCAATGGAAGATGACAGATGGCATCTGGGTCCATCGGGGCCGCGGTCACAGGCTCTTACCTCAGGGGAGCTCAGAGGACCTGCTATCTCCAGAACCGTCTATTTTATAGCCGCGTAGATGCTGGTTATGCCCAGATAATGAAGAAGGGACATGCCAGGGCAGATAAGGGACTACCCTTTGGCCATGCCGGGCAGATAGGGGTGGCTAACCTGTCATTGCTGGGTGCGCTCCTCCCAGCTCGTTGCCCCCACCTGGGGGAAGGGTGGCGTCCCTGTTGTGCAGTCAAGGTCCTCGGGCGGAGAAACCCCCTTGACACAGGCCCTGCTGTTGTCACAGAGTCCTTCGCCAGCAGGATGCTTGGTGACCAGGGCCAGGGTGTGGGGCCGAGCACTGGGTGCAGACGGATGAAGTCGAGAACCCGCACTGTCCGGCCGCGGTGACCCACCCGGGCCCGGGTCCCAGGGAAGGCGGTGGAAAGAGCGTGGGTGTCCTTCCCATGCCCTGGCCGCTGAGACCCTCAGGGGAAGGTTCAGGAAATCTCCTTGGGGGCTGGTGTTATGTCCCGTGTAGCTTCACTTCCTTAACGCGCCCCAACGCAAGGTGTTAATCGTCGCGCATCCCGGTGACCCTCCGTCTCAGCCCGTGTTGTCCGCGGGCCGCCCTGCACAGCCAGCATTTACAGGGCGCTGACCGTGTGAAAGGCAACGCGGGAGGTGCTGCCGACGGGGGTGTAGACGGAGATCTGAAACTCATGAGCCTCCCGGACGGGTTGCTCCGGGCTTGCAGGTAGGTGGGGACAGGGACGGTGACCCCCGGAGGAGCTGCTGGTGGGCGCAGCCACGAATCCCCCCAGCGTGCAGGAAGCGGGGCACGCACCTTTGCTCTGGGGGATGGTGACGGCACCCCTCGGTGGGTGGGGGACCAGGGGTCCTCGGTGGCCGGAGAAGGTGCTTTGCCAGCTGAGAAGGTTCTTTACCAACCACATCTAAGTTGCTGTCTGTGGCGGATAAGATGACGCTAAATCATCAAATCCTTATCACCAGGGACGGAGCCGGCTCGGGCAGCTCAGGGACCCAGGGTGTGCGAGCTGGTGGGGACCAGGCAGGGACTCCGCCCAGGTGCCCAGCCCTGCTGCGGGAGCCCTACAGACGCAGGGGACTCGGGGACCATGAACTATGACACCGGAGATGTCCCCTCCCCAAAACAGGTCCCAAGAGGGAGAGAGAGAGAGAGAGAGAGAGAGAAAGAGAGAGAGGAGACGGGTGCCAGCTTTCGCGATGATGCTTCCAGCAGAAGGTCCACGTCAGGGGAAGTTTGCAGGAGACAGGACGGGTCTTCCCTTCGAGGCGTTTGCGTCACGAAAGCTTTCATAATTCCCGAATCGTGGAATACACGCTGCGCTGTCCTGTGCGCGTCCCCCCGCCTGACGGTTACCGAGCAGCGTCACGGGCGCCTCACTTCCCCTTCCCTTGGCCTGAAGGATCCTCAGAGCCGTCGCAGACCTTCTGCGGTTTTGCTCCCGCAGACGTCGAGGGGGCCGGGGTGGGGGGACAACTCTCCAAACCCGGGAAACTTTGTGACCTAATTGCGGCTCTGTGCGCACAGCGTCGGAAGGAGCAGGAATGCCTTATCTGAGGCATTCAGATAAGGCCCCGGCTGCTGGATCGTTGAAATCGGGTCCCAGACGGGATCCGCACAGGAAGGGTCATTGCGGGGCCTCTTGCACCTCTCTTGGCCCAGATGGGGCATCGCCCCCGCCCCCGCCTCCCTCCTGCCACATCAGCTGTCCTGTGCGGCAGCTGCACGTTCTCCATCACCTGCTCCCCTCTCTCCTGGAAACGGAAGTTGAGCTGTGGAAGCTTGGGCCCCTGCAGGCTCGTCTCTCCGCCTGGAGCCCTTCCCGGGGGGTGGGGGGGGCATGTGTCTCACGCTGGGGCTCACCTGTGACCCTGGGGCAGGTCGTCATGACCCAGCTCCTCAGTAGCATCTTTCATCGATGGTCTCGTGCATCCGTGGACTGTCGCGAGAAATAATCAGGACACGGGAGCTCGAATCGGTGATCTCCGAATGGCACCTCCCCCTGCCGTGAGTCGCTAGACGCCAGTTAATCACAGCGCACCGTCCCCACCAGCTGGGTTACCCTGGAGGGCCGCTCAAGAGGGGGCACGCTTAATTCGTTTCTTTTCACGAATGCGTTTCAAAGTAAGGTTGGGGGGCCTATGACGTCTGCTGGGTTTCCGGTGAAATTTTGTTTTGTTTTCTCTTTTTCTACATATTTCTCTATTTTACGTAGTTCGCATGTTTTAACCAATCCCCCTCGCTGTTCTTTGTGGGCTGGATCTGTCCCTGTTGCCCAGGGATTTTTCTGGTTCCCCCCCTCCCAGGTGGCAGGCCAGGGGTGCCTGTCACATCAGCAACGAGGGTGGGAGGGGGACTCCCTAGGGCAGGGGGTGACGGGCGCCCTAGCCTTGCCGGGGTTCACATGGAGAAGCTCCTTCTTCGTGGATTTACTTTCCGTCTTGTTTGAAGTGCCTGGGCTGCGGCCCCTGAAAACTAACCCTGTCTAAGCGGAGTCCGATTAGAGGGCGGGGGCAGGGGTGCTGCGCCTCCGGGGGCCCTGCTGGGAGGAGGGAAAGAAATCCCTCGCCTGAAAACCCCAGAACTGGAACAAAAACGTGGCGTGGCTCTGCAGTCTCTGAGCGGGCCACCAGGTGGTGGTGTCCAGCCACCGATCCGCCCAACTGGCTCTGAACCCACCTAGTTTCGGGTGCCCCCGAGCCAGGCCCCGGGAGCCAGGGAAGGACCGAGCCCCCGGTGCCCCACAGAGTGCGTGGACGTGGGTTTGGTGGTGCTGTCCCCAAACCCGGTGAGCTTGTGCCGGCGACGGTGACCCCCAGAGTCCCCCAGAGCCCCCAGCTCCACCCAGGGCCCCTTGGGCTCCAGCCTGCTGCCAGGGCTGGGGGTGGGCTTGTCTCCACCTGCAAACAGACTCCTGTTGCCTGTTGGTTAACCAGCTGCGGGCGGGCGGGGGGCCCGGAGTGATGTGGCCACTTGGTGGGTGCACGAGGGAGGGGGAGCGGGAAGGGAGTCCACGGGTTCTAAGGTGCCTGGTGAATGGTGCATCGTCAGGAGGGCCTCCTCCATCAGGCTGGGCGGAGCAAGTGTTCCTGGGGTCCTGCAGGAGGGTGTTGATGGGTGGAAGGCGGGGATCGGCCCCTTGCCGCCGGAGAGGGAGAGGGATGCAATAGCTTTGGGGGCTCCCGTGCTCCTCATCCCTGCCCTGCCCGGGGCTGTGCTGGGGGCTGCTCAGGGCAGGGGGTGGGGCATGGGGGCCGTGGGACCAGACGGGGACTGACCATCCACGCTTGTCTGACCCGCCAGGAGGCGCCCAGGCACAGCCGGGCCCTCTAGCCCCGTGGTCTGCCCTCACCCCTGCCCTCACTCCGCCAGCCCCTGCATGAGGACCAGGGGCGCATCCCTCTCCTCCTCCCCCCTCACCAGCCCCACAAGCGAGCACAGTGATCATGTCACACTGTGAGGGGTCCAGGGAGGGCCAGGGGGCTTGGGGGCTTTCATGAGCAAAGGGCCCAAGGCAGAGGGAGGGGCGGAGGGGCCATCTCAGGATCTCTCGGGTGCATTTGTCATCCGTGGCCCCCCAAGGGCCCCAGAAGGCCCGCGCCCAGGTGGGCTTCCAAGGGCGGGCCAGCCCCCTCCACACCTGGCTCCTTGTGAGCTGCCGGTGGGGAGATTGGGGGTTGCCAACAGGGGGGCCGGGCTGCTGGGCCTCCCAGGGGCAGCTGGGGCCTCACCGGGCTGCCCTGGGGTCCCGGAGGGAGATTTCTCTTCCTCCTTCTCAGGGAGGGGCTGGTGCCGCAGCTCCCAGGGGCCCCGGAGGAGCCGCCAGCCAGGGAGGCGCGGGTGGAGCGGGCAGGGCAGGCGGAGCGGGCAGGGCAGGTGGGGCCTCGGGAGTGCCAAGGCCTCTCCAGCAGGGGTGCCCACAAGCTTGGACACCTCCTGCCCCAGGCTTGGGCAGGGGGTGTGTGGCCGTGGTCCCCTCCTGCCCGCCCTCTGCCTGGATGTGCCCTTCCCTGGCTGGGTTCCTGCTGTCCCCTGCCCCTCGGGGTGCCAGATGGGGTGGGTCCGAGGCAGCCAGGTCTGGGCTCTGGCTCCTGCCCCGTCCCCTCCCGAGGGCCCTGGTGGAGCCGGGAGGCGGGCCGAGCAGCCTGGCAGATGGTGGGCCGGGAGGAGGGGCTGCCCAGGCAGATGGGCCGACTGTCAGGACAGATGGTGGGCCGGGCAGGGGTCCGGAGCCCGCCCCATCTGCTCCAGGCCCCCGGTGGGGCTTTTCTCGTCCACCTGGGGCTGAATTGGGAGGAGGCCCAGGGGTGGCTTTCAGCCCAGGCCTGCGCGTGTTCTGCTGGGTCCCTTCTGTCCCCGGGCTCAGGGCTGGGTGTCCCTGCCTAGGGCTGCTCTGGGGTCTCGGGGCCCCCTCCCCGCAGCCTGCACAGGGCCGGTGCTCACAGAGCTGGAGGGATTCCCAAGGGCCCGGAGGTGTCCGGGCAGAGCGTGTGGGGCTAGATGATGCCAAGGGGCTCCTGGGGCAGGAAGATAAGTGGTCCGTTGTCATCAACAGTCAGCCTGCTGCAGGAGAGGGAGGAGGGGGTCGTGGGGGAGGGGGATGTGGATGAGCATCAGTGCGGAGGGAGGGTGACCTGGTGGGGGGCCAGGGCAACTTCTCAGAGGACCGGCTGGCTGAGCCCATGAAGGCTTCAGGGTCGGAGGGGAGGGCAGGCAGGGAGGCAGAGGGAGGGCTCAGGTCTTGGGGTGGGCGGAGGCCAGAACAGGGGGGCCAGAGGGATGGTCCGCTCTGCTGTGGTGGGCGGGAAGACTCCGGGCATCCAGGTGAGGCTGTGGGGTCACCTCCCATGACCTTAGACCCCTGGCTGGGGTGCCGGGCTGTGCCCCGGGCCTGAGGAGATTCGGAGAATTTATCATATTATGTTCTTATGTGGCTAATGATACTCAAAAAATACCTTTTCTTCTTCTTTTTTTAACCAGTTGCAAAGCAAAACTTTTGCTGCACCGAGCGCAAGGCCCAGCTGTGTCCACAGAGCTCAGCTGGGATGGGCTCTGGGGTCTTCCTATTGCTGCGAGGCAGGCAGTTTGCTGCTCCAGGTGGAAGGGAAGGGGCCGGGAGGGGGGCGTGGGGGCGTAGGGGGAGGAGGGAGCGTGACAGGGTCCAGGGTGCCTTCTAGAAGGTTCCCTGGATGCAGGTGGAGTGCGGTCCCGGCGTCTGTGCGGTTGAGGGCTCAGGCCCTGGGCAGCGGCCCTGCCCGCCTGCCATCGGCTGTCGGGGGCTCACCGCGCCTTGCCCGCTCCCTGCCACCTCTTCCCCGGGTTCCTCCCCGAGCCAGACCGTGGGGTCAGATCCCACCCCGTCCCGTAGTGGCCGGGAGACCGCGGGCGGGTCACTCACCCTCTCTGGGCTTTGATTCCTTCAGGTGTAACGGGGGGGGCAGTGACATCTGTCCTCGGTGGGGTGGCTGTGACCATTCAGTGATGGCGGCCCCTAGATGCACGTGGCTGGCGCCCGCTCCTATCACCACGGTCGTTGTGGTCCTGACTTCAGTTTATCATGTTGGGGTGAAATCTGCGGACGTTAGATATACCATTTTAAAGTCTGTGATGGGGGCGCCTGGTGGCTCAGCGGCTGAGCGCTTGCCTTCAGCCCAGATCGTGACCCCGGGTCCTGGGATCGAGTCCCACGGGGTCCTGGGATCGAGTCCCACGTCGGGCTCCCTGCGTGGAGCCTGCTCCTCCCTCTGCCTGTGTCTCTGCCTCTCTCTCTGGGTCTCTCATGAATAAATAAATAAAGTCTTAAAAAAAATAAAGTCGGTAGCATTTAGTGCATTCACAGCGTCGTGCCACCACCGCCGCTGTCCCCTTCCAGAACATTGTCACCAGCCGAGAAGAAACGCCCCATTTGTCTCCCGTCCCCGGCAGCCGCCCACCCACCGTCCGCCTCTGGATTTGCCTGCTGCGGACATTTCACGTCAGTGGGGTCTGCGGCACGCGGTCCTTTGTGTCCAGCTCCTTTCTCCGAGCAGCGTGTCCTCGGGTCCCTCCGTGTGGTAGCAGGTGTCCGAATCCATTGCCCCGCACGGCCGAGTAACATTCCCCGGCGTGACTAGCCCACATTTCCTTTCTCCCCGTGGGCACCACACGTGCGTGGACTGCGTCTGCCTCCCGGCTCTTGTGGAGAATGGTGCTGTGAACCTGTGTGTACGAGTGTTTACCTGGACTCCGGTTACACTTTTCTTTGCGAGGGACCCTTCGCACAGTTGGGTGTGGTCCTGGCACAGGCGCCATGCCCAGCGTCTGCGTCGCTCCGGTTCTGCCGAAGCCAGCGCCCCGGTGCGTGTCTTAACTTTTATTATCTGGGTCCCCTCTTTCCGGTCCATGGGTGATGATGAAGCTCCTTGTGGAGGTCGTAGCAGTACCAGGCTGCTTCTGGTTGGGAGGCTGTCACCTGTAGGGCTGGCTCCATGCTGCCTCGTGCTGCATGTGGGGGGAAACTGAGGCCCGCAGAGACTCAGCCCCTTCCTGGGTTCTGTCCCCGAGCCATCTCCCCTGGGACCTCTTGGCCTCCCTCCGCCCCCTCCCTTCCTGTCTGCTCCTCGTCCACCCTGCTGGGCTTTCCCTCCCTCCGCCTGCCTGGGGTCACCCGGCCCCCCCAGGGGCATCCCTGGCTCTATGGGCGTCACTCAGGGCGGCGGGTGTTGCTCGTTTCTGCCTGAGACCTTTGGCCTCCGGAGCAGACACGGAGCCTGCGCCTGGCTTCATCGGCCCCGAGGGGCCCCAGTGAGCCCGGGAGCCAGGACGGAGGGGTCCTTGTCTCCCTGGGAGCAGCTCCCGTGCGCCCCAAGAGCTCTGCAGAGCTCTCCACTTAGGGACAGTTGGGGGACGACGCCTGCAGTCCGGCTCCCATCCCGTGGCGGTGCTGTGATTGCAGCTGCCATATGACCCAAGTTCCCGTTTCATAGTGAGGACAGAGGGGCCCAGGGCCTCCGTAAGGCCCTTGCGGGGGGCACTGGCACCTGACCCAGGACTGCGTGGTTCCGGGCCCAGGCCACTCAGGACAGGAGCTGAAAGTGCTGCCTGGGTCTCAGAGGGGCCCGGGGTTGGGGGACACCCAGTGTGGGCCCAGGGGAAGGGGCCCGAGGGACCCTGGCCGGCCTACCGGGTCTGCCACGGAGAGATGGGGCTGGTGGACGAACCGCAAGGGTCCCCTGCCCCAGTGCAGTTGTGTCTTCGCCCTGCCACACCGGAGGTCAGTGTGGTGACCCAGAAATCCGGGAGGGAGCTCTCACCAGCTCGCGAGGGTCTGTGCTTCCCCGTGAATGGGGAGAGCAGCCCCCCGGGTCAGGCTTTGCGCGAACCCTCAATCTGGCACCGCTGTAATCTCCCGGGGCCTCTGAGGGGCCCAGAGAGCTCAAGGGGCCTGCCTGTGGTCACGCAGCTGGCACACGTGTCCGCGAACCTGCAGGAGTGGAAGCTCGGGGAGGGGGTTCCTACTCCTGCCCTCGTGGGCACGGCCCCGATTCCCCCATGGCGGGCCTGGGGGGCTTCTCCACGCTGCCAGGGTGCTGTCTGCCTCCAGATTCTGACTCGGGCGGACGGCCCCTTGGAGGGGGTGACCTGGTCCTGCCTTTCGGAGCTGGATTCCCTGTCTCCGCCTCTGCCCTGGGCGTCCCTCGTCCTCTGAGACCTGCCCCCTTGACTTACACTGGCCAGTGCTGCTGCAGCGGCCCAGGCCCCTGGGGACACCCGGCCCCCCCGGGGGACACCCACTTTGTTTGCTGCTGTCTGCATGGCCACCCCGGGAGGCCCCACTGAGCCCAGACTGTGGTGGGCAGAGCAGGGCCCTGGGCGGGGGGTTGGGGGAGAGGCCCCGGCTGCCGCCTGGGGTTGAGATGTCAGTTGGTGGACACTGGTGTCCTCTGCGGGGCCCTTTCCTGCCCGTCCTGCTTCACCCGCTATCGATTGCTGACCAGGCCCTTCCCTTCCATCTCCTCTTCGTGGCTAATGGCTCTGGCTGCCATTGATCCGCAGCGAGGGAGCATCCTGGTCGGGCACGTCCCACTGGCACCCAACGGCCGGCAGGGTCTGAGTCTTCACTGTGTCCCCCCTCCCCTGTCCCCGGCCGCTGCCCTGTCCCCTCCTTCAGGGCCCTGGGGAGGGAAGACAATACCCTGCCTTCCCTCTTCTCACCAGGGCCGGGAGACCTTCTCTCTAGCACTGACTCATCTAGCTGGGCGGAGGAATGTTCTGGTGAGAAGCCTCAGGGGAGAGAAGGACCATGGGGTTGCACCCCTCCAGTCCCCCCAGCTCCCTGTTAACATTGGGTGTCAGGCCCCCACCTCTGGAGCTTTGCTCTAACCCGACCTGGGCCGGAAGCCTGTCTCGGAGGGCCTGGCAGCAAGGAAGGCCCTTCCTGGGGATGCACCTTCACGGAGCCCTGGGGGGCAATGCTGGGGCTGGGGGGTCTGCGGGGCCCCTGCCCCCCCTCCTCCCCTGCTCTGGCCTCTCTCCTGCTTCCTGCCTGTGAAAGTCTGTCTCCCTGCCATGATGGAACAGGCCAAGGAGAATGTCACGGAAGGACCTGGTCCTGTCCAGGTGCCCAGCCAGCGGGCTGGGAGCCGGGGGTGGGGGGGCTGTCCCTGGGATTCCCTACCTTTCTGTCCAGAAGCTCAGTCCCCGAACGCCCCACTCCACCCAAGACTCCAGACCCCTGGCAGTGGGGAGGAGGCGGTGGGGGCCCCCAGATTCAGGGTTGCAGGTGCCTCCTGGCCCCGTGTTGCCACACACCCTTGGTGCCTTCCAGAACCTTCTCTGCGGGGTAGGGATGTGTTGGGGGCTCCCCCAGCTATGAAATATACTAACAGCAGTGTAGTCGGACCGCAGTGGCCAGCAGCTGGGACCCCCCTACCACCCTCACCTGGGACCCCCTGTCTCCGTCTTACTGGCACCCGGCACTGATTTTGTGTCCCCGTCCCCTGGAGGGCTCGGTAAACACAAATCATGGGTCCCTCGCCCGGAGTGTCTGACCCCGGGGCGCCCAGGTGAGGTCTGAGAAGCCACATTTCTATCTGGCCGACACTCCCAGGGGCCCCCCTTTGGGAACCACGTTAGCCGCCCTCACGGAAAGTTTCCCTTCTTAGTGGCCTGGGACATCCTGTTTTGCTTGCTTCAGCCTCTCCTGGAAGCCAAAGCCAGTGTCTCGGGGTCATTGGGTGGACGGAGCGGGTGTCTGGCCTCCCGACGAGGGAGGCTGAGGATCCGGGGGGCAGAGTCGCCTGCTCACTGCCAGCGGGGACCCCTCGGTGCCCTCTGCACATTCCGTAGCATGTGCTCCCCTCCCCTGGGCCAACCCCACACATCATTTCGAGCCATCACATTAACGGGTATAAAATATTTACTTAACTCAGCTTTTTGCAAATATTCCTTCGGTTCCTCTCCCTCTGCTGGGAACGTCAGCTCTGCAGCGACACAAGCTGAAAGGTTGGGTGTTTAATAATACAAGACCCGCCGGGAAGGCCAGGCAGCTCCACGCGTGTCCGGATCGCCCGCCCGTTAAACCCCGTCCCCCCCGTCCCCCCGCCGGCAGATGGGCCACCGCAGGGGCCTGCAAAGCCGCCTCTGTAAATGGGGGTGGGGTGCGGGCAGGCCGGGGTGGCTGCTCAGGAGACCAAGTTACGTTTCCAAAGCCTGCCATCCGCTCTTCTAGAAGAAGCCAGTGGTAGACCTTCGGGAAAACAAATGAGAAGTGTTTAAAAATGTATCACTGCTTTATCTTTTAATACCTTTTATTGAAATGTTTCCCTTTTTATAGGTTTTCTTTCTGACTGCCATTTTTTTCTCCCCCACTCTCTCCTGGAACCACGACGCCAGGTCCCCGAGGCTTTGCGGAAAATCCTAAAATAGAAAACGTACTCGGAGCTGCCCAGGGGCTGCCCTCTCTGGGTTAGTCATGAATCGCCGCAGCCCACCCCGTCCTTCCTGAGGTGCTGGCGGGCGCGAGGAAGCCACAGAGCATGGGGGCCTCCAGAGCTCAAGGTGTGACCTGAGTCAAAGGACTTGTCACCATCCCGGGCCCTGTCCCTAGAGCCCTGCTGGGGGGCAGGAGGTGGTGAAGAAGGCAAGCGTCTTCTCCGAGAGCTGGAGGTGTGGGTGTCCAGAGGGTGCTTGGCCCTTGGCCTCCTGACCATCCCACCTTCCACCTCCCCGAGCTCCAAGCCCGAGGATGCTCCCGGAAGGGCAGTCAGATTAGGGGCATGGGAGTGGGAGAGGAGGGTCTGTGGGGTGGCCTCTAGGTGCCAAGAGCCGCCCCTGCTGACAGCCAGCAAGAGACGACGGCCTACGACCACGAGGAAGCGAGTTGTGCCAGCGACCGGCAGGAGCACGGAAACGGCCCTCTCCCCAGGCGAGCCCTCTGATGAGACCACAGACCGGCCACCGGGGACGGCACCCCAACGCAGGGAAGCCAGTGCACCACACCCACTTCCACCTCACGGATTTCCACGTGGTAAGCGTGTGCCTTTGGAGCGAAATGAGTGGCCGTGGCCACATCTCTACCCAGGCTTCCCTGTCTTTGAATGAACAAAAAACAAGATCAGATGCTGCCGGCAGAGAAGTGACATGGACTCCTGGGGCTTGTTAAGTCTCCGTTTAAGACACACGAAGGATCAGTTTGTCTCCACCGACCTTCTGGCCCTAGGCCTGCTGCACACGGGAGGCAGGAAGCTCCTGGGACCATCAGTACTCGGTCAGTGGGTGCGATTGCCCATGGTCTCCCCGGGACTGGGTTCCTGATGACCGAGGACTCAAGCATTACTGGAGGACGGCTTTCTCCCTACGCGCTGGGGTCACACCTGGAGTCCAGACGAGGGAGAGAGGACACAGGCGGTGGGCGGGCGTTCGGAGCCAGGTGGACAGCCGGAGCCCAGCTCCTCCTCCTCCTCGGGGGCCCAGCCGGCTGCTGACAGCCTCGTCTCAGTGTTGGGGACAGCACGCGCGTACGGATGACCTTCCGGCCTAACCACTGCCACTTTTTGTCCAGCCCCTGGTGGAGCTGTGGTGGCCTTAAGCAGTGAACCTATTTCCAAGGGAGAAATGGGCTTTCCTCGGACTTGTTTTCAGGCGTCTGATACCCTGCTTATGCTGATGCTTGTCCCAGTCCCGCTGGGTCCGTCCAGTGGCCTTGGACTTGGGGAAGCAGGACTGGCCCTTGTCACCCCCACCCCCTACCCAGGGCCAGGCAGGTGCAGCCACATCCTGGTGGTGGAATGAAGGACACTAAGTCAGAGGCCACGCAAGCCCCTCTGCAGCCCAGTGGCTGGCTTGCACTGTTTTGAGATAAAAACGGTGAAAAGGGTGAAAATGTGCTCTCTTTTTTTTTTTTAAGATTATTTATTTATTCATGAGGGACAGAGAGAGAGAGAGAGAGGCAGACACAGGCAAAGGGAGAAGCAGGCTCCCTGCAGGGACCCCGACGTGGGAATCGATCCCGCAGTCCAGGATCATGCCCTGGGCTGAAGGCAGACGCTTTAACCGGCTGAGCCACCCAGGGATCCCAAAATGTGCTCTTTTGGCAGAAGGAAGAGGGAAGTCAGGTAGGCAAGGTAGCCCAGGAAAGAGACTAAGGGCCGGGATGGGGTTACGGGCAGGGAGACCACACACTGCCCCCCCTTTTTGCCCACCTAGCTCTTTCAGGGCCAAGTGGGTGCCCTCATCCCCACAGCTGCTCTGGGCTTCTGTACCCACCCTGGTGGGTCCCCTCTGCCCTCGGGCTCTCCACTGCAGGTGCAACACCCCCCCACCCCCGATGTCTGCCGCATCTCCCACAGAGATTGTGAGGTCGCTGAGGGCCACCAGGCCCCATCCCCACAGCCGGCCTCCACCCGGGCTCAGGGAGTCGAACGAGGTGAACGTTTGTTCCGTGCTCTGGTGACAAGCCCTCCCCATGGAGAGCGCGTTTCCTTTATGTTGACTGCGGAGCTGGCGTCTGTGGCTCAGGCGGTGCCTGGCACACACCCCAGGAGGCCCCTCTCTCACCCCCCCTCACCCCCGGCAGCACCCCAGAGTGACGGCTGGGGCTGCGGGGCTGGAGCCCAGGCTGGTGGCGCTGCCGTGGCCTCTCCGTGATCGCAGGGCCCGTCCCGCGTGAGCAAGAACGTCTTATTTATTTTCTTGGCAGGGCACCTTCCCATCGCTGCTGGCTCTCAATTTCCAGCTAGCTCGGAGGAAGCCTCTGTGCCCGCTGGCTGGGAACCGGCGCCCCAGCCGGGGGCTGCGGGGAGGGGGCGCGTGTCCCGCACTGAGCTTCTTCCCTGGGTTGGCAGCCAAAGCCTGGAGGCTGCTAGCTCTTTCTTCACAATGAAATGCAGATTTCCCATTAAAAGGCAGATCTTTATTTCAAAAGGTTCAATAGGATGTGACTTAAAAAAGATTTCCAGCTGGTTAAATTTAGGGCAGGGCAGCAGGCCCGGTGCAGGAGCAGAGCCTCGGGCAGGGCTCGGCAGGTTTCCACTCCCAGGGCCCGCTGCCGCTGCCCGCCAGCCTCGTGGGGCTGCTTTTCTCTCCCCTGTGACTCAGACAAACAATGCAGATGGCCGTGCTGGCCAGAGTTGGGCTTACTTAAAATAAACTACATCGGTTGGGTGGTGGCCAACTCGAGATGGCTTGGTCCCGGCCGCCTGACACCCCCTCTGCGAGGTGGGCAGGAAGCGTCCCCTCCAGCGGCCCCGTGCCCGCCTGCAGCTGAGCTCTGACGCCTGACCCAGCTGTGTCTCTTACTCTATCCTAAGCTCCTGACCCTTCCCCCCCATCAGGCCTGGGGGTGGGGGGCAGGAGGAGCCCCTGGGAGTTAGAGAGCTCCTCTAGGACCCCTGACCGGCCAGGCGCGCTGGGGAGAGCAGCTGGCGGCTTGGACCGAGCTGTCTGACAGCAGGGAGCTGCATGACCGTCTCCAGTGCGCGCACCGGGCCTCGGGCCTCCGTGGGGCGTCGGGCTGGTCCAGCCCTCAGAGGCCAGCAGTGGGCGTGAGGCTGGCGGGGAGCTGGACGGGGAGAGGGGAGAGGGCCTCTCTGGGGGAGAGGAGCCGGCAGAGCGGGGGCGAATGGGCTGGGGGCGCTGCGTGCTCTGGTGTGTGTGCGCGGGTGGGGGGCTGTGGGAAGATTTGCATCTGAGGGGTCACTGGCCAGAGACCCCACAGTGAAGCTGGTGGGAGAGCGAAGCCGGCGGAAGTTTGGAGAACCCCGGTCCCCCTTCAGAGAGGCTGTCAGAGGGAAAGGGTGTGGCCTTGGGCCAGGGGTGCCTCCCCCCCCTCCTCCCTTTGCTCTCCCTCCTCTTTTCCCTCCCTCCCCCTTCTCCCCTTCCCCTCCTTTTTTGGTCCCTGAGAAGCAGTTCTCTGCGGGTGGCATTAGTGACCAGCCCCGGGGACCAGCAGGCCCAGGCCCAACGGTGCACCAGGAAGGGCAGGAGTCAGGGAGCCGCGCCTTCCCGACAGCCCCGCAGCCTCCCTCTGCTGCTCGCTTCCCTCCTCCGTCCCTGGACTGGAAACTCCAGCCGCGGCCCCAGGCCCTCCCGCCCCACGCCCGCCCTGGTCCCTCTCCTTTCAGTCTCCACACCGGACATAAAAGCAGACGGATGGGCAGAGCGTGATATTAGTGCCAGAACCTAATTTCACAGCATTTTCGTGCAATACTCCATAAAACCGAACAAATGTGCTGCAGTGCAAATCCATCGCCAAGGCAGTGGAGCGTTCTAGATCCCCGGGCGGGTGCTGAAGAACGGGGCCCTGCGGGCTCTGGGCGTGTCGTGGAGGGCTCGGCCAGGATCACAGCAGGCAGGATCTCGTTTCCTGGGGAGGGAGGTCGTCCCTCCAGGTGGGATGGGCAGCCCCACCCCAGGACCAGCCTCCAAGGCCCCTCCCCCCCACCGCAAAGCACCTGTCCGGGTCTGTCCAGATGGATGGAGGAGAGGGAAGTCTGGCCCCATGGCGTTCTTCTCCTGGGCTAGAGGTGAGCTGCCCTGTGCTTGCGTGCACGTGGATGCTGAGTGGGGTTCTGGGGTGTCCGTCTCGGGGCAGGTGGAGAGGGGCTCGGCCAAAGGGGGGACGGCATCATTGCATGCCCCTCCCCCACAAGCAAAACTTTGCAGGGAGACAAGGCATGGTCCCTGAAGACCTGGGGTTCCTGCTCCCTCCCCGATGCACCCAAGCAGGGAGCCCCACCCCAAGGCTGGCAGGTGGAAGGAGGAAGGTAGGGCCAGGCCAGGTCCTCCAGGGCGAAGTTGGCTGGTGACCGGATGGACATGTCCCACTAGCGGCCAGGCCAGCACCCCCATCCAGCCCAGGGAGCTCCAGGCAGGAGGGCAGACACGCTTTGCCCACCATATGCTCTGATCGGGTGCCAGCCTCAGAGATGGGTCCCCTCTGTGGGACTGGGGGACACCCCCATTGGTGGGTTGGGGTGCCTCCCCGGCTCGGAGATCATGGTGGCGGCTCCTCCCTGCCCCTGCTCTCCTTCCCTTCACTCCCTGTCCCATCATGTTAGCTTCTTGCCTTGCCTTTCTGTTCCTTGCTTGCGTTATGAAATATGCATGGACGTCGAGGTGTAAATAATAAATGAGCACGAAGTGCCAGTGGGCCCACCGCTGGCCCCGAGCACAGGCGGGTGTCCTGGCCGCCAGCCCCACCGCCTCTCCCGGTTTTATTCCCTGTCCCCAAAAGGGGAACTCTGTCCTGTGTTTCGAATGGTTCATTCGCTTGCTCTTCTTTATGGTTGTGACTACTGCGTGTCTCCTCCAAACAGCGGGATGATTTACTTGCGTATTTCTAACTCTAGTCGCATAGACTCACACTGTATTTTCTTCTGCACCTTTTTTTTCTTGTTTTAACTCTACGTTTTTTTTCCTGAGCTTCTTGCCTGCAGACTGTGGTTCATTTCTTTTTAGTGCCGGGTAAAATTCCGGTGTGGGAACGCACCATGAACCCCCGTCCTCCAGTTGTAGGATGTCAGGCTGCTGTAAACATTGGGCTCTGGCCAGCTGACCTCTGAGGCACTGGCCAGAAGCCCCAGACTTGGAGGCCATTGCTAGTTCTCTGCTTTTCTGCTGCTCCAGAAACAAGCCCCCCCCCCCTTCCCAGCACAGCTCCTCTTAGCAGCCAAGGAGCCCAGGAGAGCCTGCTTCCCCAGCCTTCAGGGGTTCCCACTGTTTCCTCTCAGGAGCAGCTAGCCGGGGGCATCAACAAGAGTCACCCTGATGGAATGGTCCTCCAGGAACTGATCCTTTCTTCTTGCCGGGGAAGTTTGTGTGCAGGTGGGGGTGAGTCTCTGGTCTGTCTGCTACTGTTATGGCCCTGATTTCTGCCCCTCTCCCCAAGGCCAGGCACAGGAGAGCTACACTGAAGGACTTGATGGCTTTGCTTGTTCACAGAAGGCAACCAACTCACCCTGACTTGCCTGGAACTTTCCTAAGTTTTCTGCATCTCAGAAAACCTTTCTGGGGGTGCTGGGTCAGCTAGGATGGTTGGTTATGCTGTGTTCACATCATAGTGCAGTAGAGGCAATGCCCCATCCATCCATCCATCCATCCATCCATCCATCCATCCATCCATCCAATTATCTATCCATCTACCTACTTACCCATCCATCTACTTATCAATCCATCCACTCAATTATCTATTCATCTACCCACTTATCCATCCATCCATCCATCCATCCATCCATCCATCCATCCACCCACCCATCCACCCATCCACTTATCTGTTCTTCCAGCCAGCCAGCCACTTATCCATTCATCCATCCATCCATCCATCCATCCATCCATCCATTCATCCATCCATCCACTTATCTATGCATGTATGCATCCATCCATCCATCCATCCATCCATCCATCCATCCATCCATCCAACAAATGTTTCTTTGGGGACCGCAATGTGTTAACAAGACCTTCAAGTATTTTATCAATTTGCTTTAACACTTACAGGTTGGCTGCCCTTCCCTGGCCCCAGCTCCCAGAGCCCCACCACCCATAGCCATGGTGAGTCTGACACTTCTGGGGCTCACAACTATATGGAGCCAGTGATTGGGTCACTCATGCAGGGAGATGTGAAGCTACATTTTTACCAGAAGAAGAGCTATGTGTCCATCCCAGTCCTGGGTGCTAATTGGGACTTTTTAGTTTTGTTAGTTTGCCCCTTTTGGAGAGTGTGGGTTGCTGCCATGTTAGAAAAGCTGCATAGGGATGGTCGGCAACCATGCCAGGGCAGGAGTCTGCAGAAAGGGAGCATCTGGTCAGGGCCACATTTGGCTGCCAGAAGAAGACCTTGGTTCCTCGTCCCTGACCTGGGGGTGGGGCCAGCATGTCAAAGCCTCCCTAGCAGGCAGGGGAGGCTCATTCCCTTGAGGAGCCCTGTGTCCATGAACCTGGCCCTTCTGTGCATGACAGGGGGAAAGCCTTATGGCTGGGGCACTGCCTTTGATTCAAAGGCACAACTTCACTTATTCATTTATTTGTAAGTAATTTATTGAGCATGTCTTGTGTGCCAGGAACCACGCCAAGGGTTGTGCAGGGCAAACGGAACCTTGGGAAGTGACCTAAATGCAAGGTGTTTGTAATCTAGATGAGACCACAGGACACGCGTCACTGCACACTGACTGAGCAGGGACCAGAGGAGGCTGTCATGAAGCGGGAGGTTCAGAGGTGGGAAAGGAGTGCTGGCTGGTCAGGAGAGCCAGGGAATCTTCGTGGGATGCAGGACTTAGGCAAGGGAGATAGTTTGGGTTTGCTGTTTAGCAAATATTCATACACTGTCTCCCACCATGGGCAGAGAAAGAACAGTATTTTCCTTTCCCCATTGCCAGGGTAGATCAAGTGGCTTGTGTTGTTCAATGGGATGACAGTGGACAAGGCATGAGCAGAGCACATGCTTGGATTCTGTGCTCCGGTGATATGGCATGAACAGGGCCACACCAGCCTGGGCTTTGGATAAATACACGGGGAGCAGACCTGGGCCCATTCCACAGCCTAGAGTCAAGTTCAAGTGATACACAGCCTGAGATAGGGCTGCCCTGCTGAGCCCATCTTTCACCAGCAGGAAGGAGATCTGAGGTCAGAGTGAGGGCAAATTCTTTTATAAGCCACTGACTTTGGGGGTAGTTTGTTAGGCAGCATTATGTGGGTAGAAGCTGACTGATGTACTGGGTCTAGAAGATGGTAGGTTTTTGAGAAGCTGGGGTGAGGGGTGAGGGATGGGCAGGGGAGGGCTATGCAGGGGTGCAGAAGTAAGAAGACAGAAGTCTAAGCATGTGAGGTTAGGAGGGAGGCTGGAGAGGGTTTGAAGAGGTGGGAGGGGAAGTTGGAAAAGCACATTGGAAGCAGGCTGTACAAACCGGTAGTGGTCTCAGAGAAGAGCCCCTACCCCAGGGCACAGTCCTTCTTCCCCTTATCGTGACCTCTGGATCCAAGCTTGCTCCTGAATTGCCATAGTACTTGGGAAAAAGGTGTTTTCTCCGGACGACTACAGGTGCCTGCTGCTCCCCACCAGAACCCCTGGATGTGTCAGTGAGGGGCTCGATCTCCAGAGGGATATTCTGAGCAGATCCAGGCTCCCAGCTTTAACTTGGTTCTGGTGTCTTGGCCCTCAGCTGCCTCCAGGGGCCCCATCCAAATGGTCCCATAGGACCCTCCTTCTCAGATGCCCCAGCCAAAGAGTGCCAGGTCCAGGTGCCAGGATCAACGAGTTGCCTAGAGGGAAGCAGGATGACCTTGGAAGCCCGGATGCGTAGCTTGGAACCCACCATGGTCTGGAGAAGAGCCATGGATGCAGCTGGCATGTGGCCCCGGCAAGTGATGGGGCTCGGAGGGCTGGTGGAGGGCGGGGGGCCGTGGAGGAGGAGAGGGCAGGGGGCCCAGGAGGACGAGAGGAGGCAGCTTCTTTTAACACCAGTTCTCCAAGGCCCGTGATCCAACCTGAGCACCGTTACTCCAACAAAAGCCACAGCCAACACAGTAAAAAGTTTCCAAATATAAACAGCGCACATCCCCATCAACATGTTAATTAGGGCTCATTAGCTGTGAACAAGCTCCGTGCAGCCGGAGGAGGCAGCCTCGGGTGGAGGTGTCTCCCGGAACCTTCTGTCCGCCCCTGGCGACTCGAGCCTGCGCCCATCTGCCGGGACCCGGGCTCAGCCTTCTGCCGCGGCCTGCACCCCCTCCTGTTGGGCCTTTTGTGCTGGCGGCGTGGTTCTGGCGGCCTGGGGTCTGCTGAGGAGGGGGTTGCCTAACGCAGGAGGAGCCGCTGACAATCCGGAGGATGGCTTGCCCAGAGCGGCAGTAATGAATTGGAAGGGCTGCAAGCTGCTCACGGCCGCCAATCCCGGGTCACAGCGGGGCCCGTACCCCAAGCCCCTTGCGGAGCTCATGTCACCGGACCAGGGCAAAATCTGCGTGGAGCGGGAGAGAGGGTGTAATTCCTTCCTGGCCTGCCCATTTAAGTAGTAGCTGTAAGATGAACTCTTCTCAGAGCAAAATGAAACAAGAAATCAGTGCAGCCTGGGTCTGCTGCCTTTTAGTTATCGTTGTCCTGATTTGCACCACTAAACTTGCGATGATCAGAGGTGACTTCCAGAAGGTTTTGGGCAGCCTGGAAGGGGCCGATAGTTGCCATCCCTGGGTGGGCCCACCAGGAGGGGCGACCAGAGGGTCCAGGCAGAGCTGGGTTGTGTCAGTCTCAGGACAAGGTTAGAAGTTTTTCACACTATGGTCTTCAAGCCCACAGAGTGGGAGGTTGGGGAGGAGGAGGGAGAGGGGACCGGCCAGAAGGGTCCCTGCTGGAGCTGGTGCTGCAGATGCCCAGATCTGCTTCCTCTGTGGAGAACACACCCACCTCCCAGCCGCCCAGCGACCCGCCTTTGACAGGCAGTGCAAAGGGCTGGCCCCAGGCTGAGGTCCCCTCCCGCCTCTCCCCTGCCCCAGGTGTTCCCTCCCCTCTACCTTTTCTGGGAGCCCTCATGGGAGTCACCCACCAGGAACCCCCAGGTGGGTGCACCGTCTAGGGCCCCCGCTGAAGACACCTGCAGGTACCTATACCAGACATTGTACAGTCGTGAAACTTTCCAAGCTACACGCAGGTCTCAGCCCCCAGCAGGTAATGGGCGGGTCATTTCTAAGGGGAAGGTTAATAGCTGCAGTGGCTATTCCTGCAGGTTCCAGCTCACGCCGGGGGTCATACTCTCCACCCCCTTTCATGTCTCACCTGCCGGCCACCTGCCCTGTGGACCTCGCCCTCCTCAGGGACAGCTTACAGGCTCCTACAGTCCTGGTGTGGAGGCAAATCCCTGTAAAAAATCCCCCTGCAAGAGTGTATGTACAGTGTGTATGCAGGCATATGCATGTGTGTGTTGGAGCATGTAGATGTGTACACACACGTATACCTGCGCGCACACACGTGTGCACACATTTGCACGTTATATACATTTGCACATATATATTGTGAACTGTGTGCATATCTATATGTGCATGCATATGTATATGTACGTGTATTTCTGTTTGTGTACCCACATGCATGTGCATATATGTCTGTGAATGTGCACACCTGTGTGCGTGTGCATATGTGTTTGTATATGTACCAGACATGACTGTCCATCCATGTGCATATGCATGTCTTTGTTGTGTGTGTGCATGTGCGCGTGTGTATATTGGTTTATGCATGTCTACATCTGTGTGTGCGTGTGTATATGTATGTGTGCATCCATGAGGGTGTGTACCCCTCTGTGTGTGTGTGCACAACTCTGTGTCCATGTCCACATGTGTGTGCAGGTGCGCAGCCAGCCTCCCGGGGCTCCGCCGATGCCTGGTGGGTGTGCCCTCCCACCTTCGGGTGTCAGCTCCGCTGTCCCCTGCTCACTCCTCCCGACCGCTCGCAGATGCTGACGCGTCTCCACCCTCGGCTGTCACCTCCTACCACAGCATCCTGTTTTCCCTTCACAGCGCTCAGAGGCACCTGCGGTGACATTACGGCTTCTATTGCCGACGTGCCCTGTGTCTCCCCAGGGGCTGGGGGTGTTCACGGCGGGAAGCCCAGCGACCGAGCAAGGCCTGGCTCTCCCGAGGTTCCGGGCTGTGCATGGGCTTCCTCCCTGGCCGCAGGGGGAATCTGCACCCCATCTCTGACCTGTGGGGCTGGTGACCAGGGCTGGGCCTCTTCCCCACCCAGAGGACGCACCGTGGCCTGTCAGCGTCCTCGGAACCGGCTCCCTGGATGCCACCAAGACAGAAGCCATTTCCAGGCACCCAATGTGGCCGGCCCAGCTGTCTCAGCAGGAAGTGTTCTCAGGAGTGTCCTTTTTGTTCCTGGGGGGTGGGGGCGGGGGCGAGGGCTCCGGGGCTGGGCGGGAGAAGGCAGCCTGCGGGCATGGGCTGGCCCTTGGTCCCCCATGTCCCCCGGGGAGGCCCCACCTGCTCCACGCAGGCCCGCTGGCCCTCCCGATGGGCTGAGAAGGCAGTGAACGTGCGGGGAGCAGCTGGGTCCTGCAGCACAGAGCCGGAGAGGGCCACCTTCCTTCCCCCCTTCCCGCCAGGAGGACCTCCGGGAGCCGACTGCCCCAGCTCCTGGGATAAATGAGCAGCCCGAGGGGCTGGCCTCCAAGCCACCGCTCTTCTGCAGGGCAAGGGGCACAGGCGTGCCCATGGGAGAGTCCTTTGCAGAAGAACATGAACGCCCCAGACAGGGCCTTAGCCCTCTGGCTGCTGACAAATTTCAGTGGGTGCGGCAAGATAACGAGGTGCATATGCGCCTGTGTCCAGGGCTCCAGGGGCTGAAGAGGCGCCTGGGGGCTAGAGCATCTGTGTGTCTCTGGCAGCGGGGCCTGGGGGCCAGGCAGCGGACGCCTCCCCCGCCCACCTGGTCCTCATCACCGGGACTGGGGATCTGGAGCCTCCCGAGCATTTCAACTTGCAGAGCTGGCTGGACATATTGCATGGTGAGTGGCCAGCTGTGGTGAGTCCCAACTGTGACCTGGGTCCCCGAAGGAGGCCGCTTCCCTGTGAGACTGCATTGAATCACGCAGCGGCTGAGACAGGCCTTTACTCCCCCCCCCGCCCCACGAAGAGATGAAAATCCCTAAATGCCTTCTGGCCAAGGGGACAGCTGCCTCTTTATCCTTAAAATGCAAGTCAGCAGGCAGTGCCTGCCCGCGGCCCCTTTGGGTTGGAGGAAGGCCACTGGCCCCTGTGACCTAACCCTGTCGATTCCCCCAGTCTGCGTCTGATGGGATGTGTGTGCGGCAGTCCTGCGAGGGAGGCAGGGGCGGGGGGGCCACGTGCCTGAACATACAGGGAGAGCCTACCGTCCAGCCAGAGCTGCACCCCAAAGGCAGGATGGTCATGAGCAATGGTCAGCCAAGCGTGGATCACGGGACCCCCATCGGCTTCAGGTGGATGCGAAAAATAATTCACGCAAGCTCAGTTCGACCCCAGCTCACCCCGTGTCCAGTGTCCCCAGCAGTTGCCTGCCGGAGGGCTCTTTGCAGTCTGGCTTCATCTTCAGAACCACTCCTGCCCTGGAGACGCTCAGCCTTGTTACTCCCCCCACTCGGCTCAGTCTGTAGTCTCAGTGCCTTGAACCCAGACCCGTGCAGCCGACTGATGATTGTTGAATGACTGAGTGAATTCCTGGTGGGCTGTGCTATCCCCTCTCACCGTCACTATTTGGGCTTCGCCCTCCCTGTCCCTTGGCTCAGGACTTCTGTGTGAGGCACGTGCCTGGATGTTTCCACTCTCGGAAATCCTCCTACACATCCTTCAGAACCCCACTCAAATGTCTGCTCCGCCAGGAAGGCTTCCGTTGCCCCTGGCGAGAAGTGGTCCTTCCCTCCCTGAGCTCGGGCTAGGCGCTGAGTGATCTCGGAGGTGTCTCTTCCCGGACTGATGGCGCTGCTTTTTTGTTCTCATTAAATATTGCAGATGTGGCAGACTGACCTTGGCCTCATCTCGGGTCTTTTTGAGAGGAAGCTGGATTTCGAACGTCCCCGCATCTCGATGCCTCGCCTGGAAGTGCTGCTGCTGTGCCAACACTTTGAAGCTGAGTCTTAGATCCAACCTTGTTTCCTTTGGGCGTCCGGTGTCGGGCCTGTGCCTGCTGCCAACCCCTTCACCGTGGGGTGCTTTCCATCTCATCTGGACCTGGGTGCCGAGTAGGACCGCCGGGTACACCTGTTCCTGTGCTCCCAGCCGCCTAGCCAGGCTCCCCGGTGCTGCTAAGGGGGTATATTTGGGGCGGGAACCTGCTCAGGTCCCTCTCCTGTTCACACCCAGCACAGCCTGCGCTTCTACCCGCTGGTCTATGGGGTCAGGTTCTCCTGTGCCCCCTAGTCCTGGCCCCTTGTGTGCTTCCTGGCGCCCCTGCATCGTTGCACACCTGTGCCCTCTGCCCGGCGTGCCCGCTCCATTTGACTGTGCCCTGCCTGCCTTTAAGGCTGGAATGAGGAGTCACTCAGGAGTCACGAGCCTCCGGTTGGGTTGCATGTCTGGGCCTCGCCTCACCCCCGGGCCCGCTGGCCCCTCTTCAGCCCATCAGGTAAAGGTCGCCAGTCCGCGATGCGGCCCTGCGCGTTGTCTCTCTCTGTACTGCCAGCTCCCGGCCCGACCTTTGCGGGGCCCACCCTGGAGGCCGAGCAGGCCCACCCTGCAGCAGCCCAGCACGGGCTAGATCGCCGGCTGGCCTCGTCCATTATGAGCAGACATGACCACGGCGCATGCGTGAGGGTGCTCTCCTCTCTCCGACAGCTCTCCCGCCCCCTCACTCAGTGAGGCCCCCAGAGCACGGCCTTGACTGGGTGGGGAGATGCACCGGTCAGTCCTGCTGGCCGCCAGGCTCACCGCTCACCTCACACACCGCATGCTTATTTTTGCTCGCACGATGTCCAGTGTTGACACCTTCCCCAAGAGGGACTCCTCTGGCTGTGGAGGCCACGTAGGGACGATCCATCGGGGATGTGGCTGCCTTGGTCCGGAAGTGACAGCATGGTCTTCCGATCATCTTCCTTTGGCCAGAACCAGACATCCGGCCCCACCGGCATGCTGTGGGGGTGCGGTGGGAAGGGCAGGCCCCACTGGACACCCGGCTCTGGGACCAGCTCGCTCTCTCTACCATAGGACTTTGGGCTTGGGCACAGTGCATGACAGCTCAGTGCCCCAGATTTCCTGACTTTTAAAGTGAGCACAATAAAGCTCTTGTGGGGATTAACGTCAGACCATCAGGAAAGTGGCTCCTGTGAGGCTGGGTACCAACTACCTATGTTACCGTTGGTGGCCACTCAGAGTTCCACGATGACAGAAGCACCTGGAGGAGGCGTCAGTGACAGTTCAGGACACTGTCCTGCACTGCCGGACCCCCCCGGCCCTCCTCCTAGAGAGAGCTCCCTTTCACTCCTGCTTCTGGAACCTGGGGTTGAAAGCTACAGAATTCACGAATGCCATGCCTCAAACACGGCACTCCCCCAAGGCCCCACATGTGGCTTCTGCATGACTTTTTTTGGTGTAAGGGCTGTCAAAGAGTGACCAAAGCCTACCAGAACCAGAAGGAGTGGCGTCCAATTTACAGTTGAGCAAAGAGAGGCCCAGGGCCGCCTGGGTGGCTCAGATGGTTGAGCATCTGCCTTTGGCTCAGGTCATGATCCCCCGGTCCTGGAACCTGGAACCGACTCTGTAGTGGGCTCCCTCTGGGCTCTGCTCCGGGCCCCCTTCCCAGGGAAGAGGCCTCCTACCACCAGCTTGAGGCAAGTGTCGGTGGAATGAAAATGTCTGTGCAGAACGTGTCCCTTGCACTTGTGTGGCAAAAGCTATCGGGAAATAACGAGAAAATTCGATAAAAGGAGATGTAAGAAGGCGGATGGTGTCTTGGGAGTCTTGGGTGTATTTGTTGATTAAAGAGAGTAAAGCAGAGAGAGACCTGGAGGCTTGCAGAGCCCCATCTCACCTGATCTTTTACCTGAAGACACGAGTGACTAAATGTGTGCACCAGGTGGAGAAGTGTGAATGTTCCCCACAGCAGCCTAAAGGTGGAGGAACCCAGGCGTCCATCAATGGATGCAGACATGAAGGGGAAAGTCCACACAATGGAATATTACTCAGCCTTGAAAAGGAAGGGAATTCTCACACCTGCTACAACGTGGATGGGCCTTAAAATTATCACGTGGAGTGAAATAATCCAATCGCACAAGGACAAATATTTAAGATTCACTTATACATGATCCCCAGAGTCAAGTCGAAAAACTCACAGAGACAGAAAGTACGAGGTGGGGTGGGGGTGGGTGCTGGGGCTGGGGGAGGTGGTGGTGGTGGGGAAAGACAGAGGGGGTCTCACTTTGGAAAGACAGGAATGTGGGTAGATGGCGGTGGCAGCTGCACAATGTGGGTGTACTTGGTGCCACTGAACTGTGCCCTCATACGTGGTTAAATCCTAAATTATGTATTATGTGTATTTTATTACAATTTTTTAAAAAAGCAGCATGAGTTCTTCTCTTCTCTTCTTCTATTTTATTTTATTTTATTTATTTTATTTTATTATTTTTATTATTTATTCATGAGAGACCCAGAGAGAAAGGCAGAGACACAGGCAGGGAAGAAGCAGGCTCCCTGTGGGGAGCCCGATGTGGGACTCGATCCTGGAACTCCAGGATCATGACCTGAGCTGAAGGCAGACGCTCAACTGCCGAGCCACCCGGGTGTCCCTCTATTGGTTTCCAAGTCTTTCTCAGGCTTTCTCTGGCCCTGTCTGAGAGACACAGGTCAATGCTGAGATTCTTCAAGGCTGGCGAGTCTTGTTCGTCAGGACCTGCCTCCTCGGTAATGGGCATCTTTCCCTGACCCCCAAGGCTTTCTGAATTTCACCCTGTGCAGGTTTCATGCATTTCTTCTCTCCTGAGCTTTGTGTTCAGCACAGGGCTTTACAGGAGTTTTGTATTGTTGGGCATAAACCCAAACTTACAAAAAGTACACCAGGGATGATTAACCAAATCATCACACCATGTCTCCTCCTATGAAGATTTACCGCACAGTCAACTTCTTACGGGGCAACTTCAAATGCCGTTCAGGCTGGGCTGGATCCACATGCAGCAACCCAACCTCTCTTTTTGGTTGAGGGCCGAGGGTCGGGGAATGAGGGAAGGGTGACACGGGGCATCAGGTGCTTGCAAAATCTGCTCTGGGGGAAAGGCCCTGCTACACTCACATCTCAGAAGTCCTTGGCAAGGTCTGGGCCCCCACAAAGGACATGGGAGGGGGACAGGCTCAGCCCAGGATGACTTCATTGTGGAGACAGAAACTAATTCCTCTCTAAGTGAGGAAAGGCTCTTTAGCTGCATTAAGAGGCTGAAATCTGATGAAAAGGGGAATAGATTCAATCTTCCTTGCACCAGTCGCCTGGGACTTCATCAGACTCAACCGATTAGAAAAATTCACATTGAAAGCATCGTTTATAATAGACCAAAATCATAGAAAACATTTGGCCTGGAGGGAGGGAGGATAGAGCATTTCCACCTAAGCCATAATCTTTCATTATCTGCCCCCCTCCTCCTTGATGGGGTCTGACAGCCCTGTCTCCTCCCCAGGACTAATCATTAGACTAATTAGTGGCTAATCAATGTTTAATTAAAACCTAGCCATTAATTACAGGAAGTGCCATGGCAACTCAAGAATAAACTGGTTGCAGGAGGGATCAGATTTCCGTAAGCGTGGCTGGTGACCCAGGCAGGAAACTCTCCTTCTTTGTCGGTGTTTCTTTTCACTTTGGCTTTGGTGGATCTGGGAGGTCTGGAGAGGAGAGAAGAGAAGGAGTTGGGAGCAGGATGGGTTGATCTGGGCATTCCCCACCCACTCCGTGCTTCTGGCATCGCTCTTCCCACGTCTCAAATTTAATCTATTTTTCTCTGCAAATCCCTTATTGGGCATCTACTTACTTGCATTTAGACCTGCACTCAAGCCTGTTACCCTAAACTGCAAGGTCCTCGATCATTGGTTCTCAACCCTGGCTGCATGTTAGAGTTATCATGGGAGGTTAAAAAATTTGAACAGATGGCTAGACAAATAGGGGTGGCTGGGTGGCTCAGTCGGTTAAGGGTCCAACTCTTGATTTCAGCTCAGGTCATGATCTCAGGGTGGTGGATTGAGACCCACATTAGCACAGAGTCTGCTTGGGATTCTGTCTGCCCCTCCCCCTGCTCAAGCACTCTCTCTGTCTCTCTCTAAAATAAATAAGTAAGTAAGTAAGTAAATAAATAAAATCTCTCTCTCTTTTTTTTTTTTTTAAAGGTTAGACTAACAGACCAATGAACAGAATGGAGAACCCAGAAACAGACTCAGCATATATGGGCAAACAACATATGATATGAGACAAAAGTGGCCCAGTCAAAGAGGTGGTATGATGATCTTTGCCATCAATGGTGCTGGGTCCATTTGGATAACCATCTGAATAAAAACAGGAAAATCTTGACCCCTACCTCACACCGTGCATGGAAATCAATTCTACTTTCTAGAAGATAATTTAGAAGAATATCTGGAATATTTTCATGATACGGAAAGTACTAACCATAAAGGAGAAGATGGACACATGGGGTTAGAGTAAAACCAAGGGCTCCTGTTCATCGAAAGTTGCCATTAAGAGCGTGCAGACCGGACGTAAGAACAAAGCAGGAGGCATTTGCGGTCGGTGTGACTGACAAAGGGGTCAAGGGAAAACGAGTAAGAGACTTGAACAAGTACTTCACAAAGTGCCTCAGTCATCGTCAGAGAAATGTAGACGGAGACACTGCTCTAACCCCATAGGATAACTGGCATGAGTAGATTGGTGATTCCACGGGCTGGTGAAGATGCGGGACCATGGGGACGCTCCTACATGGCTGGTAGGCGTGTAAACCGGAACAACCACTTTGGAAAACTGTTTAGCAGAATCTATGGAAGCCGAGCGTATGCCTGCCCCGGGGCCCCACTGCCCTGCTCCTGGACAGCCAACCCGTGGACGTACACGGAGAAGACTTGTGCTCTAGAGGGGGTCCGGCACCATCGTTTTAATAGCTCTACATGGGACGCTCCAGGCTGAGTGGTCATTTCTCCACCTGTAATAGTGCCATGGCGCAGACTTGTCTGAAGGACCAAGCAGTCCTATAAGCAGTCATGGCTTATAAAGCACCAGCATGTTGTGTGGCGGAGGGGCGGCGTGTAACACTCCCCGGGGCTGCAGAGGGACAGGGAGCAGACAGGGACTCAAGGGCTCAAGTCAAGAATGGTCGGCCAGCGTGTGCATCCAGTGGTGGAAGGGGCTGCGCTCTCAGATGGGAGTGGGGTGGAGGTAGGCCCATCACTGGGTGGGCTCGGGGAGAGGAGCCAGGGCACTCTGCACCTGTCCAGGGGCAGTGGAGGGGGGACAGAAAGCACCTCCTGGGGCAGAGTGACACGATACTCCCTGTTCAGGAAGGCAAGCTGGCCTTGGACACACCTGGAAATCACAGCAGGGTGGCCTGTGCACCCTTGGGCCCTCTGTCTGTCCCCTCCTTGACATTCTGTGGCCTGTGCCCCCCGAAGCTCCACCACCCTCTGCCTGTCGCCTGGTCCAGCCTCACCTGTCTGCAGACTCACCCTGGTTACCCTGCTGACCTTCACCTTTCCTCCGATCGATATCCACATTTTTACAGATGACTCCTGGAGATTGGAGAGCCCTGACACGAGGAAAGACCAAGTGGTGATGAGGGGCACACTGGGGTTTTGCCCATGGCTGTTGAACACAATGCCAGATGGGCCTGCAAGGGGCAGGAGGCAGGACTGGGCCTCTCCAGGTGAAAACATTAGGAAGAGTGGGCCACGGAGAGCGCCAGTCCAGGGCACTGCAGTCCTTTTGTGCCAAGGAGCCCTTTGTCATCTGGTGAAGACAACGGACACTTTCTTGGCAAAATAGTCTTAAATCCATAGAAGACATATCCTAGGGTTATAGTATTAAAATATAATGATCAAAGCATTGTTGTATATGCTTTTTTGTTGAGAAGTTCTTATAAAGGAACCATTTTATTTTACTTTTTTTTTTTTAAAGATTTTATTTATTTATTCATGAGAGACAGAGAGAGAGAGAGAGAGAGAGAGAGAGAGGCAGAGACACAGGCAGAGGGAGAAGCAGGTTCCATGTAGGGAGCCTGATGTGGGACTTGATCTCCAGGATCACACCCTGGGCTGAAGGCGGCGCTAAACTACTGAGCCACCCGGGCTGCCCCTTATTTTACTTTTTAAAAGATTTTATTTATTTATGAGAGAGAGAGATTGGGAGGGAAGGAGGGAGGGAGGCATGCGTGAGCAGGGGGAGGGGCAGAGGGAGAAGCAGGCTCCTCACTGAGCAGGAAGCCCTACACGGGGCTTGATCCCAGGACCCTGAACCACCCAGGTGCCCCTAAAAGGAACCATTTTAAAGTGTACAGCTCAGGGGCATTCAGCACCTTCACATCTTCACCTCGGCGCCTCCACCTGAGCCCATTGAGCCGATATCTGCCGTTCCCCTTCTCCAGGTAGTCACCAACCTTTCTCCATGGACGTGCTGCCTATTCTGAATATTGTATAGAAATGTGGTCTTTCGTGACTGGGTTCTTTCACCTGGAATAATGATTTTGAGGTTCATCCATGGGGTGGCAGGTGCCAGAACTTCATTTTTATGTCTGAATGACATCCCAGTGCATGGATAGACCATACTTTGTTCATCTGTTCATTGACTGATTGATAGGTATTTGGGTTGTTTCCACTTTTTGGCTTTTATTTTGTTTTTGTATGTGTTCCTTTTTGAATGCATTACCTAACAGGATGTAGTGGCGGGCCTAAGGAGCACCTAAATCTAGAAAGCATGACCAGAGCAGGTGATATTTGCGATGTATGCAGCACCTGGCCCGTGCCACGGACAAGCCTGTGAATCTGCAGTGGAGACGGCTGGGCTGGGGCCTTCGTCTGGGATCGAGAACTTGTCGGATGGGCACGTGGCAAGGAAGAGACTGCTTTCCCCTCCAAACTCCCAGGCCCTGGGAATTCTCCCCAGACGTGGAACCCCTGGTGTTGCCCACGCACCAACTCTTGTGAGGAGGGATAGGGAGCCACGACGAGGGGTTACCCCTTTGCCCTGCATAGCTGGGGGTGGGGACCAGAGACAGGGCTGCAGGTTTTCTGGCTTCTCCGGCTCAGCCAAGACCCGAGTGCTCTCGGCTGGGAAGGGCTGGGATGACTCGGGCGGCCCCCGTCTGCTCTCCAGCACGTCCTGACCCGCTCCGGGCCGCTGGGACCCGCTGGCCGGGGCGGTGAAGGTCAGCACGGCAGGGATGTGCCCCGGGTGCCCCGCACACCCGCCCTCCCAGCCTCCCCGCCGCCAGCCTGGCTGCCCCCTCCCAGCCCCGTCGTCTGGGTTCTCACTCCTCCTGCCCCTTCGGGGAAACGAAGGTGTGAGGGCGGCTGTGGGTGACCCGGCGCCGTCCTTTCTTGCTTTGCCTCGATGCTTTTTAAAAAGCCACAGCTCTGGGGTGAGAAAAAGCGAGCCTGTATTCTTCTACTGTGAATGAAGCCCTGATGACGTCCCGCTGCACGGATGGACCTGGAAACGTGCTCCAGGAATGGAGCCAGACACAGCAGGGTGCACGTGGTGCGAGGTGTCCGGGGCCGGGGGATCATGTAGACAACCGCATGCCAGCGGCGGCCGGGGTGGGGGGCCGGGGGACCGACTGCTGACTGGGTCGGGGCTTCCTTCTGGTCTGATGAGAATGTTCTGGAACGAGACAGAGGTGGTGTCTGCACAGCACTGTGAAGGCACTGAACGCCCCCGGATCGTACACTTTAAAATAGTTCATGTAATGTTAAGTGGATTTCACCTAATTAAAAAAAAAAAAAACAAAAAAACAGAACCAAACCACTTTAGACTCTCATTTCCCCGCCCCCTCTGGGGGGCCGCTGGGAGAGGTGACTTGAACACGTTGGCTGATTACTGTCAAACACCCACCACCCCTTGGTTGGCTGCCCCGAGGTGACCTTGCTGCTCCAGGCCGCGTCCGGGGCTCTGAAGGTGCTGGGGACAGTTCTGTGGACGTGCAGGCTTCATCCCGGGGCCGAGAGTGGAGACCAACGCAGGTGACCCTGCCCCGCTTTCCTGACCCTCGGCGCCTCTCAGGGTGCGGCTGTGGGTTCCAGCTCCGCCCCCGGTGCCCCGTCCCCTCCGGCCTGCAGACCAGGAATCCAAGGGCCGCCGGGTGGATACTGTTGCCATGTGCGGGGCCGGGAAGGACAGGAGGGGCCGACATCAAGGTAAGTGGGGACGGAGGTCCAGGCAGGGGAGCGGGCCTCAGGGCAGCAGGGCCAGGGGCCAGGGGCTCTGGGGGCGCCACTCCATGCTGCCATATCAGGGGGTCACCAAGTGCCAGCTCTGCAGTCTCAGGCGTCGTGTGTGTGTGTGTGTGTGTGTGTGTGTGTGTCTGGGTGTGAGAGCTCCCTAGCTGAGTGCCCTCGCCAACCTCCAGGGGCATCTGCACCCCGGAGCAGCAACGGTTAAGGGGTGCGGGCAGTGCAGGTGTGGCGGGGCACAGGCTGAGGGAGGCAGCGGGAGGGATGGATGGACAGGGGAGGGAGGAAGCAGGTGTATCACCGCGTGTGCGTAAATTAGGAGCTAGGGAGCAGAGAGACTCCGATGCCCTTCTGAGACTTGCCCCATGTCTCTTTTATGACACCTGTGAGTCCCTCCCTTGAGTAGCAGGGATGCTCTGCTGAAGAAAACCCCGTGAGCAAAGTAAGTCCTTTCCCCGCGGCCCGTGTGGGGGCCATGCAGCCGGCGGGGCTTGTCTGCTGTTTTTACAGAAGGACGAAATGTTCTCGCTCTTTGTCCCCTCCTCTGACTTGTGAGCTCGTGTGGCCTCAAGAGACTCAGTCTGGAAGACGCCGCTGGTGCCCTGAGCCGCCAGGTGCCCGCCGAGATGTGCCCCTCGGTGTCATGGGGATGTGTGTATGTAAGGGAGCGCGAGGCTTCTTCAGAGGCCCAGGGAAGCAGCCATGCTCGCTGCCCGGCGGATTTGGGGTGCTCACTGTCACCCCTCTGTTCTTCCCTCGTGGTGCAAGGCTGGGGATGGTGGAGCTTTCCACGACAGAATGATGTTGGCGCTCAGTGTCCAGGCCCCTACTCTGTGGGCTTCTAGAATGCAGCCAGAGTTGGTACGTGTGGCTGGAGCGCCGAGGATGTGCTGTGAGGACGTGGGGTGGCGGGGGTGGGGGGGTACTTGGAGGTTTGAAGACCCTTCTATGGTCTGCGCCTGAGCTCAGAGAGCAGGCCGTGGAGAGTCAGGTCAGAGGAAGTTTCCAGGCCCTGCGCGTTCCCCCCCCCGCCCCCCGTCGTCCTCCTCCTCTTCCTCCAACACACAGACCTTCCCTCCACCCCCCCTCGGCACCTGTCGCCAACTAGGCACTGTGTCAGGAGTGTGTTTTCAGATAGATCTGCACAAGCCTGGGGGGCAGGGGGGACGAGGTGTGTCTGGAGGTGTCCAGGATGGAAAAGGACGTGAGGCTGTTCGGATAAAGAAACCCATTAGCATTGGGGGTGATCCCTGGGTGGCTCAGCGGTTTAGCGCTGCCTTCGGCCTGGGGCCATGATCCCAGAGTCCCGGGATTGAGTCCCGCGTCGGGCTCCCTGCATGGAGCCTGCTTCTCCCTCTGCCTGTGTCTCTGCCTCTCTCTGTCTCTCTGGGTCTCTCATGAATAAATAAATAAAAATCTTAAAAAAAAAAAAAAGTAAAGAAACCCATTAGCTGTGTCCTGAGAGGGTCAGGAAGTGGCCTGTCGGCCCAGGGGCACGTCCCGCTGCTGGGCTTGGTGCCGTGAGTGCACCACCGTGTTGCTCAGTGTGGACTGCGCTCCTCTTGGAGGCTCGTTTGTGGGGCGTCCCCGGCCCTGGATGGAAGGGGTTGTCATCACATGAGAACTGTGCTCTGACGCTAGTTTTCCACCGGTGTCCCCGCTAACGACGGGCGGGGGCAGGAGAAGAGCGTCCTGGGGGCTCGGGGCCCTGGTGGGAGGGGAGCCCCGGCCTGTGCTGAGCCCCAGACGAGGTGCCGCGCCACGCGCTCCCTCCTGCGGGCCCACCAGGTCACCAGTGCCCGGGAGCTGCCAGCGCCAAGAGGCGGAGGCGCCCGAAGCCGGTCAGCAGCCCTGAGCCCGAGGGCCTGGTGGGATCCAAGTCCTTTAGGGCACGGGAGGGGGCTTGGGGGCCCCTGGCTGCCGGGTTCTTCCTGGTGTCGGAGACATGGTGGGGCCCTCGGGTCTCCATGGGCCCGGGGCTGCTTCTGGGAGGCCTCCTCCCACACCTCCCTTCCTTGCCCCTTCTCTTCCGCACCGTCGTCCTGCTTGCCTTACCCCCTATGCCCTCGATTCCGGGCGCGCCTCGTCTTCCACTTGGGCCCCTGCTACGGCCTCCCTGTGGCCCCCGGCCCTGAAATCCCATTGTTGTCACAGGAGTGAGTCGGTCAGAAGCAGAGCTACTTCCACGGCATGCCGCTGCTCAAGAACATTCGGTGGCTCCCCATTGCCTAACAGAAGGAAGCCTAGGCTCCTTGGCAGGGCCTTGGAGCCCCTCCGATTGGCCCTGAGTTGACTATGGATGTGTCCTGCCTCATTTCCCACCCCAACCCCACTCCCCGTCCCCACTCCCTGTGGCTGGAGTTAAACAGGATGGCCTGATGGCACCTCCCACTGGTGTCCACCCTGCACGGGCTCTGTGCTGGAGAATTCTGCATAGGAGGCGACATCCCAGTGGTCTTCCAGTCCACGCGACCTACTTTCCCCTTCCCCTGAACTCGGGGTGTTTACGGGCTGGGTCGTGCTGCGGGCAAATACATTTATTCAACAAACACCGCTGTGGTTCAGCCCGTCCTGAACTTTCCTGGACCGACTCCTGCCACACGTTGTCAAACCTCCAGCGTTTTCAATGCGCGTTTTCATCTCACGGTGTTGCGAGCAGGCTATTGGCTCACGTTGGAAGTCCCACCCTATGGGACCTAGGGTTTTCTTATCCTTCCATCCTTTTGTTCTTTAGCCCACTACGTGCTTGCGGAGTTCCTGTTCTGCACCGGGCGCTGGGGGTATGGCGGGGGCGAGCCTGCCCCCGATCTCCTGCTGTATGAGGCGAGGTGGGCAGGACCCCCCAGCCTCAGCACTGTTGTGGTGAGCATAGAAAGGTGCAGGTGCTAGGAAGCAGGTGAGGGGGGCTGTGTGGTCCTGGGGTGTTGGGGGCCCCGTCTCAGTGGAGGGGAGCTTCAGCTGACATTGGAAGGATGGCCGGGAGTGGGAGCATCTGGGGAGGCCACCAGGCAGGAGGTGTGTGGAAGGCAGGAAGCATGTCCCAAGGGACTGGGGCAGCCAAGGGCTGGGTGTCACACCATCGGAATTGCCTCTTGCAAAGGTGACCCCCCGCCGAATCCCGCCCACTGCCTGTTTTTTATTGGCACCCAGCTGCGCCCATGAGTTTATGGTTTGCCAACAGCTGCTTTCTGGAAGTGGAATTGTGATCCAGGGGCCGTGTGGCCCCCAGTGCCCGACGTATTTACTTGGACCTCTTATGAAAGCGCTTGTGGGCCGCTCTGTGACAAAGCTGCGTGGGTTTGGGATGTCCTGGAAGCAGATCTGGGACAAGGGCGTGGGCACGGGTCTAACAGGTGGAGGACTGGGCTGCAGGGCCTGGGGCTGGGTGGGGTCAGGCCGGGCAAAGGGTGCACGGGGCGAGTGGTGACCCTGACCCGGCTCTGAGGGAAGGCCTCTGTTCGGGTCCGACAGGCCTTGACCACCCAACTGTTCTGGAACCTTCCTTTTGTTTCTCCACGAGACTGGCTCCTGGTCTCTGCAGCTGTGTTGTGCTCCACAAATCTTTCCCTCCGGGATTTGCTGACGAGACTGGCAAGCATGTTCACCTTGCTCCCAGATGTGGTGCGGGGTGTGGAGAACTACGGTTCCCGGAGTGTTGGTCTCCCCAGCCGGGAAGCTGCTGCTTACCCCATTCCTCGTACGTCCTGCAAGGCTGCACTAGTCGTCCCAGCAGGACATGGCACGGGGGGTGGGTGGGTGGGGCTGTTCTGCATCTCCACAGGCCCTTCGGGATCTCTCCCGGAGATCATCAGCCAGAAGCTGAGCCTGCTGTGGTGGGGGTCAGTGTTTCTCCCTGCAGAATGACTCTTGCCAGGTGCACGGCCTGGAACCTTCCTTCCTCACCCTGGACACAGTGCAAGACAGCCCGATGGGCACCCCGGGCTGGAGGAAACCCAGAGGGAATCTGCTTTATGAATTCCCTGTCCCTTCACTTCTTTCTAAAAAACACCATTATTGAGATGTGATTCCCATGCACACGAGTCACCCTAGACACACTGTGGTGTTCTAGAACATTTCTGTCACCTCCAAAATTGATGCTGGAAGGTCTCATTGCCCCATTCCCCCAGCCTCTGGCAACCACTAATCTACTTTGCCTGTAGCTTCCCCTGTTCCGGATATTTCACATCAATGGCATCCTATGCTATGTGGCCTTTTGTGACTGCTTTTTCAACTCAGCCTTGTGTCCTCGAAGCTCACCCATGTTGTGGAGGTGTCAACGCTCCCCTCCTTTGCTTGGCCACATAATACTCGACTTCACTTGCCCCATTGCTTCTCATGACCATCACACACTCTTTGCTGAACCAGCAACTGCTTAAAACAGGGATTGGCAAATATTTTCTGTAAAAGGCCAAATAATAAATATTTTCATGGCCTCTGTTGCAACTGCTCAGCTCTATCGTTGTGGCTCACAAGTAGCTGTAGGTGACCCATGAGTCCCAGTAAGACTTTATTTACAAAATCAGGTGGTAGCCAGATTTGATCCTCGAGCCAGTTTGTGGAGCCAGCATAAAGGATTCTCACAAACCTGCTTGAACCTGGGTGTCCGTAGTGTGCACCTCCACATTCTCCACCCCCTGGTCCCACCTGCCCCCGTGTTGGCAGCCCATGTCCCTGGGAGTGTGCCCTCCTTTCCTGGCACATATTCCTACTGAGACAACCACCGGAAGTATAATGTGTTGGCCAGAGGTAAGAGCACTGGCCAACAGTGGACAGGACCAGGGACCTGAACGTGCTGGGAACGTGGGTGTGCACATGCATGCATACGTGCATGTGTGCTACTTTCTGCAGCAGGCTGGGGAGGCAGCTGGGCAGAGGACAGTGGAGCCCTGCAGGGGCCAAGGGGCTGGCCTGAGGCCAGAGGAGCCTGTGGTGGGCTTGGGGTGGGCAGGTGCAGTGGGACCAAGGGGGCTGGGGCGGGCAGAGGGGACAGGCTGGGCAGAGCTGCGCCGAGGCCACTGTGCAAAGGCCCTGGGGTGTACCGAGCTGAGGGAACACGTTGGGTTGTCCTGTCTTCCTTGTGTGGTTGTGGACCAGACACTTCACCCCTCTGAGCCTGATTTTTCCCGTGGGGCTTCTCATTCCACTGGGACGGTTGTGAACACAGTTGAAACGCCGCAGCTGTGCCTAGCAGAGGGTCAGCATGTGTCTCAACTGCTAACGACGATGCCTCCTACTCACTGCCCATGGAGGGGGGCGTCCCACCCCTCGGATAGGACGCTCACTTCAAGGACCTTCCTAGTAACAAATCTCTCCTTCCTTTGGATAACTACTGACCTTGGAATTATTGTTCCTTCCTGGGCCCTAGGAGGTTCTTTGTTCTGGAATGTAACACTTTACAGATCTACATTTCCTTAACTAAACCGCTGGACCTCCCTTAGAACTAGGCGGGTTCTGGGATTCAGCTTGTTTGGATTTTGCATGTCTACATTTCATTAAGAGGCTCAGCGGATCTGGGGCGGCACTTGCCACCATAGGTGATTTCTGAGACACAAGCACAGCTTGTCCGTTGGAGGAGGTCACCAGAGGATGTGACCCCTGGTTGACCCACAGGCTGGCCCTGGACAACCAGAGGCTCTTCTCCATGCCCTGCGCCCTTGCGTCCCATCCCCCATCTGCCACCCCTGCTGCGAGCCATCTGCAAGGACGCAGCCCTGAGAAGGTGAGGCTGAGACTTTCTAGACAGTGCATGTGACTGAGCTCAGTTATGGCCCCTCCATGAACTTCAAGGATTCTGGCGGTGGGTGTGGAGACATGCTCATCTGGCAGCATTCAAGACCAGCTCCACGGTAAGCCCCCTTGCTCCTCATGCAGGCACCTACCCATCTGAGTGGCCCTGCTCTTCCCCTGTGCTCATGACACAGGCCTATTTCAGATTTCCCTGGGAGGCTCCCAAGGTGCAAACCAACACAGTCCCAACCAGTGAAGGGAGTGATGCCCCCCAGGCCACTCAGGTGGGGCTCTGATGGTGGTGGCAACATGGAGAACTTTCTATGTGCCAGTCACTGGGATTTCTAGGTGTTGCTTCACCGAGTCCACCGGTCACTCACTCTGGGGGTGGGGGTGGGGGAACATGGTTATTGCCCTGGGCACTGGGTCCCAAGATCAGCTGGCTGGGGGTGGGAGGGCAAGGAGTCTGTCCCCAGGCCTGGAGAGGCCCTTCTTGTCCCCCTGCCTGCTGTGGGAACTGTTCTGAGGTGAAGGCTTTGCCTCCAGCCCTGGGGTCTGGGCCAGCCAGGCACTCAGCAGCCTCAACAGACCCAACATTTAACGTGCATGCCGAGCATTTCCTGCTGGCCAGTCCTCTTCCCGACGGCAGCCTGGCTCGCGGAGGCTGAGCACTCAGGCCCATGCTGATGCCATGGTCAAAATTGGCTTAGAATTCTGGTTCAGAATTCTACTTGGATTCTAAAGCTCCTTGTTTGCTGTACGGTCCTTCCGTGAGTCAGATCTGGTCCTTGGAGGTAGGCCTGCTTTGTGGAAATAGCCAAGAAGCATTTGCATAACGTAGTTTCAGAAAAAGGTAGGGAAGGAGAGGTGCTAATGAAGCCAGGAGACACGTTCCTGTTTGTGGCTTTTAGATTGGCTCTGAAGCCTCCTGGAAAAGATGTCTCTAGATGTTTTAAATAGACAATACTAAACAACAAAAAGTGGGCCCACAAAGTGATACAAGTGCTCTGAAGGGCAAAACTCTACTCCATGTCTGAGTCCAGTTACTTTTATTGGAAAATCTGGTCATTTTGTTATGGCTGGAGGTCATGTGCCAGGACAAACCCATTTCCTCACATGAGGGGCTTGTGTCTGGGGCTTGCTGGCCATGCCCATGTTTGTCTGAGCTCCGTTCTGAGCCAAAGACTTTGGGGTTAGATCTATAAAGTTTTCACAAAAGGGTCAGGCATGGGGGGTAGAGCCTGTTAGATATGCCATAGTCAATGTTCTGACGCCTTGCTCATGGGCTCTAAGCAGGTGTGGAACTAATTTTCCCAGCATCTTTCTTTTTTCTCCCTCTACCCTGTCAGGTCATTGTTCTGGAAGACTTTTCCCACTGAGCACAGTCTCTGGAGGATGGTCCTGAGGAGTTTAGGTGCTCTGGCTACATAAAGGCAACAGGTCCTGGAGAGCTAGAGACCCAGGCATGGGTCCTGGCTGTGCTGCTTAGTACACATGTCTTGGGGGGTGCACGGCACCTGTGGGGCTCAGTTTACAGGTCTGCACATTGAGTGCTCTGGGTCAGGAACCTGGGAGTTCTTTGCCAGCTCTACAATTCCATGATTCCATCTTTGTTTCGTGCTCTTAATTATCCTCCTGACAAAACTTTTAGCATCCTCTGGATTACCTACTGTGCGAAGCTGAAAAGAAAAAGAACAGTATTTATTTCAAATTTATACCGTTTTACTCACTTATACAAGCCACACAACTTGTACAAATTGGTGAGACTTTCCTGTACAGGTGCCCCAACATTTATTTTTGAGAAACTAAATTAACTTTAAACAAATCAAGGTAAAAAAAAAAAATAAACAAATCAAGGTGTATGACAATAGTTTTAAAAGTCAAATTGTACCCCAAGGTTGGATCCCTTTCTACCCTTAGCTGTTTCTGCTGGCATTCACCTCCTGTCTTTAGTCCAGCCTGTTGTAACAAATTGTCGTAGACAGAGTGGCTTCCGGCAACAAAAGTTTTGCACAGCTCTGGAGGCTGGGAGGTCCGAGATCAAGGCGCTGCAGACCTGTGTCTGGTGAGGGCCCATTTCCTGGAGTGGAGACGGCTGTCTTCATGCTGTGTTCTCACATGGCAGAGAGCAGACAGCAAGCTCTCGTGTTTCTTCCTGCAAAGGCACTGACCTCATCATGAAGGCTCTAGCCTCATGACCCAATCCCCTCCCAAAGGCCCCACGTCTTTTTTTTAAGATTTTATTTATTTATTAATGAGAGACACAGAGAGTGAGGCAGAGACACAGGCAGAGGGAGAAGCAGGCTCCCTACAGGGAGCTCGACGCAGGACTCGATCCCAGGACCCCAGAATCATGACCTGAGCTGAAGGCAGACGCTCAACCACTGAGCCACCCAGGTGTCCCCAAAGGCCCCACATCTTAATACTATTACGCTAGGGGCTAAGATTTTGACATATGAATTTTGGGGGATGTAAACTTTCAGTCCACAACCCTTCTGTATTTTCAAGCATTATGTATACACTGAAGTTTCTGGACATCAATTTTAGATTTCACTTTTGAGCCTTCTTTTATAGTAAATCAGGTTTTTAGCCTACTCACACCCCTTCCTGATCTTCCAACTTCACCAAATGATATCTCAGTTTTTGGTTAAATCTACACACAAGTTTTATTATGACTAATATAACTACAGATTTTTTTCATATGACTTAGAGTTTATAATTGTTTAGGCTTTGGTGTACCTTCCAACATGTTTTTCTATGTCAGCTTCCACAAGGTCAAGCCTGTTGATAGTTTATCAGCCCTCTTTTCTCCCTGGAGATGTTGTTCTGGAGCCCTCTGATACCTGCCCCATATGCCGTACCCTCTAGGGTGCCACATGGTTCTGGCCCAGAACTTTCCTTTACTCACTCCTGTGATGGGAGTTCATGCTTCCTGGATCTTGCTGCTTTATCTTCTTTCCTACCTAGTCTTAGTGGAGTTTATTCTCTTGTAATATCCTCAGATGCCTTATTCTCTTCTCATGTTCAGTTCACAGCCTGCTTGAGTATAGACTCCTAGTTTTGAAATTATTTTTACCTAGGATTTCGAAGGCACTTTTTCCTACTGCATTCAGGTTTCCATGCTGCTATTGAGAAGTCTGATGCCATTCAGATTTTTGATCCTGTTTTATGACCTAATTTTCCTCTTTCTGAAAGCTTTTATCCTCAGTGTTCTGAAATGTCAGAAAAGTATGCCTTTGTTCTTTTATTGTTTGGAAACTTGGTGTGCTCTTCAGTCTGAAGGCTCGTGCCCTTCGGTTCTGGGAAAATTTCTGGTGTTACTTCTTTGATAATTTTATTCTCTTGATTTTCTATGTGTTCTTGTTCTGAAACTCCTATTTGTCAGATGTTGGATCTCCTGGCTTCATTACCTAACTCTAATTAGAAAAAAAAATCCCTATCGTCCACTTCCTTGACTTTCCATTCTGCTTTCTCGGAAACCTTCTTAGCTTTATTTTCCAGTGCTTCTACTGACTTAGATTTATGCTACTGTATTTGTAACTTCTGGGCATTCCTGTCTCTGATTGTTTCATCCGTGCCGTGCTTTACCTCGTCTTAGGGAAATCTTTGGGGGTTTTCCTCTCTTAGCAAAGTATGTACTTATACTAGTTAATAGTGCCACATAATAAATTATTCCCACAGTTTTGTGACTTAAAACAATAAATGTTTCCTACCTCACAGTTTCTGTGGGCCAGAAATCTGGAAGGACCTAGTGGTTGGTTCTGGCCTGGGGTCTCTCATGAGTTTGTGATATCAGCCAGGACTGGACTGACTTAAGGCAAGGTTGGAGATGAAGGATTGCCTCCCAAGTTCAGTCATGTGGTTGATGGCTGGAGGCCTCCATTCCTTACTACATGGGCTTCTCCATATGGCTGCTCAACATGACAGCTTTTTCCAAAGTGAGTTATCTGGGAATTGTGGAGGGGTAACTAAGATGGAAACTAGTGTTTTTTATAACCTAATCTCAGAGGTAAGTATCTCTTTTGTGTGGTCTGAGGACCACACACTGAGTACCAGGAGGCAGCCAACCTGGAGAAGGCTGGCAACCACAGCACTTGCTCTGAATTTCACCCACTTGTTTTGGTTTCTGTTGTTCATCCTGAAGACTTATCTCAAGTATCTGGTGATCTATATCTATCATATTTAAGAGCGAAGCATGCAAGCTGATTGGAGGCTCTGTGTGCGTGCTTACATGGAGAACTTGTAGACTGTCTCCCAAATGGAGGATTTGAGGGCAAGCAGTTTATCTGGGAGGTGAAGGAAATCCTAGTAGGGTAGTGAGTTGTGGAACACAAGGGAAGGCCAACAAGAAAGGATGAGTTTTGAAGCCAGCTAGTACGGTGTATGTTTGGAACCTGGTCCTGCAGAGAACTCTGAATATAGTGCAAAACACACTCCTCAGAATTACTCCACCTGCATGATGATGGAGCTGGGCTATGCCTTGACTTTTCTGAATCACTGATTGAACACTATGGGGTAGGGGAGGGTAAATGTCAGGACCCGTCCACCTGCTACAAGAAGGCAGAGCAGTCTTCTGAGGTCTTGGGTGACTCTGCAGGCATGAGATGCAGGCACCACTGTTGGAAGTCTACTGGAGGACTCTGCAGCAGCTAAGGTCCGAGCCACTGGGCGAGCACTGACATTGGCCATGGGATTTCCTGCAGGGTGAATGGTGGACAACTTGCTTTTTAGTTTGACTTCCAAATGTCAGTATATTTGTAGGCCTTTTCTCTGCAGGAGCTTTTAGTCTCTCCGGAGAGGGAGCCTCTGACCTCTTGCTGAGGGTGGCATTTAGGTCTGGCTTCTGGTGTTCTGGAGCTGGCAGGAGGGGCTGGCTGGCCCCAAGAGTGTGGACACTCCTGTTCAGTCCTCCTCTGTTCAGCACTGGGCCCGACCCCACCCTCTGTGAGCAGATGTCCTGGAGTCTGGGCGTCTCTGGTCCAGGCCCCCAAGAATGAGCCTCAGGTCAACCCCAGGGCGGGGGCACCTCATCCTTTGGAGGGTGGGCAGGGTCCACATGCCTCCTTTGGACCTTGCAGCATCTGTGCCTCACTTCAGCCTTCAGAGTACTCAATTTCCATGATTCTGGGTAAGTTCTTTGGGGGACAGCAAAGAACTTTGTCCCTGTCCGTTGCCAGGTCACCCGCCCACCCCATCGGCCTCCCCATCTCTCCTCCGGTGTGTTTCTGCTTCTCCACCTCTTTGTTTAGGAGATTGTTGACGGAATGGATCAGAGAGGTCTCATTCGCCCATTTCAAACCGCAGTTTCCGGTCTTTGGAAACTTGCGGTGGAGTTTCCCGTAGAAAAGTTGTTTTCAGTAAGATACGAAGACGCTGGATGGCCCGGGGGGCTCCGCGGTTTAGCGCCGCCTTCAGCCAGGGTATGGTCCTGGAGTCCCGCGTCGGGCTCCCCGCATGCAGCCTGCTTCTTCCTCTGCCTGTGTCTCTACCTCTCTTTCTTTCTATGAATAAATAAATAAAAATCTTAAAAAAAAAAAAAAAGATATAAAGAAGCTGCCGGATTAGTCAACACAGAGTCAGCCCGCTCAGCCCACGGTGTATCCCAATCAAGGCTCGTTCCTCACTCACGTCGAGTCCGATGTGGGCTGCGCCGCCCTCCTCCGTCCGTTGGGGCCGCCGTCTGGAGCGCCACGCCGCGGTGGCCCGCGTGAGCCGCACCGGGGGTCGCGGTGGTGTGAGGGACCCGTCCGCCATGCGGCTGTGACCCGCCGCCAGGGACGCTGGGAAATCACCACGAAGCATGCGCGGTTGGAGGGCACATGACTCCGTCCTGCCGCCAGGGACGCTGGGAAATCACCACGAAGCATGCGCGGTTGGAGGGCACGTGACTCCGTCCTGCCGCGAGGGAGGCTGGGAAATCACCACGAAGCATGCGCGGTTGGAGGGCACGTGACTCCGTCCTGCCGCCAGGGACGCTGGGAAATCACCACGAAGCATGCGCGGTTGGAGGGCACGTGACTCCGTCCTGCCTCGAGGGAGGCTGGGAAGCCACCGTGACCGCGTGTGCCGGGACGGCTTGCCCACGTGTGCCGATGCCCCGCGCGCGTGTGCGGCCTCCACGGTGCCCTCCCGCCCCCGAATCCGGAAGTGCGCGGACCTGGAGGAGGCGACGGGCCGGCGGCGGGCCCCCTCCACGGCCTCCGCGGTGAGGCTGCCCGGGGCGTGGGTCAGAGCTCGGAGCGCAGGACGTGTACCTCCACCGCCTGGTTCTTCGGTGACCTGCCGTGTGGGCGAGGCCTGCCTGTAGGCTGGGCTGCTGGCGGGGTCGTCGCTGCTCGCGGCCCGCACCGCCGCCGCCCTGCGGGTCTGTTCCCGGGCCCAGCGTGGCCGGCTCTGTGACCACCTGTGCGCCCCGGGGCTGACTGCTGACCATCTGCGCACCCCAGGGACCAGCTCTGTGACCACCTGTGCGCCCGGGGCTGACTGCTGACCACCTGTGGAGCCCAGGGCCGGCTCTGCTGACCGCCTGTGCGCCCTGGGGCTGACTGCTGACCATCTCTGCACCCCAGGGGCCAAGTCTGCTGATCACCTGTGTGCCCCGGGGCTGACTGCTGACCATCTCTGTACCCCAGGGGCCGAGTCTGCTGATCACCTGTGTGCCCCGGGGCTGACTGCTGACCATCTCTGCACCCCAGGGGCCGAGTCTGCTGATCACCTGTGTGCCCCGGGGCTGACTGCTGACCATCTCTGCACCCTAGGGGTCGGCTCTGCTGACCACCTGTGGATCCCAGGGCCAGCTCTGCTGACCACCTGTGCGCCCCAGGGCTGACTGCTGACCATCTCTGCACTCCAGGGACCAGCTCTGTGACCACCTGTGCGCCCCAGGGCCGACTGCCGACCACCTGTGGATCCCAGGACCGGCTCTGCTGACCACCTGTGCACCCTGGGGCTGGCTCTGCCCGCCACCTCTGCACCTCCAGTGGTCTCTGTCCGCCACTTCTGCATCCCCGGGGCCAGCTCTGCTGACCACTGCGGCACGCCCTGCAGTTAGCTCACACCCACTGTGCAGACATGTCAAGGTAGGGGAAGGTAAGACATGAGTGACACTTGTGTGTTTTAATGATTGAGGGCTTGCCTGGTCAGCACTCACTGAGCAATGGTGCCGGGACAGCTGGGGAGGAGGGTGTGTGCATCCTCAGGAAGTCTCCCAGGCCCTCTTGGATTGGTGTGATTGGCACTGTGGGAAGGACAGTTCTAGCCAGGTTGCCGTGGGACAGTCTTTCAGGATGGGTGTCAGGCCACTGTGAGCTTGAGGGTGGAGAGCCCCCACTGTGGACTCATGCCACCCCTAGCCCTCAGACCGTGGCATGACAGAGGGTACTGTGGGTGTGAGCAGTCTCAGGCAGTGTGAGGTGGGGAGATGCTCAGGAGAGCACTGTCGTTGGGGCCGGAGGGATGTGGTGGAAGAGGCAGCGGGCATAGCACTGTCTTGTTACTAACATGCGTGCTGACTGTGGCTCGTGGAGAATCTATGAATAAAATTTGGGGGCGGGATCCCTGGGTGGCGCAGCAGTTTGGCGCCTGCCTTTGGCCCAGGGTGCGATCCTGGAGACCCGGGATCGAATCCCACGTCGGGCTCCCGGTGCATGGAGCCTGCTTCTCCCTCTGCCTGTGTCTCTGCCTCTCTCTCTCTCTCTCTCTCTCTCTCTGTGACTATCATAAATAAATAAATTAAAAAAAAATTTGGGGGCAGGATTGATCGGAGTTAATGATAATTTGAGCCACATGTGCTCCCCCTTCCTTCCCCATCGCCCTCCCACCACCCTCCCTGGACCCTCTTCTTTTGGATTGGTATTGTGCTCCTCACTTTCTGAGTCCTCCAGAAAGCAATGGTCTCCACAGCTGAGGTTGGGCTCCCTAGCCCTTCTGTGGGTTTAGGGAGGGGCCCTTGATGCCCCAACAGTGGGACAGTGGACGGGGTGTTCAAACCTTCTGTATTCCTTTTCCAATTTTCAGGTGTATGGGTGGGGAGAGAGTGGTCCAGACACGTGTCATAGAGGAAACCACCACAGGGCCTCCCATCTTTTTGCTCAACTGCTTTGTCGAGATGTAATCCACATACCATACAACTCACCGTCTGAAGTGCACAATCAAGTGGTTTTCAGAATGCTCACAGAGCTGTTTCAGGACCACCGCAGTAGAATTTAGAACAGCAGAACTTTCATTGCCACCAGGAGAAACGTCATACGCTTTAGCTGGGACTGCCATGTCCCCCCTGGTAATAGGCCAGTCTACATCTCTGGGTTGGCCGGTTGTGGATGTTACATCGGTGGAAGTGGTCCCAGATTTCTCACCTTAATTTCCTGAAAGGAGTATGGGAGTGGTTTTTCCTCCTCTGTTGGCCATGCTAGTCCTGTGCTGGGAGGCCCCCACCCTGGACAATAGAGCTGGGCAGGAGTTGGGGGTGGGGCAGGGTGGCCCAGGTGACAAGTGAGTGGGGTGGGTGAACCCCAGAGAGCACCAGGCCCTGGTCTGCGCCAGCTACTGGCAGCCCAGTTCAGTTGGGGAGGCAGGGCTGGTCGGCTGAGTGGTCTGCATGGCTTGTGCCCATTTGGTGCCCTCAGGGGATGTTTTCAGGACCCGGAGATCCCAAGGCTGGGAGTCACGGTACTGGCTGCAGGCTTACCGGCATCTAACAGTGACAGCGTGGGGAGAGGCGGCTATGTTTAGAAATAATTACTCTGTTTTGTGCAGAGGTATTAAGGCATCCTCCCTGGCAGTTGCAGGAATTAGCTCAAGGCATCACTGACAGAGCGGTGGTGACTGTTGTCGGCTTGGCCTGCTTTCGTTACAGACACGGGCTGCGTGGAGGCAGGGAGAGGGGCAGAGCACCGGGAAGCTCTGGGGAAGAGAAAGCCGTCGGCTTTCAGAGAAATTCATCATCCTGAGAGCCTTTACCGTGGATGTGTAGTCGCTCTGCAGCCGGGCACCCTCAGAGGGACGCTGACCAAAGCCATTCATCAGACACATGTTTACTAAAGGCGCCTGAGTGCTGGACATGGTTCAGGGTGCTGGGGCTATAGCTCAGGGATGAACAAAGTCCTTGCTCTCATTCTAGTGGGGGTGGATGAGTGCCCCACCCCACCCCCTGCAGGTGAAAACAAAGTCAGTTCAAGTCAGGCCGTTCTCTTTGCTAAGGCAGCGCTTGTGCAAAGACCTGAGTGAGGCCGGTGAGTGACCTCGGGCAGAGCATGCCAGGAGCTGGATCTGCATGTGCCAAGGCCCTGTGGCAGCAACATGTTTGGCAGGATGGAGGGGCAGAGGGGAGCCACAGGTGAGAGATGTCAGGGGGGACCAAGTGGTCAGATTGGGTTTAATGCTTAGATCAAGAACTACTCACTTTCACTTTTTTTCCCCACTTAAACTCAAATGCAGTTGGCAAGTAATAAATCTGTAGTTTAATGAGTTTTGCCCCTTGATGGTCTCTCTGCCTCCTCCTGAGGTTGCCTTGGCTCTGGTTTATAGCACCAGATGGTACGTGGCCTTCTAAAACCTTATGCACGTGGAAGCACACGGTATGCACCCTTTGGTGTCCAGCTTTGCTCCCTTGGTGTAGAGCATTTGAGATCCATCGTGTTGTTTTATTACTGAGTGGTGTTCGTGGTATGATGGGTGGTCATCCCCCTTCCTGCTGAGACCCACATGGTTGTTCCAGTTTGGGGCAGTTATGAGTGGAGCTGCGATGGATGCTCCCACGCACACCTCTGTGGCCTTTTCTCTGGGTGAGATGGGGGCTGCTGGAGGGTTTTTAGTGGAGGAGGGACCTGATCTGACCTGGGTTTGACTCTGGCTGCTGGGTTGAGAACAGAACGCAGGGACGGGTGGAAGCGGGGCCACCTGTGCAGCACCCCTGCAGGTACATGATGCAGCTTGAAGCACGTCAACACGTGGGCCTCACTCAGGTCCTCCCTCTCAGTTCAGGGGTCTGGGTGCTCATGAGTGGTCCAGGAAAAGCCAGGGAGGAGTCCTCGTTTATTCCTGGAGTGTGAATGATCCCCCTCTTCTTCCATTCAGAGCCCTGGGTCCCTGCAGGGCCATCATGTTTATCTCAGGGTGACCCCAGACTGGGCCTTGGAGCAGGGGGCCCTATGCACAGGTCAGTTGTCTCATACATCTGTTATGCACCCCTGTGAGGTGAATGCCATCCACTGTGGTGTGGTCAGTGTGTGTGTGCACCTCCCTAAATTCATAGGCCCAAATCCTAATCCCCAGTGTGATGGTATTGGGTGGGGCCTTAGGGAGGAGCCCTTGTGAATGGGGTTAGCATCCTTAGATAAGGGACCCCAGAAAGCTCCCTCACCCCTCCTGCCTTGTAGTGATACAGGGGGAAGACATGGGCTGTGACCCAGGAAGCAAGCACCCATCAGACACGGACTCTGCAGGCACCTTGATCTTGGATTTTGAGCTTTCGTTGTCTGCTGTTTATAGGCCCACCCAGCGCGTAGTGTCCTGTTACAGCACCTGAGCGGGCCTAAGACACCTCCTTAGTAACTGACGGAGAGACAAGGGGTCTGCACTGTTCTCTGACCCTTGCCTCTGGAGGACCAAGGTCCCAAGTGCTTGGATGATAAAGGATGCTCTCAGCCGGCCAGAGCTCCCTGGTGACCGAGAGATAGGCTGCAGGCTCTTTGCCTGGAGGTGGTTTTGTGTTTCAGGAAGAAACAACTGGTCTTTGCTGGAGAAGAAAGGTGGGGATGACGAGCCCGTGTGGCGAGCACAGTCGTGTGAGGGCCTCGTGTTCTCTCTGTAGCGCCCGCAGCAGAGGAAGGGGCTTGGGGTGGAGGGCAGGTCCTGCTTCTGGGGGCCCATCGTTGCTGCTGGTTCCTTGCAGGAGAGTGCTGTGCCTGCGGCCCTACAAGGCCCAGAGGAGCAGCTGGGATGCCAAGCATGACATTTGTAGGGGAAGCGAGGAGCCAGAGCTGGGGTGATGGGCACCCTGGTGCTCCCCGTGTGGAGAGGGCCTCCCTCCACCTGCCGCCCACCGGCACCTTCATCTTTAACCTGTTTTCTCTCTCTCCTTTGAGTCTCTGCTCAGTTTTGCCCCTGGCAGGCTAGTTGGCTTTGGGTTTCGTGAGGTTTTATAATTTACATGCCTCCCCCCCCACACCCCAGGTGAATATTGGGAGAACTTTTCATCATCACGTTTCCCGACAACACTTTCCAGTGAGCCATCAGTTTCTGCACAACACCTGGCATATGCAAACTCTGTTTTCAAGTACAGCCTGGGCTCAGCATATGTAACAAAAGACAGAGGGCGAGTTTTCTAAGAAACAAATCAGTTGTGCGTTTTGGGTACGAAAGAGCCAGGTGGAGGTTTCTTTTCACGGGCAGGAGGTGGGGGAGCAGGAAGGAAAGATACTAAAATCACCAGCCGCTTGAGCAGGAACGGGGAGGGCGGCTCTGGATGAAAGGGGCAGATGTGGAGGGAACCACTTGCTCTGGGGGAGCGGGTACCAGTCTGAGTCTGGGATGTCAAAGATAGCAGGGCCTCCCGCCACTGCACACAGACTATGGCTCACGTCTGCCCTTGCTTGTTGCCGTTCTGGGCTGTGCTGGGGCATCTTGCTGCTCCCTCCGTCTTGCCCATCTGCCCCAGTGGGGACCCCTCCCCAGTTAGCAAGGCTCTGTTGCCAGAGCTCAATTCCAGTTGCTGCTGCCACCGTGCCTCCCTTCACTCCTGGCCAGGTGACATTGCGTCCTTTGTGAAGGAGGTCCCTGTGGTCCAAGCGAGCTGGATGATGTTGGGCGTGCAGGGAAAGCAAAATGCCCATGCCCGGGACCCCAAGAAGTAAGAAGAGCAGGGGCAGCACCAGAGAGCCAAGCAGGGTGGGGAGCTGTGTGCACCCTTATCCTGGCCCTGGGGTCACCTTTGCTCCCGAGAGGCCTCCCTAGCACCCCTGGCTGTGCTTCGCTGCTGCTGGACTTCCCGGCAGGAGGGCTAGAAGCAGTGACTGAATGAAGAGGTGGTCAGAATGGGTGAGGATGGATTGGGCGGGGTCTGTGCTGGTGAGTTCTGAGCCTCATCTGGGGGCTGCATCAGGGAGGAGCAGGCTTCATCCTGGTGGTGATGAGCTGGGTGGGGCCTCCCTTGAATCCAGGTTTTACAGCAGTTTTAGAGACTTCCCAGTGCCTTTATCTATCGAGGCGTACGGTTCAAGCTTTGGACACGTGTGGAATTTACATTAACTCTTTTTCTGGCCGTTTTAGTGCTGTTTTTTCTCCTGCACACATTTGTGCAAATTTGGGAACATGACGAGGTTTCCTTTTCTCTGATGCACATTCCTTGCAAAGGGATAGCTTGGACTGCTTTTTGGAGGTAACTTCGTGTCTGTGTGTTCTTTGCTTGTGCTGTTTTGATGATGGGAGACATTCTCATTTTCCTTCTATACTGACCTGAAACTGAGTCATTCCCCCTGCCCCCTGCCCTGCAAAGAAAAGTCAGTCAGGAACGCAGTGTCTTACAGAATCGACCCCTCCCTCTCCTCCTAGGATGGCAAGCACCAGGATTTTACTCCTCAGCAGTTTCTTGCCCCAACTAGTATGTGGGCGATAATCCTGTTCAGAACAAGGATCAAAAAAAAACTGTTCTGGAGTCTGATTATTTATTTTCACAAAATGCCAGGTGGCGTCAGCCCAGCTCACAAATCTCAGCTCGAGGGATACAGCTGAGTAGCAAAGAATTTGATCTTGCCCAAAGACAGGTCTGGGCTTTGCCCTTGGCCCTTGGAAGGTCATCTCTAAGCCCTTGGAAAGTCCTGGTCTTGGTTTGTCTGGGGTGGGGTGGGGTTGGGGGCCTTGGGCCACACCAACAGAGCGATTTAAGGTGGAGCTGGGGGCCACAGCATTGTGTGACATGGGCAGGGGGTTTTGGTCGCATGGTATCAGCTTACCCTCCAGAGGGGCTGGAGATTGAGGTCAGCCATGAATCACGTGCCTCCATGGTGGATCCCAGTAGACTCTGGACCCTGAGGCTCGGCGTGCTTTCCTGGTCGGCAGTGCTCCGTGTGTTAGGTCACACGTTGATGTCGGGAAAGTGACGCTGTCCTGGCTCCATGAGGGAAGGACAGTGGAAACTGCAGGAAGCACCCTGCCCACTTCTTCCCTTGGTTCACTTGAATCTGTATCCTTCCCTGTAGTAAACCGTCATCATGAACATAACCGCTTTTGTGAGCTCGGTGTGTCCTTGTAGCGAATTATCCAACCCCAGGGTGGTCTTGCACTTGGTGTCAGAAGTGAGGGTGGTCTAGGGGACTGTTCCCTGACTTCACGCGGGCATTACAGGGGGTTCCCTGCAGTTCCTGCGCCCCTTGCTTGTCCTGGACTTGAGGGCTGTCCACCTGGTCTCTTTCCTCTTGCCAGCCCCTCCTCACACCGCAGCCAGAGTGAGCTGCTGGAACTGGCAGTCCTGAAATCCTCCACTGGATATCTCTGCACAGCCTCTAAAGGTTTGTTCATGAGCAAAAACCCGGCATATTCTGGCTTGTACTGACTCTTCCCCTCGGCCCTTACCTGTCACACTCGAGTTGCCTGGGTCCCCTTTGATTTGTCAGGCACCCCGAACTCTTACCTGCCATGGATCATGCTCATCTCTTGGGCTCTTTTCCCTACTTTTTTTTTTTTTTAAGGTATTTATTTATTTATTTATTTATTTATTTGAGAGAGAGAAAATGAGCATGAGCAGGGGGAGAGGCAGGGGCTCGATTCCAGGACCCCGAGATCATGACTTGAGCAGAAGTTGGATACTTGACCGACTGAGCCACCCAGGCGCCCCTTCTTTTCCCACTTTGAGTTAGCATCTGCCTCCTTGGGAAGACTCACAGGGCCTTAGAGAGGTGGCCCTGCTCATTTGCCACCTCTGCAGGTGTTTCTGGTCTCCCCAGCACTCCCTCAGTGTGGACTTGCACACTTACATTGTTCCCTTGTCTCTCGGTCATCTGTGCTTTCCGTACTGGGTGTTCCTCAAAGGCAGGAACCTCAGGGGTTTTATTATTTCTTAAATTTTTTTTAATGTTTCAATTTTTTTCTTGGGAGTTTTACTTGTAATTGTGGATCTTGTACCTACATCTCAAGCCTGCACTTGTTGGAACAAGAGACCCTCCTTACATGGTGAACCTTCCCTCACCACCAGCTGGTGCCCCAGCCCCCTTGTTCAGACTCCCCAAGTCTGGTCCCCAGCACAGTCCTGTGGGTCCTGCATCTTCCCTCTCCTTGGGGGTCCAGTTTTCCTTCCCCTTTCCTGGCTGGATTATGCTGTGACTTAAGCTAGCTACAGGCCGAGAGGCCAGGAGGGTGGGTGGAGGCAGCTCCCGGTTCAGCACACGTTGTCTTGGGGGGAAAGAGCTCTGCATTGTCTTCAAACAGAGAGAGGTGTGCTTTTCTATGTGTCCATTTTTGGTGTTTGTACTCCCTGGGGTTTTTGCTGCTGCTTGCTTGTACTCTGGAGCGTGGTCATAGCTCTTTGCATCAGTGTGTAGTTGTTTTTCCCTTGTTCTTATTTTTCTCGGGAAAACAAGCCCTGAGACCTTCTAGCCTTCTGTCTTGCTGACATCACTTGAGACCCTTTCTCCCCAGTGGCCATGCCCATGATCGATCGTGGTGAAGATATTCCACGTACATTTGAAGGGAATGAGTATCTGCATGTTGGGTGCCATGTTCTGTAAACGTCAACTTGGTGAAGTTGGCTGATGCTGTTGCTTAGATCTTGTATCTCCTTACCGATATTTGGTTGACTTGTATCAGTTGCTGAGGGAGAGGTGTTGGAATCTCCAACTATAATTGTGGATCTCTCCCTTTAATTCTTTCCATGTTAGCCCACTACTTGGAGGTTCTGCGACTAGGGATGTGCATTTTATAGTTTCCGAGCTGGTTAGCTGTCTTCTTTCGTTATGGAATGTCATTCCTTAGCCCTCTTAGTACCTGTTGTCTTCACATCTAGTTAATCTGAGGTTACTACAAACTCAGGAAAGCCTTCTTATACTTACTCTTTGCATGGTGTGTGGGTTGTTGTTGTTGTTGTTTTTTTTTTTTTTACCATATTTTACTTTGCGTCTGTCTCTGCAGCTGATGACCTTTCCTTTTTGCTGGAATAAGGTTTAGTCTGTTTACATCTAGTGTGATTGTGGATGTGGCCAGAATTAAGTCTCTTGGTTTACTGTTTGCTTTCTGTTTGGGTTTGCTGGTTCTTGTCTGTTTGTACCTCCATTTCTACCTTCATTGTGGTGACTTTTGTATGTGTTCATGGTCCGATTTAATTTGTTTATTGACTTTGTCATCTCACCTGTTGTACTTTTTTTTTTTATCAGTTGCTCTAGCGATTGCTAATTTTTTTTTTTGCTAATGATTTTTTTTAAAAAAGATTTTATTTATTCACGAGACACACAGAGAGAGGCAGAGACACAGGCAGAGGGAGAAGGAGGTTCCCTGTGGGGAACCCCATGGGGGACTCAATCCCCGGACCTGGAATCATGACCTGAGCCTAAGGTAGGCACTCAACTGCCTAGCCACCCAGGGGTCCCCATGCTAATGATTATGGAACCTAATGTGAGAAGTGACATCTTTCCAATTTAGAGGGGAGGGTGTCCCAGAATTGACCCCTCAGGCACTTCAGTGTCTAGAACTTGGGGAAATTCAGAGAAGCCAAAAAAGGTGCTTGAGAAGTCATCAGAGAGAAAGTGGTATCCCAGGGGGCAAGTAAAGAGGGCCTTTTAAGGACCAAGTGGGCTAAGGACCACACTTTCTTTGCCACGGGGACATGGAGGTGAGGGCTGAGGACTGACTGCTGTGTTTAGCTATGTTGGTGGGGGGCACTGGTGATCGTGTCAGGCTTTTGTAGAGAAGAGTTGTGTTACATTTGTTTAGGGTTTGGGAGAACACGGGTAGGCGTGAAGTGGGGAATGGCACATATAGACAACTCTTTCAAGGAAATTTCCTGCAAAGGGGAGGAGTAAGTTGGCACAGTATCTGAAAGATCTGAGTCAAGAGAGGGCTTCAGTGTCACTGCTGCTGGCATATATTACAGCTTCTTTAGATGCTCCTGTGAGTGACTCGGGATATGGTGAAAAATACATAATCCTAGAACACAGACCACATCTGTACATATACGTGTATTTACACATGTGCGTAAACTAAATTTGGGCGGATAAAACCCCAAGTGTCACCAGTGGTTGTATTTCAGCTGTGGGATTATGAATAGTTTTTAGATCTGTCTTTATTTGAAAAACCTGTAGTTTACACTTTTTTTCTCCTGCCATAAGCTCGTTTAACAACAAAAGAGTGAAATGTTTACCAAGAAAACCAAGCATGGCTTTCTCATTTCTCTTAAAACCATTTCTCTGTGAAAAAGGTATGTTTGCTTGTGGCAAAAGCATTTAAACAGTGCAGAAAAGTTCAAAAGTAGAGGACAGTTCCTGGCTGAACCTGTCTCTTCAGTCCCTCTCTTAAGTTGTGTATGTTGTTCTGGAAGTTGCTTTTTCGGTTACGTTTCTTTTTGTGGACATGGTGCTCTATCAGCACATATAGCTCTCCCTTGTTTAGAAGAAAGATTGCATAACATGCCACCAGATGGGCACCTCATAATTTATTCCCCAGCAGGTGGACCCCCCAAATACATTGCTGCTGTAACAATGTTGGCACTGTGCCTTGTGAGCATAAATTAGTGGGCAGATTCCTGGAAGTGGAATTGTTAGATCAAAGGTGAAGCTGTCTAGAAATTAGTAAACACCACCAAACAGCCCTTGGGAAAGGTGTCACCGGTTAAATCCCACCTACTGTGTGTCAGAGAGTGTCCTTTCACTCGTTCCTTTTCAAATATTGGGTATTTTAAATATTTTTGTTACTCTGACACTAAGTGATGGTGTCTTGCTATTTGAGCCTCTTTTCCTCTGCTTAACAATCACTTATATCTTTACACAAAGTGGTGGTTTCTCTATGGGTTGTTTGTCCTTTACTTACTAATCTGATGGAACTTTTTATTTGTGAAGGAAGTTCATCTTTTAGTCGAAAGTCTTTTCCTTTTTTTTTTTTTTTTTTTTTGGTTTATGTGTCTTAGGTCATCTTTAATCACTTTACAATAATTTTAAGGGCTTTAAGGTGACCTATTATGTTATTACGTCTCGTGAAAGTGACTTTCCCTGGCCAGCCCTCCCTGGCTTTGTGCTCTGCACCCCAGAGCACAGTTTGGGAGGAGGCCGGGAGGGAACGCGGCCTCACCTGGTCTCACCTGGCCAGGGAGGCCCCGTCTGCCAGGCTCCGGGCTCCCAGGACTCTTTCCCAGCCTGTGTGTGCAGCCTCCAAGAGGACAGAACATTCAGATTGCCACATGGTGGTGTTGAGAAATCACCCCTTGTTCCCGGGCTTATGGGGCAGGGGCAGGGGTGGGGCTGAGCCTCAGTTGCCAGGAAGCCATCCTGGAGCCCTCCGACCCTTGGCTGTGACCCCCCCACCCTGAGCTCCAAGCTTGTCTCATCCATGCCTCACAGTGTAGACCTGAATTACAGGAGCAGAGAGTTTTATAGCCAGGAGGAGCCCTTGAGATCAGTTTTCTAGTCAAGGAAACAGGTGAAGTAAAGGAAGTGTAGACGGCAGATGGCGGGGTGGGAGGCCTGGGTGCTGCGTCTCTGTGGCCAGCGCTGTCCCCTCTCATGGCTCATATCCTCTCTGAGTCAGCTGCCCTGACAGCTCCCCGAAGATGGTCTGTCCCTCCTGCTGCTTATTACCTGATTGGAACACACAGTGGGTGCTTTATGAACCCCTGGGGCTGGGTCATCAGCTTTGCAGCCGGGCACTGTGTCCACAGTTCTGATAGCCCAGAAGGCCCTCGTTGGATGCAGGTTTGAGCCTGACTTGGGGAATAGCAGGGCAGAAGGCCTTCAGGTCCCTTGGAATGGAACACGGTCATATGGGGTGGGAGTGGGGTTCGCTTTGCTGCTGGCCCTTGAGGACCTGCAGGGAGAGGGGATCTCTCCTGCTCCACAGGGGCTCTGAAGGTGCGGTGGGCAGGGGCTGACCCATAGGCAAGTGCAGGGGGATCTGTAAATTCTTCATGGAAAATGGAGTATGAAGGCCGCATTCCCAGGCCCCTCTGGACTCAGGGGCTCCAGGTGGTCACTCCTCCCTGCCTCTGACCGATTCCCGGGGTCGGCGGGCCAGGTGAGCTTAGTGCCGCAGAGGCTGAGCTCCCGGAGACCACCGAGCACAGAGGTTATTTCATGGGGTTCTAGGTGCTGGAATGGGGGCTACAGACTTACATTGACCTCAGCTCGAGTAGGGGACTAGGTGGGAGAGGCAGTTAGACAAACTGAAGTCCTCATCTGGGTTCTGTGTGTCCAGGGCTGGCACGTCGGGGGCGCCAGCTCCGGAGACTCCCAGAGTCGAGGTGAGGTGTCCAAGGACGGGACGGGGAGGCTCAGCCGAGCCCCGAGAGCACTTCTGATGGTTCACAATGGAAAATCCGACTGACCCACCTGGCGTTGGGTTTATTGGCTTCTAATCACAGTTATAACGCATGGCCAATCTCCAGCCCCTGGAGCATGAAGCAGACAATCACTTACCAAAAACCAAAGTCTCTGCTGAGGTATGAGGGAGGCCAGGTCTCCCTGAGGCTGGTGGTAGCACTCTTCGGGCCTGGATTCCTCCCGGCACGTCCTTCTGTGCTCCGCGCCTCTTGGCTGAGCCCTCTGTGCGTCTCGGGCAGCGCCTCTGGTGGGGCCGTGGAGGCCTTTGCCGGTTCCCATCCCCAGGTTCCCAGGTCCCCAGGGCAGCCTCCTCCACTGAGGCTTCCTGCAGGGGCTGGGGAGGCCGCTGGGTGGAGGGGCTGCAGCGCGGATACTCTGTGCCATGGGCTCTGTCCTTGCCGCCTGCACCAGCGCACGACGACACTCGTGCCCCGGGAGAGTTAGGTCGTGGTGACGAGGACCAGAGAGGGGTGTACGTGCGTGAGGGAGAGAGAAGCGTGGAGTTTCCTGGGTGGCTGGCCTTAGCCTTGGCAGAGCCCAGTCCCCCTGGCTGGTGGTGGCCCCAGCCCACGGTCCTCATGGACACACGGTTCCCTCTGCTCTTGCTCCCGTATTTGTGACGCACCTGGAGTGCCATGGCGCTCCCTGAATGCTGTGACCCCAGGCTCGTCTGCTCACGATGAGGGAGGCTGACTCTCAGCCTGGGGCCCTTCCAGCAAGCCTCCGAGGAGAGGCCTGGGGGCTGGGTGTCAGCTGCTGCTCAGGGCTCTGGAGGACACGTCCTGTCCTGGTGACCAGACACACGTGCAGGGTGGAGCTCCTGCAGGAATGGTTTCTCAGAGGACCTCATGATGGTCTTTGGGTGGCATCGAGGTGATGAGATTGAGCAGCATCCCAAAGGTCCAGACTTGGTATCTCGGGGACTTGGTGAAGGTGCTCACCTGCCCCCATGTTCCCCATGGGACTCAAGGGTGTTTAGATCATCATTCTAAGGAGTCCATTGCCTTCTAGACCATCTCACCTTGTGTGTAACTTGGTTAACAAATGACACTGGGTTGCAGGAAGAGGGGTGCATGTGGGTAAATGCCAGGGACCCACAAGGCTCATGGGTAAGACTTCGTCTTGCTATAGGGGTGGCAACAGGGGCCTGTGGAGGCTGGGGCAGAGCCATACAGGGTTACAATGAGGACCTTGCCCCTCGGCCTGCTCCCAGCTCCTCCCCGAGCCTTCTGTGTCCCCTGTGTGGTTCAGTCTCCTCCCATGGGCTTGCACCTGGACCCCACCCAGTGTGGGCCCATGTGGCAGAGAACCCACCCACAATAGATCGGGGCCGTCCATGCTTTCAAATATTAAATCTGTTCAGAATATTAAATAATTTCCTCTTCAATGATCCCAGTAAATTTAATTAGTGCTCTTCTCCCAATAGAGTTGTCTCCTGGTTTCTGAAATGTTGCTTCACAAGGAAGGGGGCTCAGACTCCTGTGGTGTGCACAGCTGGACTGGCACCGTGCTTCTTCAGCTGCTGGGTCCCTGTGCCAGGCGGGGTTGGTCGGGTGACGCAGAGCTCCGTCTGTCCTCCGAGGTCTGTCTGTGAAGCACTTACTGGGGGTCCACATAGAATGTGGGTTCCTGGGGCCCTCGGGCTGGGAGATCACAAAGCCTGCGGCCTCTTTCCTGGGACTCTCTCGTGCTCTCTCAGATGGCTTGTTTTGGGGGAAGCCAGCTGCCAAGTCCTGAGCCAGCCCCAAAAGTGTGGGTTATTTATATTCTCAAAAAAAAAAAAAAAATTAAAAAAGACCCTCAGAGACTCAGTTTCCTTATCTGTAAGCTGGGGACAATCATGTTGACCTCACAGCATTGTTTTTTGAAGATTAAATGAGAAAATGCATGTTAGGTGCCTCACACATGGTAGGAATTCAGTAAATGTCATTTTGTTCTATTCCTCTCACGAGTCATAGCCTTAAAAATACATATTTCATAATGGTGAAACTTCCAGAACTACAGTTCAAATGATCACCCTGGGTGTGGGCCTTCTGAGAAGAGGCTGAGGGAGGGCCAGAGTGTGGCCGTGGCAGGGGTCTGTGAGCCCCGATGACACTTGGAGAGCCCCGCCGTGGCACAGGCAAATCAACGTACAGCCTGGTCTGAAAGGAGCATCAGCAGGTTGGATCGGCGGCATGTCATGGACATTTCCTCCTAGAATAAAGAAAGCCACGTCTTGGTCCCTCCTCTGCGGTATGTTTTGAGTCTGGCTACCGAGCAACAAATAAAAACAACAGCAGCAAAGACACATCTCCCTGATTAGCCAGTGATTGATTTGCATAATCAGCGCTGTGTCAAGTCAGCTCGCGAGGTGCAGCGCGCAGCCGACCGTGTTCTCCCGAGGCGCTCTGTCAGCTTCTTGGTCAAAGGCATGAGAACCTTCAAACCCTGCAGGTGGCTCCCCACATTCATCAGGGATGCCTTCCATCCTCCGTCCCTCCCACCCCCCCCCATCAAGCTCGTCCCCTGGAGGGTAAATCAACTCTGTAACATTTCTAATCGAGTTAAATAAAAACACTCCTTGTATTTTTCTTGATTACAAATAGTTTAGGTCCAATGTAGAAAACTTAGGGTAGACAATAAAATTCAAAAAAAGATGAATGAATAAACCACCCGATGTCCATCTACAGAGGGAGTTGCTGCCAGCCCTGGAGGCTGCATCCTTCCATCCTGTCTGGACGCTGGAGGCATGGAATTGGCACTTACTGCACATTCTGGTTTTTATAAACCTCTTCATTTGATGGCTTATGAACACTTTGCAGTGGCATTCAATGTTCTACTACAATAGGATTTTTAATGAGTGCACAAATTATTTACCATGCACCTGCAGCTGGACATTTAGCTTGTCCTCAGTCTTTGAAGCCATAAGCTGCAAATATTCTAGTACATAAATCTTTGGAGATAAATCTTTGCATTTGTTCCTGACTTTCTCCTTAGGGTAAATTCCTACAAGTGGAATTGCTGAGTTAAAGGTTAAACACAATTTGAAAGCTTTTGATCCGAGTGCCAATCTGCCCTCCAGGAGGATTACGCAGCTTCGGATCCCACCAGCAAGCGCGCGAGAGGGTCATTTCCCAGCAGAAGCACTGGATGCAATCAGCGGTTTCAGAATCCAGCTGGTGGAGAAAAATGGAAGTGTGTTTTTGTTTAGATGTGCATTGCTTTGGTGGCTGGTGAGATCAGACACCTTCCCACTTTGGGGTCCTTTTAAAGTCTTCTTTTGTGAGTTGCCGGCTGTGGTCTTGTCCTGCACACGTGTCCCTGTCTCAGGCATGTAAAGATGGCGCTGGCGATGAAGGTGGCCGTGCTGGCGTGGGCGTGCAGATGGAAATGCTCGTGGAGGATGGCAGGGCTACTCTGTGGGTGGAATATTTCTTCATGTTTCTCTCAAAGTGCTTTACCATGTGGCATTGTCCTTTAGCTGTTTACCCATCTGCTCCTCCAGCTTGGCACCCAGCGCCTGGATGGCAGGATTGGACCCTTTGCAGGCCTGTGGGTCACTGCCTGACCCAAAGCTGGACACTTAGAACGTGCCTGAGAAATACTTGTTGAATCCACGAATGAATGGAGATCCTGCATGAGGAATTACTTCCTTTGGGTAGAAGGCAGTTGGGAAGGTCCCCCGAGTATCGGTGGGGTAAGTGGTCAAGCCAGGAACACAAGGACTGTGTGACAGTCCTGATCAAAGAGTGCTGGTGCTTTGGAGCAAGAACAATGAGCAAATTGTATTTTATTCACCTGCATCAAAAAGCACAGGAGTCGGGGAACAGGGAGTGTCTGCCTAGTGGGTACAACGTCTCCTTTTGGATGACAGAGATGTCTTGGAACCAGATAGGGTGATGGTTGCACAATCTTGTGAAGGTTCTAGATGCTACTGAGTCATGCACTTTAAAATGGTTAATTCTATGTTGTGCAAATTTCACCTCAATTAAAAAAAAAAAAAGCAGCACAAGGCTGTCCTTGCTGGCCCTGCTCCCAGCCACTTCAGCCTGATGTGTTGTGTGTCATGACTGCCTGGGGCTCCGGCAGCTTGCGATGGAGCAGGGAACGCACCGCTTCTGGCTTGCTGTGTCAGCCCTGAGGTCGCGGATCAGCACGGGCTCCTCTGTCCAGGGGAGTCTGCAGCAGCAGCACAGCTGGGTCTGTAGAAGGCTGAGCAGAGGGCACATCTAGGCCAGGGGTCAGCACGTGGTCCACAGTGCTCGTCCAGGGTCCGTCATCCCTTGGCCTGTCTTTGGGGGTGGGGCTCCTTGGGGGGGGGGTTCTAGGTGGGGGGGGGCTGGGGACGGGGACTGCCACCCAGCCAAGGAGAGGTCGATGTGTTCTATTTTGAGCTGGTCAGAGGGAGGGAGGTCTGCTGGGGGCTTCTAGTTGCTCAAGCAGCCCTGTTGGGGACGGGGCACAGCAAGGACCCTTGAGCAGGGGCAGATCTGAGAACAAGATTGTCTCCATTGCTCCACCAGCTCTGGGGGGAGAAATGTTCTAAGGGGTTATGGTGAAGCCCAACCTGGAGGGGCAGGGTTTTGGGGGACCCAGGGCTCCTGGTGTGACTCCGAATTTCTGCAGCTTGGGCATCATACACTTCCTGCGGTGCCACCCCCACCCCCACCCTGCAAGACGTGACAATGGAGCTCCTGGAAGCAGACAAAACTAGCAAACTGGGGAACAAGGCTGAGGAGCTAGTTTGGAAAAAGAGTGGATTTCCTGTGGGAGGAGTGGAGAGAGGGAAATCCCCAGAAACAATATGCAGCTCACGTGCCCCCAGTGTCTGACATAGCTGCTCCCTGCAGTGCCGATCCTATGGCTTCAGGTGGGATCTTGTCCTGGAGATGTGCTGGGGGGCCATGGGGTTTGTCCCCCACCCTTAGCAGAGGAGAAAGTGGAGTCCTGGAGATGTGAATGGTGTGTCCCTGTCGTACAGGTGGCTGTGCTGGGCCAGGTACCCAAGCCCTCTGTCCTCCCGCCTTGGACTGCCCGCCTGCCCTCTCCAGGGAGGTCACCTTCTGATTTCTTGGGAACTGGCCTCATGGGTTAGGAGCCACATAGCCATGCTCGGTGAACAGTCCCTGGAAGTTAGGGTCTCATTTTCAGCGGCATCTTGTCATGGTGGACATGTGTTGTGGATGCCTCTGGGGGCAGGGCAGCTGTCTTTTTTTTTTTTTTTTAATTTTTTTTAAATTTTTATTTATTTATGATAGTCACACAGAGAGAGAGAGAGAGAGGCAGAGACACAGGCAGAGGGAGAAGCAGGCTCCATGAACCGGGAGCCCGACGTGGGATTCGATCCTGGGTCTCCAGGATCACGCCCCGGGCCAAAGGCAGGCGCTAAACCGCTGCACCACCCAGGGATCCCTGGGGCAGCTGTCTTAAAGATGCACATGGGGGATACTGGGAGGGGCACTGGTCCAAAGAGCCTGGGAGCTTAGGGTCACTTATTGCCACTGCTGGGGACAAAACAAGACCCAGCATGGGAAAGGGCACGCTCCCCTGCCCAGGCCCTGGTGCAGGAGATCCATCCAACCCCAGCTTTGTGCGTGCCTCACTGTGTGGCCTGGCAGTCTGATGGCCTGTCCTGGCCTTAGGTTTCCTTTCTTTGTTTTCCCCAAAGTATATCAGCAGTGATCCTGTAGCCTGTGGTGCAGCTCTGTGCAGAGGTTCAATGCTAGGATGAGACAGAAACATAGTTCTAGTTAGGATGTGCACAGGACTCTAAGCAGAGCCCTCAGGAAGTCAGAGGGACTGTCCAGAGGGAGGTGGCTGCGCTCAAGGAGGTCACCTGGAGACCCAGGCTCTCCTTCTGGGGTTCCTGTCCTCAGAGTGCTGCCTCCACATGCTTGGTCTCAGAGGGTCCTCCTTTGTTCACATTCCAAGCCTCTGGTGGAGGAAATGAGAGGTGAGGGTGAGCTCAGGGGTCTCCCCTGATGGCATGACCGACAAGCTGTAGGTGCCCCTTGTTTTACATCCCATTGGCCACAGTGTAGTCACGTGATCATACCTGGCTGCCAGGGAGGCCAGGAGGTATGGCCCTTATCTTGCACAGCTAAATGTCGGGGTCCAGTTATCTGACATAAGCATCTTCTGTCACCGACGGGGAGACGTTTTCTAAATTTTACTGGAGGACGATGATTCTAAGGGTCTGTCCGTTTTCCTAAGTAGGCCCTGGAGGCTGCCCGGGGGCCCGCTGTGCAGAAGTGGCAGGGGCTGCTTCCTGCTTACTTGGCTGGTCTGCTTCAGGCTCTGGTTTTAGAAGGGAGGGGTCCCTGCTTTCGTCGATAATAAGCAACAGCTGGATTAGGGGGCCCTGTGGGCGGGGTGGGCATGCAGGAGCGAGGGGGCTTGGTAGAGATGCTCGTTTGCAGAGAATGGATCCAGGGGGCTTCTGATCCACCTGACCCCTGGCTGCCCCCACCCCGTCTCCGTGCCCCCCACATCCTACCCCAGCATGCTCATCTGAATTGAAAGCTGTAGAATGCCACATGGTCCTCCAGGCCATGATTTTAATAATTCTGTGGCATTCTTGTTCTGTTCACTTCAGTGAACTATTTCCCACTAACAGTTCGTTAGCTTGCTTTCTGCCTGCAACAACCATGAGAATGCAGGCAGTTTGTAACCCCCCCCCGAGCTCCCCTGCTCCCCAAAGTTGGGTTTTCTGCTGGTGGTAATGGATGCTCTCTGCCATGCCCAGAGGCCACAGCTATCCCGTCTTTGCATGTTTGTGTGGGTAAGAGCAAGCCCCCCGCCTGCCTGCCCACCTTGCTTATAAAATGAAAGCACGTGTCCAGACGAACGTTCACAGCAGCTGCACTGGTGATAGCCCCACGCTGGAGATCACTCAGACGTCCGCCCATGCGCGGGAGTGCCGCTCAGCAGTAACAAGGAGTGAGGCTCGGATACGCTCGGCAGCGTGCTCGCCTCTCTGGGGAATGACGCTACGTGCAAGGAGCCGGACCAAGAAGAGGGTCTGTGCTGAATAATGTTACTTATGTAAAATTCCATAGAACAGATCAGTGGTTGGCTCGAGGCGGGGGGCAGTGGGTGCAGGAAGGGGTAGGAGGGAGATCTCAGGGTGCGGGAGGAGCTTTCTGGGGGTAGCTGCGTTCGCTGTGGACCGGGGGCACGTCCACACCTCAGAACTTACGAACTCCACCTTTAATCCTGTGTGCTTTGCTGTGTCTGCGATAGCTCGGTAAGGGGTGAGGGAGCTCCTGGGGGTCTCTTTCTCGGGGGCACTAATCCCATTCATGAGCCTTGTGACCTCCCAAGGGCCCCACCGCCAGATACCAACTCCTTGGTGGTTAGGATTCAACCTGTAAATCTGGGGGGGCACACACGTTTCCTCCACTGCACTGTGTGACTGCTGCACATGCCGATGCATCCCTCATGGCCTTGGTGCCTCCCAGAGGGCACCCATGGAGCTGGACATGCCTGCCAGGTGTGGCCCCACACGGGGCACCCGGACGCAGTGAGCTCCCTGTACTGACAGCAGGAGATGTTTGCCAGACACCACCCACTGGCTGGAGGCTCCTGGACCTTGGCTGTATTTCTGCGTCTGTGTGCTCCCTGCCTCGAGCAGTGGAGACCTCCCCCGGGATGACGTTGTGGTTCTGAGGGACGGAGCCCCACATGTTCTGCTCCGATGTGCGCTTTGTGTCATGGAAGTCACGAGGGTGCATGAGCCCCCATCTTGGGCTCCGAGTAGCCTGCGGGCTGCAAGCAGATGGCGGTTGTCCCGTCTACCTGCTGGCGTGTGTGGTAGTGTCCTGGGGCTGCCATAATGGAGTTCCGCAAGCCGGGCGGCTTAACTCAACCCAGGCTGATCCCGGCATTGGTGTAGAGGCCAGGAGTATGGGATGAGCAGGCTAGGCTCCCTCCAGGAGCTCAGGGAGCGTCTTTCCTTCTCTCTGCTGTCTTCTGGGGGGCACTCCTTGTGTGTCACTGCATCACCCAGCTCGTTTTCACTTGGCCTTCTCCTGTCTGTCGTGTCCTCACATGGTAATCCCCCCTTTTTATAGGAACTCCAGTCGTGTAGGTGAGGGCCACCCTTACTGATCTCATCTTAACTTGATTGTTATCTCCGATGACCCTGTTTCCAAACAAGGTCACATTCTGGGCTACAGGGAAATTAGGGTGTGGATGGTGTTTTGGGGGCCACATTGAGCCCACAACAGTGTTTATCCTACTGTAATGTAAGTAACAGACGGTTACACGCCCACATTGTCCGTGAGGGGGGCCATCGGTCCTTCACGACACTGTTTCCGGCCCCTGCACATCCTGCTCCTGCCTCTCCGGGTGGGAGATCTTGGGAAAGCCCCCATCTTGTCAGGTCCTCAGTTTATTCTTTTGTGAAAGAGATGGTCAGAACACCTGCTCAGAGTATTTGTGGGGGGTTAATGAGGTCCAATGCTGGGCCCAAGGGAGGGCTTGGAAAGTAATGGAAAATATGTAGGAGTGGATCGGGAAATGCCAGAGTCTGAGAGGCTGCACCAGGAGCATAGGCGGCGTCCCCTTCAGTGAACCCTCAAAGGGTTCTCCTGGGAAGAACAGGGTGTGAGTGGTGTTTTAGGGGCACACCTGCTTTTTTTCTCTTCATGGGGGGCCGTGGGCAGAGAGAAGGGAGAGAGAATCCAAAACAGACTCCTCACCCAGTGCAGAGCCTGACACGGGGTTAGATCTCATGACCCCGAGATCACGACCTGAGCCAAAATCACAAGTTGGATACTTAACCGACTGAGCCACCCAGGCACCCCTAGGGACAGCCCTGCTTTAGACACGTGTGCAGGAATGAAGGCGAGGGAGCTGAGGGCCCAGAGTGTGGCCAGGGCAGGGGGTGGGGTGGTGCCCAAAGCCCAGAGGGGTGGCTGTGGGGTGGGGGTGCCGTGGGGGAGGGGAGGAGACAGGTGCTGGGAAAGCCGGCTGTGTAGGGAGAAGCAGGTTGTAAACACATGGAGGGAATCTGTGCGTTGAGTTGAAGCCCTAACCCCAGCACTTCAGGATGCACCTGTATCCAGAGGTGGGGCCTCGGGAGAGGCAGTTAGGTTACACGCGGCCATGTGGGTTAGCCCCAATCCAGAGCGGGCATCAGGACACAGACATACATGGAGGGACGCCTGTGGGTTTAGGGGGAAGATGGTCATTCGTCTACCAGCCCAGGAGAGAGGCCTCAGAAGAACCAGCCCCACTGGCACCTTCATCCCAGACCTCCAGCCTGGAGGCAGAAACAAGTGCGTGTTGTTGACGCTGCCAGCCTGGGCTGCTAACATGCCAGGCAGGCACTCCCCAGATGGATGTCTTCTCCAGAGTCCACCGCCACGGTGAGGCAGCTCCAGCCCCACCACCCGGTCAGGCAGACAGGCCCGCCAAGCTGTGAGTCTGACTGGCAAGGCCGGTGGCTGCTACCTTCTTATTGGTGGTGACATGATTAGGTCGTGTTTGCACAGGAGCCTGGGAACAAGACCGTGCCTCAGGGGTCTCTGGGAGGAAGTGCATCAATGAAGTAGCAACACAGTATCGTCTTTTGGAAGATCTTAAACCGGGGGGCAATGAAATCCAAGTAAGAATGAATTCAAAGGCAAAAATGGTTTAGTTTTCTCCTCCTCTACCCCCTTGGGTGGCTTTGGGGCCGTGTCCCATCTTGTAGGATGAAGGTGCTGTTGTGTGGGTGTGGGAAGCCACGTGGCAGCAGCAAGTACCCACGGGAGCCGCAGGGCACACATCCACGTGTCCGTGCGCGTGAGAGCATTTAGTGACTGGGAGGGTGCGGGCTGCAGCTGGCCTAGAAGGGACACCGAGTCATGCGCCAGCGAAACTGACCCTGACCTGTCACGGTCACCCCACGGTACTGCCCCATGGCTGCCATGAGAAGTTCTTGGAATCACTAGGAAATAGAGAAGGTGTCACTATGGGAGGTGACAATGTTAACCTAGTTTATTGTGATGGTCGCTGTATATACACATGGCAAGTCACTGTTCTGTGCACCCACAACTAATACTACGTCCTATGTCAATCATACATAGCTCAGTAAAACCAGGGGGAAAAAAAGAAATTCATGGAAATAGCGAAGGTCTGAATTTTCCATTAAGGAATTCAGTATCTTCTAAACTTGAAGGATAAAAGCCATCCAGAATGACTCTGTGAAGCTCTCTGTGTTAGTTACAATGATTTAATAGCTATACCCTTAAAAAGTATAGAGCCATGACCACTCACCCACTCTGCTGGGCTCTGCACACTGTTTCTTGCTGGTCTGGGTCAAGCTCTTCAGTCGTGCTTTGAACCCTGGAGTGATGCGAACTGAGGGACAGGCTGACATGTCAGAGGAGAGTCAAATAGAAGGTGGGCAGTGGATTACATTTAACAGGGGTAAGGAAGAGAGCTCACCCATGCCATGTTTGGACATAGATTTACAGAAATAGTGCAGAAGAAATGGGCTTAAAACAAGCAGCCTATTGCAGCTACTGTTAGGAGTGTCTTGGTGGACACCCCAGGTGTGATGGAGGGAGTTCTCTTAGCTCTTTGCCATTGGACTGCTGTGAGCCTGGAGCCAGGTTCTGGGCACATTCTGGGCCTCCAGACACTTGTGCAGAATTCCAGGATGGCAGTTAGGATGAGGACAGGTTGTTTGCAAAGTAGCTGTGGGACTGCACGTGCACCTCTGTGTGTGTATGCACCTGTGGGCATCTGTGTGCCATGTGCACCTGTGTGTATGCCTGTACACACCCGAGTGTATGCCTTTGCACACCTGTGGGCATCTGTGTGCTATGTGCACCTGTGTGAATGCCTGTGCGCACGTGTGGGTATGTGTGTGCTACGTGCACCTGTGTGTATGCCTTTGCGCACCTGTGGGCATCTGTGTGCACCTGTATGCATCTGTGTGCTGTTTGTGCCTTTGGGCACTTGTGTGTGCATCTGTGGGCATCTGTGTGTTGTTTGTACCTGTGGGGATCTCTATGCACACCTGTGGGCATCTGTGTGCTGGGCTTGATGGTGCAGGAAGGAGCCACGGTCACTCTTCCTTATTCCTCATCACTCCAGAAGGCAGAAGTGAATTCCCAACTGGATGACGAGCACAGCAGGTCTGGGATCAACGTTGGAAGAATGTTTCCCAGCAGTGCAGGTCTTCCCCTTGAGGGAAAGTCTGTCGGGGGACGTGGGGAGCACCCTGCCACCGTGGTTGCTCGGGCAGAGCTGGGTGGTGCCGTGCGGAGGGTTGTAAGGTAGGAAAGGTTCCCACAGAGGACACGCTGGATCAGGTGATGGCCAGCTGCTCTGAAGCTCATCTGATTTCATTATTGATCCCTTCGATGTGTGTTGAATAGTATCCCTCAAAATTTGTGTCCACTTGGAATCCCAGTGGTCTTCCTTAGAAATAGGGTCTTTGAGGATGTAATTGGTTAAGATCAGGTCCTGCTGGATTAGGTGGGATCTGAATTCAGTGATTTGCCCTTAGAAGGAGGGAATGCATGGGGGAGGCCATGTGGAGACAGAGGCAGAGGTAAAGTGATGTTGCCACAAGCCAAGGAAGCCCAAGGATTGCCAGCAACCCCCAGAAGCCAGGAGAGGGGCCTGGGATGGTTTCTGACCAGAGTCCTCGGAGGTGGAGATGCCTTGATTTGGGACATCTGGCCTTCAGGACTGTGAGAAAAGATATTTCTCTTGTCTTAAGCCCCCGATTTTGGGTTCCAGAAGCCCTAGGGAGTGGAATCACCTGCTGCCCCGGCCCCGGGCGTTCCCTGTGTGGCACGAAAGGGAAGGTGCTTCCTCTGCTTTGCCTTCTCCTGCTCTGAAGACTTTAGAGTCAAATGGAAAATCCTTGTCATTTTTCACGATGCCACATTTCCTGCTTTTTTTTTTTTTTTAAATAAAGTATTGCACGTGCCTAGTGAACATTCTAACACCCGCGCTCTGTGATGTGGTTACTGTTTGCAGCGTACAGAGAGAGCACGTGCTTCCATCGCGGCCTTGGGAGCCCAGAGCCGGGCGTGCCTGCGCCCCACTGTTTCCCTTTCTCCAGCTGGCCTCTGGCCACGCATCCATCTCTCATATCTCCTCCTGTCTCCAGCCTCCTGAACTTGTTTGCACTCACCTTGCGCCAAAGGGGGTGAGGAGCATGGGGGGCAAAATCAGTTAAAATTCAGGTGTTTTGCCTTCACAGTGCTACACACCTGGCTCTTGGGAAACCCGGAGAAATCAGATTGATTTTCCAGTGTGTATCCAGATGTCTGTCATCCCGTGGACACCACGGTGTCTTCTCTGTCCTCTGGAGAATCTGTCTGTCCAGGCGGATGCGCCTTCCCTCCACTCACGTCTGCTCAGATTCGGCTGAGCACATCCACACAAAAGGGACAAGAGTGCTACTTCTGTAGAACAAGCTTAGCACAGACCTTCTTCCCACAGGATTGCCTGGGGTTGCCTAGCAATCTGACAGCACTCTGCCTCAGCAGACACACGACTTGGATGGATTTTTCCTATTTTTAATTTGTTTTCTGGGTGGGTATTATTGTGCAGTCGTAGGCTGAGCTCAAAGATATGGCATGGGTCCCACTCGAAACAAGTAGGTCCAGGAAGATGGGGAGGAGCCCACAGGTCCTCGAAGGGGCCTCAGCATCTGTCTCTGGCCGTCGCCCTGTTTGTGAAAGTTGTGTGGCACCTGGGGACCCTCTGCCTGCACCCCTGTCACATTCCCCATGCCATCCCGGTTCTCCAGAAGCAGCCGGGTTATTAATATTAAGCAAAGCGAAGAGAGAAGAGTGTGCGATGTGGACACGGGACCCTGAGCTGCCTGGATCTCCCCCTGACATTTCCCGTCCACGTGGGAGGAGATATGGATGATTTGCAAGGGGTTCACCCTCCTCTCGAGAAGATAAATGTCAGAACTGAAAGCAAGCGGGTACTGATATAGAGCTGCACACTCTTAAATAAAATATCAAGTCTGGAAGTGTGTGTGTGTGACATTGCAGATGCACCTGTCTGCTCCCCTGCATGTGAAGTAGGAGGCGGCATGGCGGGGGTGGTCCTGCTTGCAGACTCAGACCTGGGGTCAGGGTCTAGGGCTGCTGTTCAGGCACTCTGAGCCTCAGTTTCCTCAGCTGTAATAGGAGGGGACTGTTCAGAATGACCTCTGAGCCGCTTCCATTCGGAAATGCCATGATGACGTCTGGGACAGGAAGCCAACGAAGGAGTAAGATGGTGGAGGAAAATAATGTAAACTGGAGATTGAGTCTCAGGGAAAGCTGGCATTTGGGAGGAAGTGAGGGAAGCAAATGGGAAGGAGGAAGGACGAGTGGAAGACCAGGCTGTCATGCAGAATCAGGAAGAAGTTTCCAGAAAGGGAGTGGATAGCAGGGCCACCTACCTTAAATGATCAAGTGCACCGAGGGTGGAGTGCAGGCTAGTTTGATGACTCCATCCCTGGAGACCCCAGGAGGGCCATTCTGTGGGGTGTTGGGGGCAGATGGGAAGTGTCAGCGATAAGGGTCCTTGGGGAGAGAGCAGTGTCTACAAGCGGCTCTCACAGCAAGGGTGAGACCCCCACCCGCTTTCAGACTGTGGGCCAGGGCCCCCAGGGCAGGAGGGATTGGAGTCGGGGAGGCCCGACATGGCTGGACAGAGGAAGCAGGAGGGCATTTGGAGGGAAAGGGGGATGGGGAGGAAGTCTGAGCTCTCCCTTCCTAGTGGAAACCCATGGTGTAGTCATCTGCCAGGAGTAAGGGGGGGTCACATGGTGGCTCGGGTGTGTAGTCGGGCAGCCCACCCAGCTGGCCAGCTGGTGCTGAGGCAGTGCAGGGAGGAGGGTCTCTGCGCCAGCTGTGACCGGAGGTGAGGGCTGGGCTGGCGCGGGCCTCCGTGGCTTCACTGGGTAAGTCAGTGGGTTGGAGCCTCTGACTGCCAGGTTTCATCGTGATCTGGGTTTCATGGGGTCTGAGAGACACAAGCCCCTGGAGCCCTACAGAGTATATGCTTCCGCACATCTGCTCCGCACGCACCGTCAGTGGGTGGTTTCCCTGTGGGGCTGTCCTTACAGGGAAGTCATGAACACTGGCAGGCACCTGTCCAGTGACCTATGGTGCGCTCAGACCGCGGCCTGAAAGGGAAACTCGCGGTAGCCAGCAGTGGCCAACAGGACAGGGCAGGGGTAGGACATGGACATGCCTGTGTGTTAACATGTGATGTAATATTGGTGTGGGGAGGAGGAGGGAGGAAGAGTCATTTTAACAAGGAAGTTAGGACTGCATTAAGTAGCCTTAGAATTTACTCTATTGGATTGAGAGACCAAACAAGGAGGCCCGGTAACCATGTAAAATGCACTTCCCACCGGTACACCTGCTGGTCATCTGTGGACCTAACAGGATCATGGAGGAAGGGCACGCAGAAAGTCCTCTTCTGTCTTTTCTCCCACATTTCGCTGTTGTGTGAGCACCTCCTTAGTGCAAGATGCTCACCATAAAGACCTAGCCACGGTGCCTTTCTGCTGTGGCTTTTCAGGCTGCTCATCTCGGATGGAGGGTCTAGGAGAAGGGAAGACAAGTTAAATAGTTTTGGGGCCACAGTCTGAGCTTATAAGAGCCCTTTTTAGGGGGTCAGTGAACCCACTGACCCTCAGTGGACCATGGCATCTGGTCTGGGAGGCTCTTGGCGAGGCCACAAGAGCTTCCTGTGTTAACAGAGGGATGTCTGGCAGGTGGCTGGGCCGCCCTCCTGTTCCTAAGAGGACATGTGTTGTCTGAGGGGGGAAATGAGTGTCTTCAGCTTATACATACAGGTGGCAGTGCATGGAGAAGAAAGGAGGCACTCCATCAGGACTTGGCCCACGCAGGCCAGGAAGGTACAGATTACAACCTGGGCCAGGTTTGTCTGGCGTTAATCTGTCACTAGGCTGCCAGAGGTGTTTTGGTGATGACGCCCTCAACATGTCTGTGTACTAGACAGTTGGATGTGTCACCACCCTGCTCTAATTGATGGCTTCCCCTACACGGTCTGCCTTCTCTCCCATCCTGTGGACTCCCCTCTTCTCCCCCCTCTTACTGGATGCACTATTTCATGCATCCCTTGTCATATGTTTTCACGATTTACTCCCTTGTTTTGTTGGAGCACATCCTCTAGTGGCTTCCTGAGAAGCAGTGCATAGGAAATAAAGGTTTTTGAAACCTTGCATGTGCAAAGGTTTTTATTTTATTTTAATTTTAATCTCACAGCTGATTGTTAATTTGGCTAAGTTAGGGATTCTAGGCCAGGAAAGATTTTCCTTTGGCACTTTGAAGGCACCACCCTTATCTCCTGGCTCTCACTGTTGTTCTAGAGATGGCTAATGCCCATTCTCATTTGGGCTCTTTTTTATGGGACCTGGAAACTTGTGGGAACTTTTTTTGGCCTCAGTGTTTGGTATGTCAGTATACTTTGATGTGGGTCAGTTTCCATCCATTGTGCTGAGAACCAGGAAACTCATTTCTAGGGCAATTTGCCTGTTTTGGTTCTCTCAGTGTTTTCTTTCAAAGAGCGTCCTGTTCTTGATGCGTAGATGCAGTATCTTCTCTGCTGCCTTTTGAGACATTGAAAGGGACTGTTGATGATACCCTCTCGTCTTCGTTTCCTCAAAGTTCCTCTCCACCCCCCCACCCCCCCAGCCACCACCGCCCTGGGTAGTTTGGTGGCTCTCTTCTGAAAGGCTTTCCTCAGATGTCTGGAAATTTGGGGATGTCCACTCACATTTTGGGGAGTGGCCTGCAGAGCTGACTGGAGGCTCTGAGGACTGGGTGGGCTTGCCCACGGGGCTTTCCTGGAGGGAGATTGGTCCACACTCTTCTGGGAAATAGCCAGGTTATGTCTTACCTGCAGGAGGAGAGAGGGACTCTCCTGGGCTTTGCCTGAAGGGCATGGTCCTCTGGGGGCTGATGGGGGCTCTCAGCCTTTGGGGGACAACATACCTCTCTGCCACCCGTGCATGAAGTCCCTCCAGCCACAGAGCCCCTGCTTCATTCTCCCCAGGGAACACCCCCTCCAGGGTGGCTGGCCATCTGGGGGTCTGGAGCAGGTAGCCAGCAAGGGTCTGTGGGCTTCTCAAAAAGATCCTGCTGCTCTGAGCTGCCTTCCCTATCTCCACGGGTCCCTGGCCTTACTGGTCGGAGCCTTGGAGGTGGTTTCTCAGCTTCCCTCTGCTGTGGGGTTAGGAGTCAGCATGGCCAGGCCAGACACCACTGCTCTATCATTTTTCTTGTCTTTCCTCCCGTTCTCCAGCTCTTTGGTGTTTATATCTTTATAAAATCTCTTTTGGTAGTTTTAGTGGGGTTTTAGAGGGAACAAAATTAGTTGTGTGCCCTTGACTAAAATGTTTCTGAGGTAAATCTCCTCGTTTTGTCCCTAATTATCAGTGCAAAGTACCATTCTCAGCTTCTCCTCCCTGTTCTCACTAAAACAAACAAGAAAACACGAAAACCAACAAAGTTTCCAAGTCAGAGGTGTATAAAATATTCTTTTATGCTATCCCAAGATGGACAATCTCCTGGGTGTTCCTGGTATGAGGACGTACAGTTTGGTCCTGTGCCCTTTTCTGGCCAGATCCCTAGTGGACAGCAGCTGCAGCTGGAAGGGCACATTCCCTAGGGCTCGCCGTGAGGCCAGCCTTGCTGGGGCCTGTCTCCAAGGGGGGATCCCATTGTGCAGGTCCTGTGGCTCAAGCTGCCACAGCTGCCAACTTCAGCCCACCCACACAGGAGCACCATGGGTCTGTGGTGCTGAGTGCCCGCTGGGTCTGATGGAGCTTGGGAACAGGATTTGGTGCTGTCTTCAGAGAGATTTTCTGGAATGATCTAGAAGAGTGACCTATAAGGAGCTATTACTTGCCTGTGAAGGAAGAGGCCTGCCTGTAGGGAGACAGTTGGGTGATGGGTAGTGGGTGGGCCCAGCCACGAGTTGGAGGCCACAGAAGCCTGGACCATCTGACAGTGGAGGACAGAGAAAGCCAATTAGGTCTTCTGAGCAGGGATGTGCCATTTTAAATATGGGGGCTGGGGAAAGTTCAATCATCCAAGCAGCTGCCTTGCTGGTAGACAAGGCATTTATCCGGTGTTTAGCTGTAGGCCGAGCAGCTTACTTGAAATTGTATAGCACGATTCCCCCTGGCCAAGACAGATCAATGATCCAGACAGGCTGGAGGGCCAGAAATTAAAAGCATTAAGCTCGTAAGTGGACAGTAGCCACTTGTCTTGGACACTGTCTATTCTCACCCTGCAGGGAAGGCAGCCGGCAGCACGGCGCCCCAGGCATGCAGGAACGCAGAGCCCACACGCCTCCCTCCGCTGCCTCTGATTCTTCTAGGCCCCTAACAAACCCCAGATTCCATGACATGCTTTTTGCCTCACGCAGAAAAGCAGGACAGTCAGGTACAGAGAGGAATCCTAGGGTTCCAGAAGCATCATCCAGAAGTAAAAAGCAACCTGGGATGGTTTTTCGTTTGTTTTTAGATTGAGAACGTCTTTGAGGTTACAGCTCACCCCTTCTCCCCTGTGGTGTTCTGGGCACAGCATCTGTGTTTTGCTTAGAAACAGAAGTAAGGTCTGCCTGATCCTGTGGTTCTGCTTGGGACAGTCCAGGTCCTCCTGCCTTTGGTGCTGACATTCCTGCCCTCTGTGGGTCTCATCCCACCAGCCCACAGGGTCCCCACTCCACCCACCCTTACCTTTGGCTTTCCTTCTCCCCTCCCAGCCCCTAAACCAGGGCCTCTTCCCCCAGGTTGGGGGAGGATGGAGTAAGAACAGGGACAACCTGCTCTCCTGATTTGAGGCAAATCCTAGGCGACCTCCCACAGTGACAGCCCCACATCTAGGCCAGGGCAGGGATGTTTACATAGGTTACCTTCGCCAATCTGGAGAACCACCCCAGCAGTGGCCCTGTGTGGCCCCTTCACTCTCCATCTGGAGGAAGGCAAGGCACTGAATTTCAGGCCTAGGTAAGGGAGTGGGAGGCCTGTGGACCAAGTGGAAGAGGAGTGTAGGGGGGCATTCACTCCCGCTGTGCCTGAGTTCCACCGCAGGCCCAGGGCCAGAGCCCGGGAGGTGGGAGGGCAGGGGTCCTCCGAGGAGCTGCCGGCCCACGATCGCCCCGGGGGCAGGCGGGAGGGAGGGAGGGAGGAGAGGCGGGGCCAGGGCTGGAGGGCGGCGCTTGCGGGGACCGGGCTGCTCCGGGCCCTGGGGACCCCTGCGCTTCGCTCACTCCTCCCCCGCCGGGGCTCCGCGGGCCAGCGCTGCGGCCGCCAGGGTGCGCCCCCCCGCCCCGCCCCGCCGCCGTCCCCGGCCCGCTCCGCCCGAGCCCCCCCTCGCCGCGCTGCGCGCTCCGCCCGAGCCGCCGCCGCCGCCGCCGCGTGCTCCCGCTGTCTCCTCGCTCCAGCCGAGCGAGCCGGAGGAGCCGGGGAGAGGGAGAGAGCGAAAGGGGGAGGAGAGAGGGAGAAGGAGGGCGGGAGGGAGGGGAGCAGAGGGAGAGGAGGCGGCGGCGAGCAGGAGCGAGCGCGGAGCGCCGAGCCGCGGGGCAGCTCCGGAGCCGGGAGCCTCCTCGGACAGCCGCCCGCCCCGGCCCGGCCCGGCCCCGCTCCAGCGCCCGCCCGCTCGGAGGACACGCGGCCGCCGCCGCCGAGCCCGGCCCGCGCCCCTCGCCGCCCGCTCCGCTGCCCGCTCGGGGCCGGGATGCAGCCGGGGCATGGCCGCCGGGCCCCCGTCACCTGCCGCGGGGAGCGCTGAGCCCGTGAGTACCCCGACCCTCGCCGGCGCGCGCCCTGCGGGTCATCACCTTCGCGTTGCCCGGGCTGGGGGCGGGGGCGGGGGCGGGGGCGGGGGGGCGCGGCCGGGGAGGGGCGCACGAGACCATCCCGGGGCGCGCGGGGAGGGGGGCGCCCTCGGGGTCAGGGGTCCCCGCACGCACCGGGTCTGGGTTCCGGGGTCCCTCCCGGGTCCCTCCCGGGCTGGGGTCGGGGCACGTGGCCCAGCCGGAGGCCAGAGGGACGGTTTTGTGAATGGGAAGGCCCCGGGGTCGGGCTCCATGGAGACGCAGGGGAGTCCCGCGCGCCGTGCGGCGGTGGCGGTGGCGGTGGCGGCGGTGGTGGCGGCGGTGGTGGCGGCGGTGGCGGCGGCGGCGGCGGCGGCGGCGGCACAATGCCCGGCGCGGGGAACTCCCCAGCGGGGGGAGGCCGAGGCGCACGGAGATCCCGGCCCGGCGGGGCGCATCCGGGGAGGCGGCCGGAGCCCTCGAGTGGGAGCGGGGGCTGGGACCCCGCGGGGTGCGCTGCCCTTCTGTCCCCGCACCCAGCCCCGGAGAGCCTGCCCGAGGCCCCGGGGAGGCTCCCGCGAGGAGTGGAGGACGCAAAGGAGTTGTGGGCGGAAGGGAGGAAGGGGCTCCCACGGCTCCCTGAAGAGCCCCGGGGCCGCGCGCTGCGCCGTGCGCGAGGGTAGGCGCCGCGGTGGGGGTGGCTAGCAGCGCGGGGCCCTCCGGGGGGCGGCTGGGGGCGCTCCCAGCGGAGTCTCCAGCCCGAGCCGGGTCTGCTGCTCCCCGCTGTGGCCGCTCCAGGGGCCAACACGGCCCGCGGGGGAAGCTGGAGCCGCGCGGCGGGCGCAACCCTGGCCCAAACTTTCTGCCCCAGCGGCCCCGGGAGGCGGTGGCGCTCGTCCCTTCGGGCGGCTGCCTCCGCGGTGCCCCCGGCAGGCACAGGGCCTGAGGTCCTCTCCTCCTCCGGGCGCGGAGCCTCCCTGCGGGACCCTCATCCTGTCCGTGTGAGATCGAGGGAGCGGCGCCTGCCGAGGACCGACCCTGTGCGCCCCAGCGCAGCCCCCGGATCCACAGTCTCCTGGGGGTGGGGGTGGCGGTGTTCCTGGGAGTCTGGAGCTCCCTCCCGCCACAGGGCACAGGGTCCTGCCGAGTGAGGGAAACTCCTCCGTGAGAGCTTTCCAGCTTTTCCAAGGGACTGGGTTTATTTTTTAGTGGTCACTTTAAAAAAGGACTCCTGGGGCGCCGCTCTTCCTGCCTGTGAACACCCGGTGGTGGAGGTGAAGGACAGGGACCCAGGATCCATCTCCCAGGCGAACCCCCACCCCGAGCTAGAGGTGAAGTGAAGTCAGGGTTCTGCACGCGCAGGGTCACGAAGTTCCTGCTGAAACACCCTCCCTGCTCAGGAACGCCCTGGGTGCACCCCCAGTTGCCCCGGGCACTCAGCGCCTAGCAGATTCCAGGTCGCCCTTCATGAGGTCTTTCAGTCAGAAGACAGCTTTGGTTTTACCGGTCTGCAAAAGATAAATACATACATAAATAAATAAAAAATAAGTAAAAGTATAAACATCGCCACAGAACCTGCTTGTTAATTGTGCATAGTGGATTTGGGCGGATGTCTTAATTAGGCTGCGTTATTAACGGGGATATTACACTAATTAAAACCAGACCTTCCAGGTGAGCAAAAACTGTGAAGGGAGAGAGAGAAAAGTTGCAGCAAAAGCACCCCCTGATGAAAGTGGGGTGCATGTAACGTAGGGGGGCCACTCCTCCAGTGGGGGCCCAGGGCAGGGTCAGGGGAGGGCGCCTCCTAAGCACCAGCCAATGTGCACCCCCTCCCTTCCCGCCTCCACTGGTGAACGAGGAGGACCTCGAGGCTGCCACCCTCATCCCTCCCTGGGGACTGGAGGCCTCTCTGCGTGGGCACAGGCTCGCCACCGCACACTCCTGGAAGCGACGCTTAACCCCTCATTTCCCTGCCAGGAGTTTCAGGGAGGGTAGTAACAATGTGGGTGAGGTGGGAAACCCTGGGGATTTTGGGAGCAGAGGCAGAGTGACAGGGGCGTACTCAGGCCAGCCAGTCTGGGCCTGGTGAGGCAGCGGTGTGTAAGGGGGACGGCTGGCCAGTGGCCTGTAGGCTGTTTGCGTTGGAGCCGCTGGGGTTTGCTGGCATGAGTTGCCCATTTCCAACAGCGATTTCTTCCCCCATGAAAAGAGGACTTAAACGATTTATCTGACCCACCCTCCGGGGATCTGGGGCCTAGAGAGACCTCTGTCCACCTCCCTGGGCCTTATGTTGTCTTAGGATGCTGGGAGAAGCTGGGAATCTCGGAAGCCCCCTCCCCTTCCCCCCCCAGCCTGGCCTCTGGCTCATTCTGAATGCCCCTCGCCCAGTGCCCTCCAACAGGAGCAGCAGCAGAGCTGGGTGTGCTCACTGCCCTTCAGCAAGGGCCAGAGGCCAGGCTGGAGGGAAGGCTGGAGGGAAGGCGGCGGCCTGGGCGGCCCCCTGCCACCTAGGGCTCCTTGAGCGGGCAGCCCGGAGCAGCACCAAGGACAGGGCCAGGGGCGCGCTGCCCGTGCTCCGCCCTCCCGCCTCCGACATTGTACTGGGGCCGCTGGGGGCGCTGCCGGCGCTCGCCCTCACCCTGCTAGGGGGAAGGGGAGGGCTGCTGAGGTGCACGCAGAGCCAGGGGAGCCCAGGGCCAGTGAAGAGGCAAATTTAGGAAGGAAGCAGGTAGGAGGACTCCTGGGTGCCATTCCAGAGTGGGCCTTCTGTGGTGTTCCTGCCACTTCTTTAACTTTGAGCCTTGCCAACGGCTTGTGGGAGAAATGGAGAGAAATTATGGAGCTCTTTGATATCTGGGGATACATGAAACGTGGCAGCGGCCAGAATATGTGCTAGCCCTAGTTGTGGATGCTGCCAGCCTGGTACATAGCTCAGGCCTGTTCCACTCAGCAGACTTCTTCCCAGAGCCCCCTTCAACCATGACCTGAGGCTCCTTCATTCTTTGACGTGTACAGGTTGGAGGCACCTTGCTCTTATGGGCAAGGATCCTGGCTGATTTATGCCCACCTCCTCCTGCACATGCATGCTATTCAGTGTATGCTTGTGGAATCAGTGAAGGGAGCTCCTCCTATCCCACTCAGACGCGTCAGGGTGGTGGGGTGAGGGGGGGCGTATATGGGGCCTAGAGGAACCACGCAGGAGGGAGACGTGGGAGCCAAACTCCACCCTAGAATGTTATTTCCCAGGGATTACAGCCCTTCCTCCAGCCCGGCTGTTCATGCACCTGCAGTCTGTGGTCAGTTGTCTCTCTGTGCTTATTTCCACACTCCTTCTTGATACTCTGTTATAAAGACAAATGGAACCTGACACACAGCTGACATTTGGTGAGAAATTTTTTATTTTTAAACAAGTGAAGGGGAAAAAAAACCATCTTGAAACTTTCCCCCCTTGAACAGAGATGCTCCTCATCGGGTACCTGCCTTTCCCCAAATCCCCACCCGCCACAGGCCTTTCCTGCCGCAGAACAGACCAGCTTGATGAACACATCCCATTTGCACCTACATCTTTTCGATGAGCTGCAATGTCTCCCCAAGTTCTTTTATAAAGCAGCACGTTATTTTCACAGGTTCATGAAACATTCAGGCAACCGAAACATCTTATTTTCTGCAGCCTCTCTGAAGTAGGTTTGTCTCTGAACCATTGCGGCTTCTTTTTAAGAAATAAATTCTTAAATAAGAATTTAAGGGGGGGGGTTTGCATCTCCCCCACGGCTGTGTCTGTCTGTCTGCCTCCCTTCACGTCTGTTTTTCCTCTTGTACTTTCTGAGGGATGCGGGCACTTCATATGTGACTTTCTGCTTGCATTAGCTAGGAGAGTTGAGGACAGCTTTCAATGAACAGTTGGATAGTGGTAATAATTGAGTACACAGTAGGGTCTGTTCTTTGTGGGGGATCTGCAGACAGAGGATGAGTGTCCTTGCGTAAATACCTCACGACAAGAACTGATTTAGTTTATAAAATATACATTTTAAAGTGCAGTGCACTAAGATTAATTTGCTATGGCAGTTTCTCCAACACTTGAGCTGCCACCAAATCATGCCTTAGAAGGTGAGTTGAGATAATAAAGAGCATACAATCTGTTACTTTATTTGAAAGTGTTTCCTTTAATAAGGGGGGGGGAGGAGTGAAGCTCACAGTACACAGTATACAAATGGCCTTTTGGAAAGTGTTGCCAGTTTAGGTGGAGCAGATCCGAATGCTCCTCTTCAGGAGCAAGACAGGCCACCACGAGGGATGGCCAGCCAGGCCTAGGAAAGACTCAATTTTATTTTAAATTAGAGGCTTAAAGATGTGCTCCACTGTGTGATAGGGACACCTTCCTCTGGATCTAGTATCCACTCTTCCTGTGTAGCTCAGGGCTGGTTCCTGCTGATTTCACCTGGGAGGTGGGTTGTAACTTGTTAGCATCAATTTCATGTTAGGGGAGGTGGGGTCTTTAGAGTCTGTGGTGTTCTCTGAGGATCAAGAGCAAAGCAGTTCTTGTTGAAAAAAAATGTAGGGGACCCCTGGATGGCTTAGTGGTCTAGCGCCTGCCTTTGGCCCAGGGCGTGATCCTGGAGTCCCAAGTCCCGTGTCGGGCTCCCGGCATGGAGCCTGCTTCTCCCTCTGTCTGTGTCTCTGCCTCTCTCTCTCTCTGTCTCTCTCTATGTGTATCATGAATAAATAAAATATTAAAAAAATATATTTTAAGGTTTAGTGTCTAAAGCCAGAGCATAGTCTTAGCAGAAAAAAATGGGAGGGGGAGGATATATGTGTTTTTAGCAGAACTTCATCCACTTACTGCGTTGGTTAGTGGCTCTACTGAGATCTTCCTCCCAAGGTTCTACAAAAACAGGGGCATGGGTGAAGCCACTGTTGTACCTGGCCATGCCAGGCTCCTTCTGAGATCCTGTCATGGTCATCAGTACTTGTGTGTGCAGGTGTCCGCCAGGTGTCTGCTGAGTGCTGCAGGGAGTGGCTAGCTCTTCTGGTCCAGCGTAGCGCTGGACAGTGATTAGCAACCAGGAGGAGAGGCAGGTGCTCAGGTATGTCTACTTCAGCCCTTTTAGAAAAGAGTCCCACTTGCAGGTGAGGGAACTGCTGGGGCAGGCACCTGCTAGCAGCCAGGCTCTGCACAGTTACATCAGGTTCCTTTTGGCGGTGGGGGGCGGGGTGCAGGCAGACAAGATCATAACTTCTATCTTCTCTACATAACAGGAGAATCTGTGTGCCTTGATTTCTCTGAGACATCTTAGTTTCAGTTCAAAATTGTCCTTCTACTGAAACAAATAAGCTAAAAGTAACACAGTCCCCTCCAAAAAAATCCCTTCTCACAGGGCAGGTCATTACAGTTGTGTGGGCAGCGTAGTACACAAGCCTAGGGCACATTCGGAGGTCTCCCTTTGAATATCTGGAACACTGCAGCCCTGCTCACCGATGTCTCCTTGTCTGTGACAGCAAATGAGACCGAGGGATGACGATCCGTGCCCCAGGTGACTGGTGATTCCTGGGCTGGGTATCATGTCTCAGGAGAGCTTTCTTGTAGGCCAGGATAATGAGAGCACAGAGAAGACACCGTTCTCAGCACTGAAGCCTCTGTGTGCAGAAAGGGGAACCTCTGTGAAGGCCAAGGAACATCAAGTTTAGTTCTATTAAAAAGTGCATGGATATCTCTGGGGAGGTAAAGAGGAACGAGCACACACCCAGGTACATTTGGAAATAATCTCTCGCTGAACTAGTAGTTTAAAATCCCTACTGAGTATAAATGAGAAGTTTCTCTACTGGATTAAACAGGAAATAACTCCTAGATCTTCTGGAACTTTTCTTCTGAGACTCGGGTATAAGACGCCGCTCCCGGGTCTTATGTAGGAGCAGCCGGGCACCTTCAGCACAGCTCCTGCTGGTCTCTTCTTCCCAACCCCATATTTTTTTCTTTGCTGTTGGCAGTGGCAAGAAGGGCCATGTAGCTCTTGTTTTCAGCAGGAGGTGTGAAGATGATTTCCCAGTAGTTTGCGCGAGATGGCCACACACACCAGGTTTTCCTGTGTCCCATTACCTTGGACCCGAGGAGAGGAAGGAAAATCAGAATGGGTTGTGTTGTGGCTCCTGCCAGACTCCAGCAGCACGTGCTGATTCATCCTCACAGCCTGGCCTGTCCCTGGAGGTCTAGTCTGAACCCTTGGTTAGTCAGTCCCCTTGTTAACAGGGATTCCCTGAGATGGCCCATCCCGGGCGTTCCTCCCATGGGCTGATTGTAGAAGAAGCACCCTTCACCTCCAGGACGCACATTTAGATGCATGTTGAAATGCTATGCAACTTTTGAACAAAGCTGTAGCTTTCTTACCTTTCTGGAGACCTTGAGCCCACTGGAGCAGCGGCTCTGCTGATCAGCCCAGTGCATGGAGGAGGCAAGCGCCTGCCCACACTGGGGCTTGGTGGGGGGTAGCTGACCGCAGCGTGTTCTCGGGAGGGAATGCAGACTTCCCAACCCCGTGGCCGGAGCAAGCTCTCAAACCCGTTTACTCAGCTGAGCGCTGGGGAGGCAGCACATAGCAAGGAGCTGGCACTTAGTAGGCTCACAGCAGCCTGTAGTGAGCGTGGCCTTTTCTGGTCCAGCTGCCTACTAGAGGGATGAACATCTTGTCTGAGTTAAGGACGCAGACTCTGCATTGTCTCCTATGGCCACAAGGAGATGACATGGTTTTGAAATGGTTCCAGGTGCCAAGATGAGGCTGAGCATCTCTCTATAGCATTTCTTACTTGGGTGGGCTGGAGGCATCCCCAGGAGCAGCCCAGCTGCCCAGGTTTTCAGAGCCAGGCCAGGCAGAGGGACGTGAGCCAGGTCCTGTCCATGGGGCTGTGGACCAGGGGTCACTCTGACCAGGGCACTGGGAGAATGGAGGGCTCTTGCTTCCTCATGGTATGTTGTTGCCTCAATGGGCCACCTGTCCTTCCTCATGCTTCTGCTCCCCGGGGTGGGGGTGGCCACAATTTCACAAACCACAGTTAGGGGGGTACTGCAGCTGGGCTCTTTGCTTTTGTAAGAGTGGCCTTGGATTCTCAGAGTTGAGGGCCCTAGGTCATTGCCAGCTGGGTTTTCCATGGTGGTGCTGAAAGGAAGAAGCATCATGACCCACTCCCACCACCACCCTTCCCAGCCTCCTCTGGACCTGTGGATCCCACCATGGCATTTACTCTCAGCCAGAGAGATTCTCTGTCCCACCTCTGCTTTCAGTACCGAGATGAGTGACAAACCAAAACATAGTTTTGGGGAAACCATTAGCAATAAACATGAAGTGTGTGTGTCTTTCTGGAATATTGACTCTTCCTCATTGAAGGGACCACAGCGGTGCTGTTAGGCACCGCTGGGGCCCCCACTGCAGGGACAGGTGAGGTGGAACCGGGGCTCCAGGGGCTGCTTACACAGGCTTCTTGTAGACTAGGGATGGGGCTGTGGTTCACCAACGTCGCCGCTGCGCTCCCCGAGCTGCTCATAATGGACTTGATAGCGCTCGCTGCCTGCCTCATAGGGGTGCCATCCACGGGTACATTAGTCAAGTGTTTTGGAATCTTAGCAGAAAAGGGAAGAGCTGGAGAAATCTAAGGTGAAGATTAGGATTTTCAGTGGTGTAATATTGTAGCAGTGCTCGTGGACAACCCACGTCACATCGAGTGTTAGCGTGCCGCAAGTCAGCCTCCTGGCCGAGGGCAGGGAGTCAGAGGCTGGATGATGACCTTTGTTTGGTGGGGAGCCCGCTAGTTACCCTTGCCCTCACCACGAAAGCCCTTCTGTGGTGTCTGGGACAACTTTCCAGCATGACTACCAGCAAGTACATTTTTTTCTCACCGCAGATCTCTCCTAGGACAATTAAGAGGAATGCACATAGAATCCTTATTCTTTTGACTCTTCAGTGTCTCCTGGCTATGACTGGGATCTTTCTGCAAGTTTGCCCTTGAGTTGGATGATATGTGTGCAACTCTGAATGTGCATTGACAATGTTGCAATGATGAGTGTTTGCTTTCCTGACTTGTCTGTGCTAAATGCATGGGTGCTTCCCTGCACCTAGGTTGAAATCTCATTTTAAAAGTAGAAGTGTCTGCACAGAACAGATGGGTAAAACTGAAACCAGGTCATTGATAACAGTGTCTGTATTTATGTGTTGGAACTGTAGCGTGTGGTCTCTGCCCCCTTCATCCTCTCCACCCCCCCCCCCCGCCCTGTTATCATGTTATTCTTTCTTGGCTCTGTGTCACCACGGAGACCAACTAAGGAAGAGCCCCCTCCCCCTTCCCATCATGGACACAATAACATGTTTTGCTTGGATCCTAAGAAGAAAACTCACAAGACCAGACTTGGAAAATTTCGGCCCCCGAGGATAATTTTTCAGAAAGTAATGAGCGCTAGAAATGAGGGCTGTAAAGGAAGTCTTTAGGTAATAATCATAACTGTGATGTGCACTACCTCGAAATGCATTAATATACACCAACATTACAGAAAAATTAAGCCTGCTGGAAGGGGGAGGAGGTGTGCTTTGGGGCCTGCGGCTGGGCCTTTTGTACCAGCACCACGTCTGGGGCTCTGCACCTGTGGCCCGCCCCTGTCTCTTATGGGCAGGTCCCTGTGCCCCCAGATGGGGCTCGGTTGCATACACAATGCAGATGGGATAGAGAAATATTATTTCCTCTCCAGTGGGTTCCTTTCAGGGCTGTGCTGTTTTCCAGCAAGGCGAAGGGATGCAGGCCCTGCTTTACTGGAGTCGGGCTGCTTGAGAGCTAGGGCCGGAGGGCGCGGTCCCTGCACCCCATGCACGTTGCATCTCGAGGCTGCAGCGGTGAGTCCTCTGCAGTGCCCCGCCCCCATTAGCAGCCAGAGCACGTGGCCACATGTGTCCTCCTGCCCATCCCTCTCTCCCCCTCCCTGACCCCATAGCCTGGTTCTCTTTCTCCTGCTCCCCTTCCCCCTTCCTCCCTTCTTCTCCTTCAAAGCCTGCAGACTTCTCCAGCGGGATGCAGGGGAGGGGCTGGCAATGGCAGGTCAAGCAGCGCTGAGCTCAGAGAAGCCGCGAGGAAAGATTTACGGTTCCTCCCTGCCCTGCTGGATGGACAATTAAAGCCATGCACGGCTGGAGGAGAGCAGTGTCGTTAAGAGTCAGGACGGTCAGAATAAATCAGTCACCTCTACTTAGATGGCTGAGCTGGACTGCTTCCCGGGGCCTTTGAGGTGGGAGCCCCCTTGGTTGTAGGTTTGAAGGCTCCAGAATGGACTGTTGGAGGATCTGACATACTGTGAGCACCGAGGGGTTGGGGGAATTGGGGCCTGAAGACCCGAGGGGTCTACTTGGGGGATGTGCTGTCAGGCCTTACTTTGGGGCAAAATCTAGAGAACACATTTGCAGGGCGTTTGTCTCCTTAGCACCTGGCACTGGGAAAGCCACAGACTAGAATGTATGGGGGTCAGACTAGAGGACCCCGACCTGACAGCAGAGGATATGTGCACACACATGTGTGTCTGTGGATGCATGTGTGCACACACATGTGTGCGGAGCATGTGGCATACCTGCCCGTGCGTGTGTTGTACGTGCTCACCTCTCAGGCACTGGGGGGTTCCACACATGTCTTCAGCCCACGCGGGCCCCTGCTGGGTGCCAGGGCTGGGCGCCTAAGTACTGGCCAGGCCCTGCTCCGGCCTTCTTCATTTGTTCTGTGTCTTATTTCAGCGCCTTGAAGACCCTGGCAGTTTCCTCAAGGAAACTTTGTCTTTGTGGAAATGAGATGCCAAGGGCTGCTCGGCCCTCCCACTGGCTAATTGATGATATGATCCCGCGTGGGAGTCCTGTCATTCCTAGAAACGCTCTTTATTGCACGCTTTTCCCACCTCCCTGCCCGCCCTCTCCCACCTCCCCACTGGGGTCTGATTTCCACGACGGTGCTGGAGCCGCTCCACGTGAGGCACGGGCTGCGGCATTAGCGGGTATTCAGTCCGCCAGCATGCCAGGCCTTTCATTAACTTGGATACTACAATTATGTGCACAGAAATGCTGAAAAGGGCCATTTAGGATTTTTCTGCCTTAAAAAAAATAATTCCTTTTTTCGCAGCCGTGTGCCCAGCCCATTGGCACCACAGCTGTGACATGGAGCCTCGCGGTGGCCGTCAAGAGCTCTCCAGTGCGCCCGTCTTCCGTGTGTGATAAACAACACGCAAACTCCAGCCGGCGCCGTGGGCGGGGCTCCACCATTGTTCGGCTCCGAGGTGCTCTGCACACAATCAAGGCAGCGTGCTTGGTGGCCTCCCACCCTGACTTAGCGTGCCGGCATGGCCACGAGCGGGCCACTGAACCAGTGGAGGTGTGCATGCGTGGATGCATGCATGTGCACATGCCCCGTCCACGTGAGGGTGTTTCTTGGCATCGAAAATCTTGTTGGCTTCATGGGGAAAGACTGGTGCCCAGGCCAGTGGTCCCACTGAGGCCACCGGGCCCTTTGAGGGCACCTGGTGTTTCTGAGTGTAGGGAGGGATATGGTTTTGGGGGACTGGAGTTTATGCACAGGCCTGCTGGCCCTCTGTGCACACCCGTGTGTGTGTTGGGGGGTGATTGTGTGCAGGGATTGGGCTCTGGTGGGGGGGCTCCCCACAGAGGACAATGTGTGAGTGATATCCTGGGACCCAGAGGGAACTGGATTGCTAGTCTCCAGACTTCTAGGGAGGAGCAGTGCTGAGAGGGGCACTGTGACACTCGGGAGGCACGCTGGCCCAAGGTCACCCCATTGGAGAACAACCCGCCCTGAGGACAGAACCCAGACTTGTGACAGTGGTGCTCAGACGTGACACGTGCTTCCCCCTCAGAAGGTAATTAAACGTCTGGAGGCAGCTGCTGCCTTGGACGCTTACCCAAAACACTCAGAGAAGTGTGATTCAGGGACCTTGTTATCTTTAAAAAGAAGGAGAGAACCCAACCCACCTAGGCACCAAATAACAACCAACAACTCACAAACTTATTATTATTTTTTTTAACTTCCCCAAAGTTGCCATGGTTACCTGCATGTGTGGTTCCGAGGTCTCTAAGTAGATCGGCTTGGAGCAGGCGTGAAGCCCTCTGTGCTGGGCCTCCGTGGTGTGTTCACCCATCTGAAGAGCCTCTTTGTGCCCCAGGATGGAGGAAGGGGCTGGGATACTATACAGATTTTCCAAGACCACAGAATGTGATATTCTAATGTAGCGCTTCTGAGTTACTGGAGACAGAATTTGTCTCCCACGCTAAAATAATTATAGCTGGGAGAACAGAGAATACATCATTCTGGGTCCTTAACAGCGAGGAGTGTGTGTGTGTGTGTGTGTGTGTGTGTGTGTGTATGTGAGAGAGAGAGAGTGTGCGCGTGCGTGCTTCAGCTCCTGCATAGGCTCTGGCTTCTTTGGGGAGCACACACGTGCGCCTGGCCAGGCGTGTGAGAACAGCCGCAACCCCGAGCATCCCCGCACCTGTTGCCTGCATGGCACATGCCCAGACCATGCTATCAGAATTTCTGCAGGGGATTGTTTTGAGAACCAATAGGGAAGGTGGGATAAGAGTGGACCCAGGTAGGAGAAAGAAGTCAGGCCGGGATTCCTTCCGGCCAGATTCTTCCTCTGCCCCTCAGAGAGCGGGGCCCTCGGAATGGGCAGAGGCACCTTTCTCCTATCTGCAGGCTCAGCCTCTGTGTCCAGAACACCAGCAGAAAAGGGCAGGGCCCAGGCTGTAGGCGAAGCGTTCACCCTGATGCCCTGCTTGGCTGGCGAGGTAGATGGTGAAGGCAAATGGGGGAGCTTCTGGATCCTTCCACAAGCCTCGAGGCAGAGCTGCAGCTACAGCCGTGTCCAGGGTGGGTGGGCATCGGGAATGTTGGTGTACTTTCACACAGAAGACATGAAGAGCCATCCTGAGAACCCCTCCTTATGGCTCCGTCCGTCCCTGTCTTTTTTTTTTTTTTTTTTTTTTTTAAGATTTTATTTATTTTTTCATGAGAGACACAGAGAGAGGCAGAGGCACAGGCAGAGGGAGAAGCAGGCTCCACTCAGGGAGCCCGATATGGGACTCGATCCCAGGACCTGGAGGCAGACAGATGCTCAGCCGCTGAGCCCCCAGGTGTCCCTTGTCCCTGTCTTCATGGCACTTCTCTGGGAGTTATAACAGCCCCGATGAGGAAGAATGAGAAATGACAGGTCCCGGTAGGTAAGTTTGCACATCTGTCTCCCCCGTCGATCGTAAATGCTTCGAAGGCAGGGACCCCGTCTCCTGCAAAGCACACGGGACAGTTATCTCCTCGCGGTAGGTTCTCGGTCGGTGTTTGTGGGCTTTCTGACATCTGGCCGGGGTGGGCCACGTGCCCTGGGCACCCTGCATCCTGGCTGGGCTGGCTGGCGAGCGGCCTGTGTGGGTTCCATGCCCTGTTCTTTCTGTTGCTAACAGCCCCGGGGTGTCTTGCCGGTGAGGGAGGGCAGGCAGGAGGCCTGGGCCGCCTCCCGGCTATGCTGTGGGCACACGCTGTGCCCTGGGGCTGGTGGTGGTGGTGGTGGGGCTGCTGATCAGTAGGATAGCTACTGAGGTTCTTGGCCCGGACGGGAAACGGGCCCCGGTTCTGGCCCTGGGGATGGTTGGCAAGTGTGAGGCGATGCCCCGCGGGTTTGGTTGGGCTGCATATCCAGCCATATCAGCTCCCTTTCCTTCAGCCGGAGTGAACCTTGGACTGTGTGCCACCTGCTTCCCCAGAAGCAAGGGCGGCTGCCAGAGAGAACAGAATGCCTCTAAAAGTGGGGGTCTCAGATGTGCCTTCAAGCTGCCCCTCACTGCTGGGCTTGGAGTGAGGAGTAGTTGTTGGGGAGGAAACATTCCCAGGAAGGTGCTGGACTGTTCTAGAAGATGGCAGGCCATTCTGGAAGGCAGCCTGAGACTCCTCTCGGTGCATGACCCTGGGGCTGGCTGTGTCCTTCAGAGGGCAACGTGGCCATCCACAGGGGGGGTCAGCTCGTGATTATTGATGCTAATGGAAAAAAGAAGTGACATGGATAATTCAAGATGGCAGACAAATCAATATTATTTATATTTAGCTTGTGAATATGCTGCATATTTCTCTGCTGGCAGATTGGTCTTCACAATTATATTTTGTGGAATCCAAGAATCTGCTGTCCGCGGGCCAAGGGCTGCCACCTTGCTCCCCCCTAGGAGGGTTGTTGGAACACACAAGGACCCCGCGTTACTTGGCGGCAGGTGCAGAGTGAAGTGCCAGCCCATCCCGCCCAGTGCCACCCTCTCCCCGCCGTGTGGTGGGCACGCCGCCTCTCCTAGGCCGCCCACTGCTGAGAAGCCCCTGCACGAGGGGATGGTCTACCCAGACGGTGGGTGTCGTGCCGTTGCGGTAGACGAGCATGGAAGGATGTATCCGCAGTCTGTTGTGACCATGATGGTGGAATATTCGTGTAGCACAGGTATATGCACACGCCCTGTCTTCACCTTGTCCATGCTCTTGCTGGGTGGGTGGCTGGGGGCTCCGGGGTCAGGGGAGGCTCAGGCCCAGTCAGAGGAGCAGGCCCCTGTGTGGGCAGAGGGGCTGCCCCAGGAGCCCGCGCGTCTGTGCCCTGGACCATGCAGAGCACCCACACCACCCGTGGGGTCTGGGGGGTGGCACGGCCCCCTCCCCCATCCCCACCCTCACACCAGCACCTCAGCCTGGGCACCCGAGCTCTTTGGCACCAAAGTTTAAAAAAATACCTTTGATTTCTAAGGTGCCTTACATGAGACATCGTATCGATTTAAATTTTATATTTAAACCATTGGCTGCACTCACACTGCCCTCCCAGAGGAGCGCCGTGGGGTCACACAGGCTCAGGGGCAGGAGGAGGGCCGCCAGGCTTGCTGGCTGTGCAGGACGTGTCTTCCCACGGTTCGGAGGTCCCACGGCCCCAGGCCTCGGGTGGTTTTGTTCACCGTGGTGGCCCGGGGTCCCGTGCTGCCTTGATGTAAACGCCCCACTGCTGACATGTGAGGGGGACAGGTCTTGGAGAGGGGCTGGTTGGTGACAAGGGAGAGAAGCTTCCAGAGAACCTCTCCGGGTCCATTTCATTCTCCATCCTTCCGCAGGCCCCACCCCACGTCCTCCATGTGCAGAACCTTCTAGAGTGAAGGCCTTATTCCTAGGTGCACATGCTCAGTCTTGGAGGTTTTAGGAGCCGTTCTGGCACATGTCAGCCTTTCCCTCTTGGACTCCTTCCACTCCCAGTGACAAGCAGTGGTGGGGAGGGACCTTGCCCAGCTATGGCACATAGTAGTTGCTTAACATTGCAAAGGGGTGTCCTTTTTTTTTTTTTTAAGATTTTATTTATTTATGAGAGACAGAGAGAGAGAGAGGCAGAGACACAGGCAGAGGGAGAAGCAGGCTCCATGCAGGGAGCCCGACGTGGGACTCGATCCCGGGTCTCCAGAATCATACCCTGGGCCGAAGGCAGGCTCTAAACCGCTGAGCCACCCAGGGATCCCCAGGGGTGTCCTTTTGTCCTGAGAAGGCAGGTAGAGATAAGCTTGGTGATCCTCAGCAGTATGCCCCCTCCCCCGGCCGTGGCCCCAAACCCGCCTGGGAAGGAGCGGGGAGGCCGGAAGAGGGATGGTTTGATTGACGGGTTCCCAGGTATCCACACCCACCGGTGTGCCTCTCCTCTGAGTGGGTTTGGTTTCTGTCCTAGAGCCTGCTGGTGCTGTTCCCCTGTTTCCTCTGCTGGCCCTCAGGACCGGAGCCGCCTGGCCGGAGGACACGTGCTGGGCCAGAGCAGATGACCGTCTGTCCAGGGCGGAGCCTGGATGCGTGCCTGGCGCGGGCAGCCGTCCCGTTGCTGCCCCTCCCTCCTCTTGTCACTTGACAAATCAAGACACAAAAGGAAAACTGACGCTGGTAGGAGACGCAGTCGTATCACAGAGTTCTCTAAAGCGGTCAGGCCACCCTGGTTCCCAGAAATTAGATTATTTAGAATTCCATCACATTAAGGGAGGATTCCTCTCCGATTCTGTCTCCCTGCCCCTTCCTCTTTCTAGCCCTCTCTCTGCCTGCCCCCCCTGGACCCCTCCCGGCCGATGAAAGATTTTCTGGCGGTGTCAAGGAAATGTGACCTGGTTCTGTAATAAAGAGGAGGCTTATTAGAATTAAGGCCTAACAGCGTTAAAAAGCAATCTTTGCAAGATTGAGGCCACAGGGGAATTGTAAATTCTCAGCAAAGACCTCATTGAAGGATTGGAATAAAAACTTGACATGCATGTGCGGGCGTGCACACATGAAGGGATCCTCAAAAAACAAAAGAAGCTTAGTTAAAAAAAAAAGCAGGGTGGGAGGGGGAGGGAGGTGGGGGCAGCTAAAGAAGGGTGGGGGGGCACTCTGACCCTGGCCTGACGTGGGGATCTCCTGGGTAGCCTCGGGGCCAATGCCCCTCCTCTCTGCCAGGCTCCGCAGCTATGTCTCCTGTCTGGCTGTTGGCGCTGCTCAGCAGGCTGTGGTTTGGGGGCTGTGTGGCAGGGGTGCAAGGGTGCAGGGTGGTGGGGTGTGCCTGGCTCCTTCCCGGCAGGGGTTGGGGAGGGGCAGAGAACACAGCCTTGGAATTAAGTCCAAGGCGATGCTGCCAGTGGAGAAGCTGGGGTGCATCTACCTATTGTCGTCGTCCTTGGGGCAGTGGTGACCCCGCAGCACAGATGGGGGGTTGATAAACCACACGCACTGATTTGTCATGGTTGTGGAGGCTGGGGGCCCAGGACCATGGTGTCAGCACATCCTGAGTCCAGTGAGGGCCTCCTGGTTCATAGACGGCTGTGTTCTCCCCGTGTCCTCACACTGAAGGGGTGAGGGGGCTTTCTCTGGGGTCCCTCCTATAAGGGCACTGACCACATTCACCAGGGCTCTACCTTTGTGACCACTCACCTCCCCAAAGCCCCACCTCCTAACACTGTCATGTTGAAGATTGGGTTTCAACTTGTGCATTTGGTGCTAGGGGGACACACACGCTTATCAGTTGGTCCTGCAGTGACAGTCTCATGGTGGGGTCCTTGATGAGCTGGTCCTCAGGGGACAGGCTGGGGGCCAAGGGTGAGCGGAGGATGCACGTCCTCCTGGAAATAGGCAACCACCTTGTTTTGGGCCTCCTGGGACCACCTTGGGAACGAGTGTCCCCTGGAGGCCTCTGGGCCCAGCTCCCACTGGCCATGAGTGCTCAGTTCCCCTGCATGCTGGTGGCCCCCGCCTTGACTACCTGAGCTCCTCTGCCCCCAAGCTTTGTCTGGGGGTGGGGGGTGGCCCAGGCGGCTAATGGAGCAGCCACAGTGTGGAGACTTAATGCACCCAGACAGCGCTCTGTCACTGGGGACATGGGGTGGAAATGCTACCCCCGTCCCAGCCTCTCCACCTTCACAAGGCTGGGGTCAATCCTCGTGTGTCCCCAGAAGATCCCCAACAGACTGAGCCCCAGTTACCTGCAGGGTGAACAGTTCACCAATACCACATGAATACACACGCACACACTGCCCTTCTGTCCCCATCTCAGGCCCCTGATCCTGGATCAGTCCCAGACAAGTCGCTTAGATCCAAACCCTGTCCCGGGGCTGTATTTCAGGGGCTCCTAGCTAGCGCAGTGACTGCACAGAATACCCAGTACTGTTGAGGCCTAGATTCAGGAGCAGGACTGAGTGGGACGGAGTGGGATGGAGTGGGATGGAGTGGGATGTGGGCTTTCATTGCTTGGGGCTCACACAGTAGGTGCTCAACAAATATCTGTGGGCCAATGAGTCTGGACACAGGTATCCTTGCCTCTCTGATGGGTGGAGCCTGGCTGGGTGTCTTCTTTTTGGTGTCAGGAGTGGCCATGGGGATGGCATCCCTCCCCACCTCATCCCTAAGTATTCCAGAAGACAAAGTGTTGTGACTGATACTCCCAGTTGGAAGAAAAACAAAGCCCCTGGAGCAGGTGGGCTCATTCCAGCAGGAGCTCCCAAAGCCCTGGCCCCTGCCCCCATGGTGGGCATACCTCTGTGGCTGCCTGCAACAGGGACTCCGGCTAGGTGTCTCTCTTGGGTGCATAACTCATGGTAGGACTTCATCCCCAGCCCTGGATCCTTGTCCTGGGACAGCAGAGTGGGGGCATGGGGACAGCCAGGCCTGCAAGATGCTACCGTGTCCTGAAAATTCACCTGGCGGAAGGACAGAGGACACCTCTCTCCTTCCAGGAGCCCAGCAATGCCTTTGGAAGTGTCTTGTCTTCAGAAGCTGGCCAAGGCCTACATTGTGCCTCTGGGAGGTGGGACCCCGGGGATTTCTGGCAAGTTGGCCCCCTGCCTTGAGCACTTCTTCTCATCAGAGGTTCACTGGAGATTTCCGTGAAGTTTGGGGTGGGGTCTGTACTAGTCCCCCTCTGTGGCCTGGGTCATGGCGAGAACCTCTCTCCCAGGGCCGGGTGGGTGTCCCCGTGTCCGCCTTTCCCTTGTGGTGAGCAAGGGGCCTTCTGGACGCCCAGGAACAGAGATGAAGCATCCAGGTGAGACAGGTGCTAGGTCCTGTTACCTGGTTCACTGTGGGTGCTGCATGCGTGAAGTGACCTTCATCAGTATCTTTGACCTTCACTTTTCCTTCCTGGCGGAGCCAGCTCCGTTAGCCCGGCGGGATGAGGTGGCCTGCCTTAGCCCCACAGGGCCACCAGGGAAGGCAGTTTGCAGTTCAGGCGGGCACAGAAAACATCCGAGGGGGTTGGGAAGGAAGTAACAGTCCCATACTTGGCAACAAATTGATGGCAATTTTTGGAAGCTTATCTGTGTGAAGAACGCTCTGCAGGAATATTCATTTGCCTCTTAAACAAAGGGCAATTATGTGCAATCCTGTGCTTTTGTGGGTTTCCCAAGAAGGACTCAGTGGAGTCTCCTTTACAGTCTGAGTGTGTGGCTGTCCCTGCCCGGGGCCTGTCACCTGGGGTCCTCATCCCGGCTCAGGGATCAGGACGGTGAGTGAGGGGTATGTGTGCTGGGGGCAGCGCCGGGGGAGGGGAATGAGACGGGGCTGGGGGGGGCAGGTGGGGCAGATGGAAGGGAGGAGGAAGCAGCTCCAGATGCAGGGGTTCTCTCTGGGGGCCCCACAGCCCAGGGACTGCTGTGCCCCCCACCCACCTTTCAGGCATTGCACAGGGAGGGGGTGCTCTGCTAGGGGTGGGAGGCACTTTCCCTGTGGCCCCCTTCCTTCTCTTCCTCCTTGTTCTTCCTTCCTTTTTTCCCCCAATCTGACGACTTCATTCCCCCCAAAAGCTGTCATTTTACATAAACCTCTCACTGAGGCACATCCATTCTTACTGCCAAAATCTCCATATCAAACACTGGCGTCCTCCATGGAACTGACTGCTGTCCCCACCTGGCGCTGGGCCTCAGGCCTGGAAAGGTAGCCGCTCCCATGCAGGGTCATGCAGGGACTGAGCAGGCCCAGCAGCCTGTCTGGGCCCCACTGCCTTCCTCGGGCCCCTTGTGGGCCATCCCTGGCTCCTTCCCTCTGGCTCTGACAGCTGCATGTGGCTCGCGGGCCCTCCCAGGGGAGCGCCGGAGCCTGGCCGGAGGGAAGAATTGTGTCCCCTCAAAAAGTCGCGATGGAGTCCCAAGCCCTAGGACCTCAGAACGTGGCTTTCTTCGGAAACAGGGTGCTCACGGGGATGCAGCTAAAATGAAGTCATCACCATCCGATAGGACTGGTGTCCTTATCAGAAGGGGACATTTGGGCTCCACATGCATACTGGGGAGCCGATGGGAGGGCAGAGTGGGGAGGGTGTGTTTTGGGGGGGGGCATTGCCCCCTGGACTTCCCGCTCCAGACTGCAGGTGTAGACTCCTGGCGTCTTTAGCCCCACGCTGTGTGCTGCGTTGTTAGGGCCGCCCCAGGACACTCAGCCAGCTTGGGGGCCACCAAGCTCAGGCCTGGGTTTCGGGGCAGAGTCCTGGGCAGGCCCTTCTCTTCTGGGGGAAACGAATGAAACAGCAACAGCAGAGTGGGGGTGGAGCAGAGCCTGCAGATGGCTTCCTAATTTAGGGCCGGTTGATAAACCCATCAGCTATTACTTATTTTCCTGACTGGGAAGGCCTGGTGCTTGTCCCTGGGAGCAGCCCGAGGGTTTTGCACAGAGCTGCCCTGGAGGATCTTCAGTCCAGCAGGTGGGATGGAGCCCCGGAGGTCTATCTTGCAGTGAGCATTCGGGGCGGGGGTGGGGTGGGGTGGGGGGGAGTAAGAGGCCTGTTGCCAAGGGGAGGAGAACACCCAGGAGAAAGTGCCCGCCATGGGGCCTGGGCTCAAGGGCCAGATAGGGACGCCTTCCCCACAACCCCACCACTTAGAAACTCCCGCTCGTGCCTTAAGACCCAGCTCAGATGTCCCTTCCTTCCATGGTGCAGTCCTGCCCCGATTCCTCCAGCCGTACCTTCATCTGTTTTCCCGCAGCCCCTGCCCTGCCTCCAAGAGGGTCCTGTTCTTTCTCTGGGTGCGCAGAGCCTCTCTTCTGTGGTCACAAATTTTCAAGGTTGTGGTCCCTGGACCCCCTGCATCTGAAACACTGTGTTTCTTGAAAAAAAAAAATGCAGTTTCCAGGCCAGACTCCACCCTGGGCCAATAGAGTCCAAGGTCACCAGCCGTGGAGGAGGTCCGGAAGCAGAGCTGAGCATGGAGGGTGGGGTGAGGTGGCTTCTGGTGGGGGCGTGGGGGGTTGGGGGTGCTTCTGAGCTGTTGCACTTGGCTACTGCTTGTGGAAGAGAGTTTCACACCGGCCCTCTGACTGGTGATTTCTATAGTCCTGGGCAGGGGGTGGGGGTGGGGGGGGCGCCCTGGCTCGGCAGCCCTGCAGATTGGTGGATGATGCTGTGTTCTCCTGGTCATGATGCTGCGGTGACTAACCCCCTTCCTGCCCCAAACAGAACGATTGGCCCATTAATACGGTCGGTAGATCAGATGGCTCTACGTTAGGATTAAAAAAGCAGAACCCCTGCAGTTGCCTCTTGCAAAGAACTGTAGGGTAGAGGTCTTGGGATTGGGCTGTCACTGACGTGCTGTGTAGCGTCACACACCTCTGGCCCTGCACCCCTCACAAGGATGATCTGAGGACCACAGACAACCGTGTGTGTGGGCAGGGGCGCCACACAGTGACTCATGATGTTAGCACTATGCTCTTCTCCTCATGCTGCTTCCACACTCTCAGGGTTGGGGGGTGGAGGGGGTCTTGGGGAATTGGGGCACTGAAGGGTGAGTGTTCTGGGGCTCTGTTGTCCGTCTTTCTGCTTGCATGCACCTGCCACAGAATCTTTGGGGCCGGCCAGTTGTTGAGTTGATTTCAAATGGCCTTGCCAGGACCAGCTTCTCCATCTGCAGCAGCAAAAGGATTTTTTTTTTTTTAACCTCCAGCATGGAATTTTCCCAGTTATTTTAAATAAGTTTCATTTATTTGTGCTTGGCATTCAGATAAGAATTACCAGCCTCGCACAGATGCAAATTCAGAGTCATAAAAGGAATATTGACAGCAATTGCAACCACATCACCATCTCTCATGCGATCAAATGCCCTGGCTGCCGTCAGAGCAAAATGGAGCATTTGAAAAGCGGCAAGAGAACACACTCTCCAACAAACAAAACAAGCCTCTCTGGAGAAACCCGGGACAAGATGCTTCTGAGAACTCTGCAGGGGCCATCCAAGTGGCTCCTTACGTTTCTGATGGAAAATGTGTTAAAAGAAAAATTTAAGGCAAAGATCTCACCAAGTAGATCAATTCTAAACTCTGCCAGAGTGGATTTAGCTGCAGGTCTCCATTGGGTTTTATCCAGTGCGGAGAAGCGGGATGACGTTGTGGGGCATCTCTCCCACGCTGTTAGGGGGGAAGTGTGTATCAGTTAGCTACTGTTGCATAACAAACAAGTCCCCAAACTCAGCAGTATGGAATGATGGTTGTTTCTTCTTGCTCATGAATGTTGTGTGTCAGCTGGGCACTTGTGCTGATCTCAGCCGGGCTCACTCATGCATCTGTGGTCAGTTGGCGAGTGGACTGGAGGCCGGTGAGACTGACCACTGATTCCTACCTCATGTGGGTTTTTGTCCCCCAGGAGGCTAGCTCAGGCTGTGTTGCAGGCAGAAAGTGGACGTGAGCATAGCCTGTGGAGGCAGGTGTCTTTTGGCCAAAGTGTCAGGAGGCCAGCCCTGATTCCAGGGGTGAAGAAATAGACATAGACCCCGCCTCTTTGTGAGAGGGGCTGTAAGGTCCCATGGCAAAGGGGGCGTCCACCTGGAGGTGTGAGTAGTCAGGGCACTTCTGCAATCAGTCTGCATGGGGTGGCCCTGGGGCTGGGAATCAGCCCAGTCTTGAAGGCAGGGCTTGGGGGATGGGAAGGCTGGTCTGCATGTGGGCTTTGGGGTTTGGTCATGGGGGGTCAGGGTCAGTGCTGCCGAGACACATGGATGCTCAGTTTGGAGGATCGGATCCTTGTTCCCTGCTCAACCCTCCACTGAACGTGCCCTGACATCAGCGCTCCCTTCTTGGGGCCCACTGCCCTCGCCCGTCCATACCACGCTTGCTTCCCCAGCTTGTCCCCTGTTGGGGGTTCCTTTTGCCATAACCCTCTCTCCCTGCTGTCCCTGTGCTGAGATCTCGACTGTGCCAGCTCAGCAGCCACCACACCATGGGGTCCTCTCCTGCATTACGTCTGAACGCCTGGGCCTTTTCCTGTACCCTCTCCAGATTTGACCAGTCCAAACGTGGAGGCCTCCGCCCAGACCTGGTCCTCTCCATTTTCGAGGATGGCAGCTCTGTACCCCCTTCCCCATTCATACAGGCCCGCAGCCTACAACTTACCCATCATCTCTCTCTTTCCAGTTCTTTTTGCTTCTCCCCTTTCCCACAGAACAGCCTCCTGGAGCCTTGGCTGTGTCCATCGCCTCCCACCTGCCTCCACAGGCTTTGGCTACAGAGTGGGAAGTGGATTGGGGGTGGGGTGGGCAGAGCATCTTTGAAAAATGCAAATCTGATCATACTGATTCATGGCTTAAATGCTTTAATGGCTTCCCACTGTTCTCAGGATAAAGATGGAAATCCGTAGAGGCTTCTTGTGGCTGACCTCAGCAGCCACTCCAGGAGCCACCCTGCCTCCTCATCTTGCGGTTCCTCAGAAAGGTGCCTCAGGGCCTTTGCACAGATGGTTCCCTCTGCTTGGAGTGTTCACCTTCCTCTCTGCCCCTTTACCTTGTCACTAGTCCTAACCCAGTCTTGCAATGTCACCTCCTTAAGGAAGCATTCCTCAACTGCCCCCACCCAGGGGTCCCAGTTAGCTTTTCCCATACCCCTTATACGTCCCCTTGTAGCTCTGACTGCAGCAGCAATGCAGTCACTGCGGTGCATTATTTGATATCCATCTGCCCTCTGTAAAGCCAGGGGTCTTAGTCTTCACTGTGTCTCCAGAACCCCGGCTGGGGCCTGCTCCCGAAGGGCTCAGCAGTTGGTTGAGGTCACTGGGTCCCAGAACAAGCCAGTGAGGTACACATCACTGACCCTGCTTGACAGGAAGGAGACTGAGGCCCAGGAGGCCAGGGTCACAGGAAGAGGAAGTGGTGTTGGATCTCCTCTGATGGCAGCTGGAGGCGGGGGAGTCTAAAGGCACAGGGTCCCTCTAGATCACTGGTCTTTGGTGGGTGTTATGAACCAGGGTGTTTGCAGCCGGTGTGACCACAGCTGTGCAAATAGCAGTATGAGGTGATGGGGTGAGCCACAGGTAGAGGTCCTGTGCCGAGAGAAGGGTGGAGTGATCCACCAGTCGGTCAGCATTACAAGCTAAGCCAGTCATACACCAGCCACTTATCCCTCAGCTTTCCAGAAGAAGTGTGTATAGGTTTGTGTCATTTTATGATTATGATTATTATTTTTAAAAAATGTATCTTTTCTTAAAAAATTTTATTTATTTATTCATAGAGACACACACACACACAGAGGCAGAGACACAGGCAGAGGGAGAAGCAGGCTCCATGCAGAGAGCCCGATGTGGGACTTGATCCCCTGTCTCCAGGATCATGCCCCAGGCTGCAGGCAGCGCTAAACCGCTGTGCCACTGGGGCTGCCCAATTACGATATTTTTGAAGCCGGCTCCATGCTCAGCGTGGACCCGTGTGCAAGACTTGAACTCACAACTCTGAAATTGAGACCTGAGCTGAAATCAAGAGTAGGACACTGAACCACCTGAGCCACCCAGGCGCCCCTAGGATTATTAGGAACTTCCTTTCCCATAGATGTTATGGATTCAGGTGACACCTTAGCAAACAGTCTCCATTGAGGATGTGGGAAAAGCTTGTCAGTGTGCAGCGTTTGTGGTCCAGAGAGGGCCCCAGGATGGCTGACGGGTCCTAGCCTTCACCTAGTGCATCCAGGGAAGGGGACAGTCCTGTGTGCACACAGCCTGAGTGAGCCACCTCCCTGACTATGGCCACACAGAGGAGGAAAGGCAGGTATCGGAAGCCCAGGGGGCCTCAGGCTGGGGAAGCGAGTGCTGTGTTCACACAGCTTGCTGTGTACCTGGCCATCTGCCTGCTTGGCATCCCCAACTAACCAGGAGTTATCTGAGGATAAGACTTGTGCCTGGCACTCCCCAAGGCTGGTATGGTTACAGAGCTGCTGATTTCCCTGGGCTTTGTGGTTGCTCTGGCATTGCCGAAATCCCTGGTGGGTGGGGGAGACGAGAGGGGAGCGCAGCAAGTGGCCCGTTCTGTTGGACGAGTTCCCGCACCATCCCCCTGCCCACAAACCCTCTCCAACCATTCGCCTCCTGCCCACTGGCAAGCCAGCCAGTTCCCAGTCCCAGGAAGTGAGGACACTCTGGGGCCAGGTGGAGGGGCAGCAGGATCCCGAGCTGAACGGATGCTTATTTTTAGGCGCTTGTGGGCACTGCCGCCCATGCTGGGTCTACACAGCGGTCCCTGCAGATCCATCCCCTGTGGCAGTGGTCCAGAACCACCCTCGTGCCAGGGGGACCTACGCTGGCCATCAGAGCTTTGACACAAAGGTTTCTTTGGCACAATGCTGCTTTGGTCCAGAGAGCACTATCCTCCAGTCTCCCTGGGGCCGGTCTCCCCCTGCCTTTCCCTAGCCCCCGCCTCCCCTTCTCTGGGTTTCCAGGGAGGAGGCGGGTTGACCAGCTGCTGCAGGAGCAGGAGCCAACTCTGAAACAGGCAGAAATGATAAGCCACAAGATGTGTGCGCCGGCAAGGGGGATCTTAATTGGCAAACCACATGCCTATCGCTTTTGACACTGTGCTTTTGCAAACTTTGCCTCTTACCACGGGACCTTGGCACTCGACATACAAGAGGTCTTTCTCTGCCACCACCCCCCCGTCCCGCTATGTAATAACATTAAAATGGTTTTTAGTTGAGTTCATTTCTTCAAGTTTGATGATAAGTAAGTCATCAGCTCAAAGACCGTCTTGGACGGTGCTCCTTTTCCCTGGAGGACATTTTCTTGCCCTGCTGCGTCCACTCAGGTAGGTCACCTTCTTCCGTCTTTGGGGCCCTGCTACTTCCCTGCTAAGGGAACCCTAGGTAGAACCTAGTCTCTTCGGCACCCTACATGCTACTAGGTTCCCACATGTGTTTCTCATTTCCTGCTTTTCTGTTGGGAAGTCCAACTTTGGGGGAGTGTAAATCCTGGGAGTGGGAAGACGGACATTTTCTGCACTAGCTCCTAATGGCCTCATCAAGTCAAGGTCATCTCTTAGGTGTTGAGTCCGAAGCTGCCATGGGGCCTGGGATGGGACCTTCCAGTCGGAGGGTTCTGCTGGTGTGTGGGTTCTACAGGCTTGAGTTCCCCTCCATGCTCTTCAGGCCTGTGGGGCCTGGATTGGGGCTTCTATGAACCCCATTTTAATGATGGGGAAGTGGGTGCTTGGATGATCACAGTGTCCATCCCCTCCTCCATCCCCACCCCCACCTCACCACACCTCCTTCTCCACCCCACCCCCATCCCCATCCACACCCATACCTCCATCTCCACCTCACCTCCAGCTCCACCTCACCTCCATCTGTACCCCCACCTCCATCTCCACCCCACCTCCCTCCCCATCCCCACCTCATCTCCCTCCCCATCCCTACTCTACCCCCATCTGCACTCCTACCTCCATCTCCACCTCACCTCCATTTGCACCCCCACCTCCACCCCCACCCCACCTCTATCCATACTCCTACTTCACCTCCATCTGCACCCCCAACTCCATCCCCACCCCCACCCCACCCCCATCTCGCTTCCTACCTCCCTCTGCATCCCCATGCCACCTCCATCCCCACCCCCTCCTCACCTCCATCCCCACCCCATCCATATCTATATAATTTATAATCTGTATCATTATCATTGTCCATATCAAGAGATTTATTTTAGGACTTTGCCCACTTGATTTTGGAGGCTGGCAACTCTGAAGTTTCTCATGGTTGAGCCATGGGGCTGGGGGCTCCTCTCTTTCTCAGAATCTGGAAGTGACCCCACCTCATCTTGGCCTGAAGACAAGGCACCTCAGTTCTGCAGGCTTTAGCCTCATTTAGACTTGTCTTTTTCGTATATGTGCTGCCGAAGCGAGCACTAGACTTGTCTTTTTCGAAGGGTGAGTGATGGAGACACATAACACTCTTTTCTTTCTTTTTCTGGTGCAACTCAGCCCGGTTCTCTAAGCTGAAGTCAGTAATACCTTCTAAAAAGTAAATCTGATTGTGTTACTCCTGCATTCCAAGCCTCTCCAGGGGCTCCCACAGCTTTGGGAAGATGGCTGGAGCTCCACAAGGCCCCCCTCCCTGCCTGGCCCCCCCCCACGTCCTCTGCACCTCAAGCTTCTTCCCTGAATTTCTGAGACTCCAGCTCCTTGTCCTCCTGGGCCGGCACCTTGCCCTTGCAGCCTCAGGGCCTCTGCTGACCTGGTTCCCTTTGTCCCCAGCCCTGTTCTGGCATGCTGTCACCCCAACATCTACTCATTCAGAATGTGGGACTTAAGACCCCTTCCCAGAGTCCTCAGGGTACTCCATCCCTGTCCTCTGCATATTTTCCACAGCCACACGCGACAACGAAGAGCTTGGTGCGCTGTTTAAAGAACCACAGTTTCCCATTAGAGCAGCAGATCTTGACCCAGGTGCTTTCAGAATCCTGGTCAAGCAGGCCTCGACCTCAGCCAATAGGTCAGAACCTCTGTGGGCGGGACCTGGGCTTTCAGAACACCTCAGGAGCTGCCAGGATGCAAAGTTGGCGACTAGCACGCTCTGACTAGCACGCTACTCAGAGCGTGGTCCTCAGGCCCCCTGCATCTGTCCATCTGAGAGCTGGCCAGAGATGCAGAATCCGAGCCCCGCCCCAGGTTGCCGACTCAGAATCTGCTCCTTAACAAGATCCCTGTGTGGTTTTGGGGACACACTGCAGTTTGAGAAGGACTCAGCTGGCCAGCCCAGGAGGCTGGAGCCTCCCCATCTTGCTCACCACCGTTACCCCAGCACCCGCATAGTAGCTGCTCAGGAAATTACTGTTAAAGGAACACGGGAATGATTTTAAACAACCTTCTGATGCCTCCTTTTGTTTTTTTTTTATTTTTTATTTATTTATTATTTTTTTAATTTATGATAGTCACAGAGAGAGAGAGAGAGAGAGAGGCAGAGACACAGGCAGAGGGAGAAGCAGGCTCCATGCACCGGGAGCCCGACGTGGGATTCGATCCCGGGTCTCCAGGATCACGCCCTGGGCCAAAGGCAGGCGCCAAACCGCTGCGCGACCCAGGGATCCCTGATGCCTCCTTTTGGATCCCTCTCTTGCTCATTCTGTTCCCTGGAACCCTATATGTATCTCATGGGCAGCAGGTCCCCTGGGGGCCCGCACCCTTTCCTCGGGAGCTGGAGTGGCTGGAGCTGATGTTTCTTTTCTCTGCCTGGTTCCCCACTCCCGCAGTCTTGTTTGTTCCTAGAGAATGTTGTCCTTGGCCCCCGGGGGGAGGAGATGCTGCCTTTCTCCAGCTGGTGCACATTCCCCTTCATTCTGCTTTGGCTTCTCCTGCTGGCAGATTCATAAAGAAAACCAGAACCAGGGTGGGGATAGGAGTCAGGTGATGCGGGGGGGCGGGGGGGGGGGAGGGGGAGGGGAGAGGGAAGGAACATTCCAGAGGAAGATGGGAAGGCGGAAATAATCACTTAGACTTGAGGTGAGGTTTCTGAACACATCCAGGCTGAATCATTGCTTTGGAAAATCCCAGATGTGGTCCTCTCTCCAGCAGCCATTCACCCGGGGTGGCCACAGCTGTGGGAGCACAAGAAGCCGGCCCGTTAAAGGGACAGGTGCCTGTTCTGGCCCGCTGGGGGAGGAGCCCTGTCCTCCCGCTTGCTGCTAGGAGCATGAAAGGCCTCTCTGCCCTGGCTGGGCTGCAAGAGGCTCTTGGATGCGTCCAAGCTTCAGGCCGTACCTTGGCCCCCCCATTGCTCCCAGGCAGGTGTATGGCCCGCAGCATCCCACCAGCCAGGCCTCCCCTGCCTTTCTTTATTCGAGGCTTTTGTCTCTCTCTCTCTCCTTTTCATCTGTCTGGGGGAGTAGGAAGTACTTGGGGCACCTCTGCTTCCTGTCCTAGAGCTCCTTATGGCCCTCTGGGAGGGAGGGTGAGCTGCAGGGTGGCCTGGCCTGGCTTGTCCTCCAAGACCCTACAGTGGAGAGGAGTCAGAGAGAAGGGGGAAGTGGCCCGGCGTGGTGGGGGAAGAGGTCACATGCCATGGGGGTGAAGGGTGCCACATAAAATCCAGGATGCCTAGGCAAACTTGAATTTCAGATAAATACTAACTATTTTGAATAAATAGTTATTTATAACTATTTATGAATAAGTGTATCCCAGGGGCACCTGAGTGGCACAGTCGGTTATGTGTCTGGCTCCCGGTTTCAGCTTGTGATCTCGGGGTCATGAGATCGAGCCCCACCTTGGGCTCTGTGCTCCACAGAAAGTCTGCTTGATATTCTCTCTCTCCCTCTCTTCTCCCCTCTGCATGCTCTCTCTCTAAAATAAGTAAATCTTAAATACTATTTTAAAAAAATAGAAAGGAATAAGTATATCCCAAGTATTGCCAGTGTTACATGGGACATACTTCCTCTAAAGGTGTTTTATTTTGTGTATGTGTATGTCTGGAGTTCAAATTCAGCTGGCCGTGTTGTGTTTTCATTGGCTGTGTTGGCTCCTTGACACGGGTGGACAGTACTGTTGGTGAGGCAGCCGCACTGTTGGTAACCTTTCTGCTCTCCTCCATCCCTTCCTTGTCCCTTGGAGCTGACCTAGGGAGGGGCGCCAGAAACCCCCATGTCTGGAAACTGCTGCAGGCGATAGAGAAGACAGGTTGACGTCCCTCATCCCTTGTTAACTCTTAAGACAACGAGCAGACATTAGCGCTCTGGGCACCTACTCAAGACTGCCTCCTGACAGGAGGGTCCCTGGCTGCCGGGGTTTTGAGCTTGATTCAGCCCCATCCCTGCCAGACCCCATCCCAACCTCCCTGACATGGCTGAGTGCCTTCAGGGACCCTAAGAAGGGGTGATGGGCATGCCACAGGTTGGAGGGGCCCATGTGGGGGCCAATGGGAGTGAAGTCGGCCTCTGTGCTCCAAGAGGATTGGATGGATTAAATTAAGGACTGAAGCAAGTAGCAGATATGACCAAATGTGCTTTGTCCAAAAAGCACTCTTTGGAGGGAAGAATGGGCTGGAGGTGTGGAGATGGATGCAGATGTCATTGTCAACACTGGATCTTTGGTTCTGGCTCATAGTAGCTGTTGAGTAAATGGCTATTGGAAGAACAAGCTGTAGACACTGGGCTGCATGCTGCTTTCCTGGAGGGGTGGCCACACGGTCTCTGCCCCCACCCCCTGGCTGGGATGCTGCCCTCGGGGTGCAGGCCTGGGCGCTCATTCTGTCCCTGGGAGATGGGGGTGAGGGCTTTTCACTTTCCCCAGGCCTCTGTGAGTTTTGGTTCCTCCTGGGGGAGATGGGGCCAGGACACCCGGGGAGCAAGGAGTCTTTGGGCTGGACTGCCAGGGGCCGGAGGAGGGCCCGGGCCCTGCAAGCGTGTCCACACACCTTGACTGTGTTTCCTGAACCCCAATTAAGCAACAGCTTTCACCTGACAACAGGCAGCAAGAGAAAATGCAGTGGGCAATGGGCAGCCCAGAACTATAGATCACAAATTTAAGACTCCAGGCATAATACAACCTGATTAGAGATTCTAATACACTTTAGGTTCAGTCGGAGTTTCTGAGATGGACAAGGAAGCAGGGAAGACCAAAACGGGATGAGAAGCACCTGCTGTATGATATAAATGAAGGTGTCTGGCCAGTGAGGGAGACGACCTCAGACCAGCAGGCTGGGGGGTGCTGAGGCCATGCAGCGGGTCCGATGGAGCCAGTTCCTAGTAAGGACCACAGTTCGCCTTTGGTCCCGAGACAGGCACCTATGGTACTGTTTTTCCTGTTTTGGGATGAGCATTTAGAAACCACAGTGCCAACCACTTTAGAGAACTCAGAGATGCCAGGAGACCCCCGGGATTCCTTAAGAATCTGGGATACCTGATGCCACCAGACCATCAGTCCAGAAGGTAAGATGGCAGTAATGAGAAGCATCCTTTCGGTGGGTCCATGACCTGGGCCCGAGTAGGGATATGGGACAGCATTACAATAACCACCTAGTAGCTTAACTTCATCATAGCACTTCTGGCTCTGTTTCCTCCCCCTGCTTCTGTTTTATAGAAAATTCCTCTCCCCCCCCACCCCACACCCCCACTGGGCCCCCTCCTGGTCTATCAGCCAGAGTCTCTTATCTGTGATTTACAGGTTTCTCCATCCTTCCTAAGACATAACATTCTATTTTTTAAAAGCAGCCCACGCTCCTGCAAGCCACACAAAGCAGCCAGGCCCACAGGCAGGCCCACTCCTGGGGAGCAGTGAGGCATACCCCAGGGGTGATCAGTCCTGGCTGATCCCCAGAGCCATCTGAGAGCCCAGGACCAGAACAGACTGCAGGGCTCCATCCTTGTCTGTGGGGGCAGGGTCCTGGGTGGGGCATGGAAAGTGCCACTTTGAAAATGCTGTCTAGGTGGGTTCTGAGGGGCAGGAGGGCTTGGAAGCCAGCGGCAGTCATTGCTGTTGGCGGAAACATCATTCACACAGAAAACTTGAGATGCAGGAAGTTCTGGCTACTCAGAAATTTTTAAACTGCCTGTGCCAGTCATTTAGGGGAAAGAGGGGTCAAGGAGTGGGGTTGTAATGGTGTCTCTCCATCCATCCATCCATCCATCCATCCACCCACCCACCCATCCTTCTACCCATACACCCTTATATCCCTCCCTCCCTTCCCTCCTCCCCCATCCTATCAATCCACCCACCCTTCCTTCCCTCCCTCTCTCCCTCTTCTATCCATCTATCTACCCTTTCATCTATTTTCCTTCCTTCCATCCATTCATCCATCCATCCCTCCACCCTTCTATCCTTCCCTCCCTCCGTCTACCCATCTACCCTTCCCTCCCTCCCTCCATCCATCCACCCTTCCTTCCATCCATCCCTCCCTCCTTCACTTCCTCCCTCCATCCACCCTTCCATGCATCCACTCTTCCTTCCATTCATCCATCCCTCCCTCCATCTGCCCTTCCCTCCCTCCCTACCCCCCTCCATCCATCCATTTAAACATCCTTAGAAGTTCACCTTGGACATCAGAATTTCTTACATCTGGCACAGTGTTTGCAGCAGGCACCCCTAAGGCAACAGCAAATGGAATCCATGCAGGTTGATGGATTAAAGAGAAATCTGCTGGCGTATCCCCAAAAGAATTGAAAGCAAGGTTTCAAAGAGACATTTGCACACCCAAGTCCACAGCAACATCATTCACAATAGCCCAAGGTGGAAACGACCTGTGTGTCCACTGATGAATGAATGGGTGAACAAGATGTGGAATAGAATGTAGCCAGGAAAAGGAATGAAATTTCAACACCTATGGCAATGTGGATGACACGAGGTGGGACTGGCCCTGGGGGGCTCTAGGAGCTTCTCCTCAGCCACCCTGGCCACACGCTGGCTCCCAAGGACAGCTAGGAAACCTCACTGCATCACACTGTATTTTTTTTCCTTGAAATATTTTTTATTGTGTCAAATATACGTAAGATAAAATGTGCCATTTTCACAATTATGTCATGTGCAATTCAGTGGCATGACGTATATACACTTGGTTGTCCAACTATCAGTACCACCTCTTTCTAGACCTTGTCCTCCCTCCAAAAAGAACCTCCATCCCCAGCTCTGGGCCCCCACCAATCCATTTTCTGTCCTGTAGGACAGTGGACTTTACTCGCTCAGCCACCTCCCAGGGAGCAGGCCTGGGGGGCCTGACGGGCTTGCTCTGGGTGGTGGTCAAAGAGTGGGGTGCAGGGTTCTGGGTTAGGGATCACCGCTTTCAGATGGAGGGCTCTGATGGAGCAGAGGTGGGGAGTCAACCTGCGTCTGTGCAGCCTTGATGAGGAGTGGCCCCTCGGGACTGTAGGGCGTGTGGTGTGGGCAGGTGGCCTTTCACCCCGGCTTTTGCTGTGGAGGCAGGTGGGAAAGGCCAGAAAAGGTTTTGGTTTTGGAGACTGTGACAAAGGAATAGGAGGTTTGTACTTTGAGTGCACCTGTTCACATGAAGTGTTGGAATTGGGGTCCCGGTGCTGTTTCCCAGATGACGGGTGGCCTCGTGCCCCTGGTGTGGGGGACCTGCAGCTGTGGTGGAGAGGTCTCTAGGGACGTGGGCCTCCCTCCTCACCACAGGCGCAGTGCAAGTGCACACGGTGTGCCTGCCATTTGGAGGAGGGCTCACGCCGTCCCAGGAGCATCCAGGCTTTTGTATCATTGATTCGGTCTGCGAACTGCAGAGGGAAGGATCAGGCGGGTTCTTACCTAGGAATTTCAAATTGATCTTCAAATCCTGAATTTGTCGAATTAGAAGAAAAGTGGGATTTCTCTATAGAACCGACCCGGCCAGCCCTGCCTTGGAGTGAGCCTAGAGCCTGGAGACGGAGTCCCCGGGGGACACTGCGTGACAGCCCTCCCCCTGCTGGGACTCGGGGAGTCCGTACAGGGGACCATGAGGTGGGCACGTGCGGCCTCGTTTTATAAAGAAGGAAACAGGTGCAGACAAGCCAGGAAATTTAATTAAGACGAAGTGAAGCTTTCAGTACGGGGTGGGAGCTTGAGCCTGTTCCGCCGAAGCCCTCTGCTGGTGTCCCGCATGGAGCACCTCCTGGTGCCGGGGGCCCATGGGTGCATGAACCGCAGGTGCCGCTTCTGACGGAGGGCAGGCCCAGCCCTCACAGCCCCCACAGCCCTCTGGGCCCACAGGTGGGTCAGATATAGGCGCAGGCGTCCCAGGAGCCCGCAGATTCTGTGCATCACAGAGACAGAAGGCCCCCTTGGCGTGCTGGTTTTCAGGTGGCATTGTGGCTGGAAGCGTGAAATGGGAAGCCCGGCCCTCTCGGGGTCTGGCCCTAGGCTCTGCTGTAAACCTCAGGCTCTTCTCCCCCCTGGGGCGTCCGGCATGCTCGGCTCACCGATGGGTGTGGGGCTCAGGCGCACGCTGGGCCTGCCCACTTTTCCTGCAGATGCCTGGGAGTGGCTCCGGCGTGCAGGGTGGCGGCAGCAGAGGGGGGACCACTGGGGACGACTGGCTCTGGCCCGCTCTTGGGGTGGACGGGTGGGAGATCCCAGACCCGAAGGGGCCAGGCTCAAATACGGAGCATGACACATTTTCACATATCTGTGTTCAAAAACGTGGGGCGCCTCGGTGGCTCAGGGGCTAAGGGTCTGCCTTCAGCTCAGGGCATGACCCCCGGGTCCTGGGATCGAGTCCCACATCGGGCTCCCCACAGGAAGCCTTTTTCTTCCTCTCTCTCTGCTGCTCCCCTTCTGTGCTCTCTCCCTCTCTCTCAAACAAAATCTTAAAAAAAAAAAAAAAAAGTTCCTAACTGGATGAACGGGAGACGGGAGCTGGTCTAACAAGTGTGGTGAAGCGTGGAGGGAGGTCCGGGTGATGTGCCATAGGGCTCCGTCATCACCCTCTTCCCCTCTCTGTGCTCGTCACGGTGTTTGGTGACTCAGGTGGGGACGCGTGGCACAGTCATGAAATTTGGAGGTAACACGAAGCTGGGAGCAGTGGTGAGTGCATTTCATGGGCAGGCCAGGATCTACGTGTGTCTCAGCAGTTAGAACGGTAGGTTGAATCCAGCCAGTTATAGTTCAGTAGGAATAAATTGGAAGTACTTTATTTGGGTCTGAATGGTCAAGCTCTCTAAGTCTGCAGTGGGTGAAACAGGGCTAAGTGGTGGGAAATATAAGACTTAGCCACAATATGAGCCAGCAGTGTGATAGGGCTGCCTCAGAAATTAGAGTGGCCTTAGGTTGCATTAGTAGAAGTACTGTTTGCAAAAGAAAGGAGGAGACTCTGATCTCTGCTTTCTCATTTAGAGCACTGCTGGAGTCTTGTCTTCAGATCTTTATGCCCCACTTTAAAAAAGACTTTGAAGAGTCGAGTAAGCTTCCAGAATGAATACCACAGCCAAACACATGATGTGCTAAATTCATCCTTTGCTCCTTAAAAGATATTCTTTTCTGTGATTATAGTAAATATTTTCTCTTTGTAAAAAAAAAAAAAATAGAAAAAGCACACAAAAGAATATAATAATGGGAACAAAAACTAGCCATAATCTTTAATCTTCGTACCCAGAGATAACCATTTTAATGTTTCAGTATATTTCCTATTAGTCTTTTTAAAAATACGCATTTTAAAATAAAGTCAGGATGACGTTTATATATAGTCTGTATCCTGTTTTCATTTGATATTATGTGGTGAGCACCGCTGTATATTTTTAAGCATCCCCGAAAACCACGATCTGCAGTGACTGCTGACTAGTCTGTTGCACGGATGTCCTGCAAATTCATAATTTGCTTCCTCCTTCCCAGACTGTTGGCTGGTTGGGCTGTTTCCAGTTTTTTCCATGTTATAAATAATCTGTGATTAACTTCCTTGTACATAAATCTTGGTCTGTGCCTCTGATTATTTCTGTGGGATCAATTCCTAGAAGTAGAACTCTGGGTTCAAGGAACACAAACATTTGTAGGGGCTCCCGGAATACTCCGCTGAGGGGTCCTGCAGGAAGTCTGCCCCCGTCGCTACTGTGTGTCCATCAGCCCGTGCTGGCACGTCCACCAGCCAGCTCGGCTCATGTCTTTAGAAACTGTCTCCCTGGGTTTGGTAGATGGAGATGCTACCCTGCCCGGTTTTTACTTGCATTTCCTTGATTGCTGGAAAGGCTGAATTACCCTCCGGTGCCCCTCGCCTCCCTGTGTGGTGGATGCCACGCAGGGTTTCCTGATAGCGGGGACTGTGTCCCTTCGTTTGGCCCGGAGCGCCCAGGGAAAGACAGAAGGTCATATTGGAGCTACCTAGCCCGGAGCCAGACGGGCTTTGGGCTGCGGACCAGTCAGGGCAAGAGCCAGAGTCCACCTCCCGGGGGTTAAAATGCTGGCTGTCGGGTGCCCTTGGGTGAGTCATTGACTTCAAGGAAGCAGGGGTGGGGGTGGGGGTCCTCCATCTGCTCGGGGACTGAGGGTCACGGTGGGAACGCAGAGAGGCTCGTGGAGTGTCAGGGGTCAGGCACGTGGTGGGTGCTTATTTATCCTTGGGTGTTTTTCTCCTGAGTGTCCCATCCTCTCCTTTTGTCCACATGGAGAAGGCTTTCATGATCAGAGCACTCACTTCCTGCACCCCACCCCCTGTTTGGGCCGCCCCGGTGTTTATTAAGTGCCGCCTCTGATGGTGAGTGTGCGCTGGACAAGCAGACAGAAAAGGCAGGCTCTCTGACCTGAATTCCAGGCCAGCGGGGGATTCAGACGGTCAGTTGAAGAATGTCTTGGTTTCACTCCACGGGGAAAAAGGTGCCGAGAAAGAGCACACTTTGCTAAAGAAGATACATTCCATTCATCCTCCGTGTGGAAAGAAAATTAACTGTGCCAGTGATCAAACCCTCACCCACCTGCGTGACGGGACACCCCATTCCCCGTATCATATTAGCAGGGACTAAAAAATGTGAACACGCGGTGCTGGCAGGGCTGTGGTGAAACCCATATTCCATAAATCGTGCTGTGGGACCAGGTGTCCTCTGTGGGGCAGAGGGAGAAACAGCCTGTCTTCCTCCTCAGAGGCGCAGAGGGCCGTGGGCCATGGGGACACGGGGGGGGGGGGGGGGGGGTGGCGGGGAGTGTGCGGGGTAGGCCTGTGCCGCTGTGTTTCCTGCCTCGCCGGCCTCGGTTTCTGATGGGGACAATCTCTGCTCAGCGGATGAGTCAGCCTTTGGCCTGTTCATTTTCTTCCTTCTCACTGAACATTTCTTGGAGATTTCGATTTTTTTTTTCCCAAAGACCCATTGACTACGTTTCCCACATTTTAAAGCATCTTTTTGTTGTGGTGGTTTTTGTGGGCTATTGATCCCGTCAGCTTGTTTTCCGAGATCCGTTTCATTTCAGATGTTCTTAAAGGGAACTTCAGGACAAGTGAGGGCCTTCTCGCTCCCCTTCTTCCCCGCCCCGCGCTGCCACATTTGGGCCCCCGCGGAGGCAGTGGGCGTGCGCCGCTTGGCAGAGGGCCTCATCTTCAGGTTCTAATCTGAGCTGTGATTTCCCCAGGCAGGTGGGGAGGCTGGCATCCAGCAGAGCCAGGCTCTGCAGAGGGAAAAAAGTGCAGCTCTGTTGAGTCTTTGCTGCTGGAACACCGGGGTGGGGTGAGCCCCTCACCTGGGCTCCTTCCCCCTTGATCTCATCACCGGGGTCCCTGAGCCACTCTTACCCAGTGTGTGAGGAGGAGGAGAGGAGAGGAGAGGAGAGGAGAGGAGAGGAGCCCTGGACCGGAGGCTGTAGGGCTGTGTCCCCTTCCCCAGCTCCCCTCTCCCCGGCGGGCTTGTGGCCCACCTTCCTTGGACTTCATCCTGCGCCCCCAGACACCCAGGCGGCAGCAACGCTGGGTGGTGCTAGTGCTGGGTGTGTATTTTCAGAAGCTGCGGGGGACGCCATGTGTATAAAATTAGCATTGCCTTGTTGGCCCCTTTCAGACTAATTCGGAGTGAAATGTTTTAGCAATGGTGGGCTGATTCTATCAGGAGAACAAGAGCTAATTAAATTCCCCCTGACCATCAAGCAGTAAATTATTTATGTCCAGACAGATGCCATCTAATCTCCAGCATCCAGCTCAACCCGACATGCATCCTACTTGATTTTTCAAGGGGAGAAGTAGAAGAAAGAAAAGGCTCAAGTAGGCAAGACAGGAGCTGGGCACCGGGGAGCATGCGGCGGAGCCCTGGCCCGCAGGCACCACCCCTCCAGTGCTGAGCGGGAGACGGAGGAGGAGGCCGTGGGAGAGGGCTCAGGGCTTCCCATCCCGCTCCCGTCAGGCCTGGCACTCGGGGATGGGGAAAAGGAGTCAACCACCCATTCAACACGTCTTTGTTTAACTTGATCTCAGCTGCTTGGGGGAGAGTTAATTTCGGTAATGAATCTGCTAATACCTGTCGCGGAGACTACTGATCTGTCCCCTCAGTTGCCTCTGGTGGCTGCCGAGTGGCTGCCAGCTTGTGTGTTGGGACAGAGTGATTAACTCGGTTGCCCAGTGCCCACCTGTGTTGCTCTCCCAACGGTGAGAGGGCACCTATAGGGTGCAATCCTGGAGTTCATGGAACCGGGCGTGGAAACCCTTCTGCCTGCCACTCCCCAGACCAGGGCACAGCACTCGGCTGGATGCAGTGGGGATGGGCGATGGGGCCTGCCCTGGCCTCAGTCCCCCTCCTGAACACACGCCCCTTGGTAGGGCTGCTGCAGGGGCTCTGGTCGCCCATCTGCGATGTGGGCCTGGACTGTGAGAGGACTCTTTCTGCAGTGCTCAGGTTGGCTGAGTGTGAGGACATCTGTTTCTTGGCCAGGCAGTCTGCTGGCCACAGACCCCATACTGTGGGGTGCTGGGCGCTGTCACAGATGAATGGCACTTTTCAGCTCTAAGGGTGTTGCCTTGTGGGTGAAGAGGTGCTGGTTGGTGGCCTCATGTGCTGGGGCTGAGCCCCGGCGTCTCTACATGCCCAAACTTGTGCCCTTCGCTACTGCCTCTCTGCCCACCTTTGGGGGTGTCCGAGGCAGAGGACGTTTGGGGTTTTGGGAGCCCAAGGAAGAACTCTTCCCTGGGTTGGGGCAACACTGGGCTCTTGTCCTGCAGCCCTGACCCGCCCTCTGTCCTGAGCATGGGTGGGCGTGAGGCCAGGGAGTACAGGGAAGTGATGGTTTTTGGCAGAAAGGTCCTTTTCAAAGCAGTCACCCCAGGGGGCTTTATTTTTATATTTTAAATAAAAAATATTTTATTTATTTATTCATGAGAGACACACAGAGAGAGGCAGAGGCACACGCAAAGGGAGAAGCAGGCTCCCTGCGGGGAGCCTGATGTGGGACTTGATCCAAGGCCCCGGGGATCATGCCCTGAGCCGAAGGCAGACACTCAACCACTAAACCACCCAGGCGTCCTGCCCCAGGAGGCTTTAGACTGAAGGATCTGAGACCCCTCCTTGGTGCACTCAAAGCATGATGAAGACATTACCCTTTGAGGACAGAGCTGAATTGGGGAGCATCCTGGAGCCACCTGGCTCTGTCTGGTGGGCACCTGGCTTCACCACTGGTTAGAAAGGCCTTGGGCAGCCTACTTAATGTCCATGAGCTTCAGTTTCCCCATCTGTGAAATGGGATCAATCATCCTTCCCACCTCAGAGGGCAGCGTGGGGTGGAGAAAATGAGCAGGTGTGCAGAGGCCTCACTTGGCACAGGCCTGAGCTCAGTAAAGACCCGGTCACAGCCAGGGGGCTGGCCTGGCTGTTATGTGCAGGAAAGGGGAGTGTTCGGCCCTGTGGGGTGACATTGCCTTGGGCAGCACCGGCTGGCAGTCCTGGATTTGGTGATTGGAGCTAAAGCGTGAGCTGACATGCGTTACGGTCACTCGATGTCCCCGGACACAGCAGGTGCCAGGTGGTCAATAGCCTCTCGTTAGCTGCCCGCTGTCCCTTGTAAACAGAATGAGGTACTCACAGTTTCTCAAGTACCTGTTCTGGCCACATCCTGGGGCTACTGTGGGAGGAAAGCAAGCAGCTGCCCTCTCAAAGCATTCCACTAGGAGGAGCAGGAGGGTATACCGCATGCTTTGCAGGATAGAGAACAAAGCACAAATACTGTGCACGTGTTCACCGCTGTGCAGTTTACAAAGTACCTCCATGTGGAGTGTTTCATTTAAGCCTTGAGAGAGCTGGGTGAGGCTTTCCAGCCTCCTGGGCCGCCTTTAGCATCTCCTGCACTTTGCTCTGGCTGAGAGACCCTCCAGCGACCCTTTCAGTCCCAGTCCTTCATTGGATCTCCTGGGGCTGAGATGAGGAGGGATGGTTGGGGGACAGTCCAGAGACTGATGTTGAAGGAATTGCTGAAGAGACAGCAAGATACCATCATCCATCTATTTACTCATCCATCCTTTCAGCATCCATCCTTCATATATACATCCACTATCCATCCATCCACCATCCATCCATTATCCATCCATCCATCCACCATCCACCCACCCACCCACCATCCATCCATCCACCATCCATCCTTCATCCATCCACTATCCACCCATCCATCCATCCATCCATCCTTCCATCCATCCATTCACCATCCATTATCCATCCTTCATCCATCTATCCATCCATTCACCATCCATCCACCATGCATCCATCATCTATCCTTCATCCATCCATCCATCCATTATTCTCCATCCATCCTTCACCTATCCTACACATAATTACTAAGTATCTAATGTATGTAGTATTTTAGGCACCCCAGAGACAACAATGAAAAAACCAAAAAAAAACTCCCTGTCCTCAAGGAGGTCACTTCCATGAGAACAGGAGTCATTTGCTAGAGAGTAGAGGTCATTCGAGTGGTGCTGCCCATTTGAAATTCATGACAAATGTTAACTCCCAGGCCTGAGACCAGCCTTGCAGGCCTCCTGAGGGTCTCATGGTGAGAGGCTTCCCCCAGTTGCTCTGCTCCCACCCACCCAGCGAGTGGCCACAGAGTGGGGGGCTGGTTGCATTAGGGTTAATGCCTGTGTAGAGCTGATTAAGCCTCTTGGTCTCGGTGGTCCTGCTCCCAGGAAAGCTGCCTCTTGTGTCCTTCCTGCTGCTTATGCACCTGCCCTGTGCTGTGGGCTCCTGCTCTCCGTCCATCCTTTGCTGGTGTCCTTTCTGTGTGGGGCCTGGCCCCAGCCCCCCAGGAGCCCCTGTGCTCTGCCCGCACCCTGCAGGCCCCCCGCAGCCCCCGCATGCCAGGCGGCGGGAACGTGTGCTTCGGTGGCTGACTAACCCAGGCCCCACAAGGGCTGTTCCAGTAAATTTCCACATGTGTCCGGGGCTGACGGCTGCGCTTCCTGCCCGAGCAGTGAATAGGCTGAGCAGGGAAGCCTCAGTGCTGTTCTCGCGGCCTGAGTCGACCTTCTGGCCAAGCTTCCGGTTGCCCGGCCTCATCTCTGCCTTGGCCGGCAAAGGGCTTGGTGGGCCCCGGCCGCGTGGCCCCTCATGGGAAGAGTCTGCTCCCGGCTGCCCCGGCTGGCCGTCTGCACTGCTCCCCAACCCTCCTGACCCTTCCGTCCCCAGTCGGTCGGCGGAGTGCTCAGTGTTGGAAGGGATCTCGGGGCCCCTGGACCTGCCGTCCTTCTGTGAACACCGAGACCCCTCAGAGTGAGCGGGCATCCGGGGTGGGCGCTGAAGCCCACCAGCGCTCCACCTCCCCGCCCCCCAACACAGCTGGAAAACACCCCCACACCCAGCTGCCCAGTGGGGACTCCCGTCATCACCCGACGTGGCCACTGTCTCGACTCCTGGCTTTTTTCAGCTCGGGAAAGATCTGATTCAGGCAGAGGTTTTTTTTTTTTTTTTCTTCTTTCTCAGACGGGGGCACTTACAGTTTTATTCAAGCCGAATCTCAATTTGCTTGGGAGTCACTTATCTTCCCTCCAGGTCATTTCTGTCACCTCCCCTGTCCCAGCACAGTACCGCAGCCTGCCCACGAGCCCGCCCACTGGCTGCTCTCCCCTGCCGATCCTCCTCACGACCTATTTGTTGTCTTCTAGATCATTAGCTCGGATATTAAACAAAATTGGGGCCTGGTGGTGGCCTGAGCAGCCTCCCTTGAGACGCCCCCTCCTGCCTGATTTGCTGGTGTTTGCCATTAGCCTTTGGTTGTGGCTTTCAAACCTCCCTGCAGCCTGTGACACCGTGGAGATCAGAGCCAACCTAGTCCACTTTCGCAAAGAAATCTCTCCAGGTCCTGGGCCCAGCGATGGCTGCTCACCTGGCGGCACGAGTGACAGGGCACTGGTGGTCAGCAGCCACCACCCATCCCCGGGGATTCGCTGTCCCCTGGGGCTCCCGCAGCCCCCCAGGGCTTGCCCTAAGGAAGGATGCGGGGAGAGGGCAAGGCCTGGTCAGACTCTGGTCTTCTCTGTGTCTGCAGAGGCAGCGTGTCGTGGTTCCCCTTGGCCCTGGGTGGGGGTGCACTGACCGCACAGAGGGCAAGGGTCAGGGGTGCTGGGGCCACGCTGCCCAGGTCCGAGCTGCAGCACCGGGGCTCCCCCTCTCCTCTCCGCCTTCTTGCTGGGCTCTTGGCGGAGCCTTCTGATGGGCATGGAAAATCCTGTGCTTAGGGCTGGGCACAGATTGAGCCCTGGGTGATGGGTCACCAGGTGACAGGCCACCCCTGTGGGCACAGAGGCCTTGCTCCCAGCCGTCCTGTTGCCCTGCCCGCACCGGCTGACTCTGTGGCCACAGAAGGAGATGGATTTGCTTGGATTTCACCTCCAGGCGATTATTTGTGTGCTGCATGCTTTTCAAATATTTTCTTATTTTTCTTTTTGTCAGTAAATATTTCACCAGCCCTTTCTTGCTCGCTCATATTTTTTCTTGTTTGCAGAGATGTTAAATTAGCACAAGTCCTTTAAGCTGCCATTAATTTCGGATCTTCCCTGATTTGTACACTGAATTCCCTCTCTCCAGCCCTCTGAATGTTTTTACAACTGCTGCTCCGTCACTCACTGTTGCTAAAATCTGCTGGTGTCCTGGGCAGTGCCCCCTTCGGTGCACTTGTCCAGGGGGGGTCTTGCCTTGCCCCCTGGGCCCGGTGCCATTCCTGTCTGCCGTGGTTGGTGTCATGACAGTGTCTCTGTGTTCCCATTTGGGCCCTACACAGGATGGGTGAGGGGATGGCAGGGAAGAGCCCGCCTGGCCTCTGCTAGGCTGTCAGCAGAGGTGAGACCGTGTCCACTGCTTTCCTGCTCTGGTCTTTGCCTTCCGCATCTGGAAAATACTGCGATAGTGGGTGAAAATACTGCGATAGTGGGTGATCTTAAGGTGATCTTTCTTGCTGTAAAATTTTATGATTTTTCTAATTCTTCAACTCTGCGGGCATTTATTTGTCTTCCTAATTGGGCCTGTTTTCACTGTTAGGATGTTGGGATTTGGTGACGTTGTGATAATTGGAGTTCTGGGTGATAGAATTATTGTGGCTCTGATCCCCACCACGCCACCAGCTCCGAGTTCCTACCAGAGGCCCAAGCAAGATTATCATCCCGTGTGATTTTCACAACAGCCCTGTGGGGCGGTGGCCATCCCCTCCCCATTTTAGAGACGGAACAAGTGAGGCACAGAGAAGGCCCATGATCTGCCTTGGGACCCACAGCCAGTAGTGGTAGATCTGGATTCAGACTCCAGTCCCTCTGACACCAAAGGCTGTGTTCTAACCGCTGTGCCATGTGGGCACTCCCTGTTCCACACAGGCCGGCCTCCCTTGCTCTTTGTGGTCAGTACTTGGTTAGGGATGCAGGCTTCGTGTCTGTGAGGCTGATTTCTGTCAGGCTGCAGCGATGCGCCACAGGGAAGTCCTTGACTCCTCTCGGCCATGTGAGTGGAGAAGAGCAAGACCCACGTCACAGAGTTGACTGAGGAGTAGACAAAATGGTGCCCATCAGGTGTCTAAGTACAGTGTCTGGCATAGAAATACTCAAGTGTGGGATTTAGAGTTATAATTATTGTCTATCACAATAAAATTACCAGCCACTCCATGTTTTCTGTCCACATTTACTGTTGACCTTTGATGCGTCAGGCCCAGTACTGGGTGCTGGGCGTCCAGAGCTGAGTAAGGCAGATTCCGTGAGTCTGGGCAGCCCTCTCTGGCGGGGAGGACAAACTGTCAGCAGATGAACATGGGGGGTCAGGCTCGCAAGGGAGTGTACAAAGCACCCACAAATAAAGGACCCTGGCCGGGGGTGAGGGCAAACAAATGTGCCCAGAGAAGATTCGTAGCTTTAAATACGTAGTAAAAGAGAGAACCAAAAATAAATGAATTAAGTATATGACTCAAACAGTTAGGAAAAGGACAAAAGAATAATAATCCGAAGGAGAGAAGAAAGAAGGCATTAATGGAGTTAATAGATAATGAATGAGTCACAGAGTAAATGGGGCTAATAAATAAAAAGCTGTTTTTTGTTTTGTTTTTTGTAAGTGAAGAGCTGAACCACTAGCTAGGTTAGGGAGGAAGAAACACAAAATGAGAAATGGGAGAAATGCAATTTACCAAAACTGACCAAGTTCCATGACAGAAGGTTTTTAAGCTACTCCCACACAGAGGAGGATGTCTGGTGGCTCCCCAGGGGAATTTAACCCACACCTTTAAAGAGCAGGTACTTCCAGCGCTAATTAAACTGTTCCACAGCAAATAAAAAGAAGGGAAACATCTATGAAATTTTCACAAAGTGAGAATGACAATGTTTTTCAATCTGAAAAAGATTGTACAAAAATAAAACTGCAGACCAGTCCCAGAATACCGATGCAAAGTTTTAAATAAGATATTAGTACATAGACTCCAAACATCATGTGAAAATAATAATGCCCTATGTCCATTTGGAGTTTATGCCAGGAATGCAAGAATAGTTCCACTAATAATAACAATAGAAATCTACGTATACAATCCATCATATTTATCAACATACAGAGAATTATCGCATGACTGTCTTTTTTTGGTACTGAAAAGCCATTGGGCAAAAGTCAACCTCCATTTTTGATAAGCCCTCAACAGGAATTGAGAGATGCTTCCTTAACATGACTATGTAATCATGTCCAAAACCTGTTCTTTTTCTTTGTGTGGAAACAGTAAAGCAAGAACACAGCAAGGATGCTGCTATCACCACTGCTGTGGTATTTCATATTATAGCAGAAACATCAGCCAATGCAATTAGACAAGAGAAAGAAATGAGAAGAGTAAACATTGAGAAATAGGGAGTATCACTCTCGTATATGGTGTAATTGTGTACTCAGAAAACAAGAGAATCAATGAAAAAGATATTTATATATATTTAATGTAACAGAATATTTATAACATATAATATATATTATGTTAGATATAGATTATATTAATACTTAAAATAATATCATAGCAGAAATACAGAGGCGTTGGAAAAGGCCCCTATTTATAACAACAAAAATAAACTAAAATGCCCAGGAATGAACTTAATAAAACATGCTCAAAATGCATATATAGAAAATATGCAATGCTCTTGAAGGACATGTTGCACCTGAATAAAGTCCACATGGAGCAGAGATTTAAAGTCATTCATTCAGCAGATATATTTTTTAAAGATTTTATTGGTTTATTCATGAGAGACACAGAGAGAGAGGGAGAGACACAGGCAGAGGGAGAAGCAGGCTCCCTGCGGGGAGCCCAGTGCGGGGATTTGATCCTGGGACTCTGGGATCACGCCCTGAGCCAAAGACAGATGCTCAACCGCTGAGCCACCCAGGAGCCCCTCAGCAAATATTTCTTGAAGGCTTTCCACATACCGGGTCCTGTTCAGGTCCTAGGGATTCAGCAGCGAGCAAAACAGATAGAAACTCTGGCCTGCATGGAACTTGCATTCTAGGCGGGAAAGAAGCAAAAAACAAAATAAATAATAAAATGATACCGTATTTTAGACAGTGACAATTCTTATAGCAAAATATGCAGCTGGAGGCATGCGGGGGGTGGTGGAGTTGCAGTGTGAAGTTGGGGGGAGTCATAGAAGGCTTTGCTTAGACGTGATGCTTGCAACTTGTAAGCTCCTTGCATTCCCCAGAATATACAGGCTTACGGTAAGAACTTAATAAATTAATCTGTTTAAAATTTCAAATCTTGAAGATGTGAATATTTGTTTTAATATGCCAGATTCTCTGTTTTGAATCTTGGCTGAATGAATGACTTTAAATCTCTGCTCCATGTGGACTTTATTCAGGTGCAACATGTCCTTCAAGAGCATTGCATATTTTCTATATATGCATTTTGAGCATGTTTTATTAAGTTCATTCCTGGGCATTTTAGTTTATTTTTGTTGTTATAAATAGGGGCCTTTTCCAACGCCTCTGTATTTCTGCTATGATATTATTTTAAGTATTAATATAATCTATATTTAACATAATATATATTATATGTTATAAATATTCTGTTACATTAAGGCCAAGATTAAGGACTTAAATATTCTGTTACATTAAGGCCTTAATTAAGGACTTTCCATTCTGCTACCTGCAAACCCTTGTTTTTCTAGAACGGAAAACTTCCCGGACTCTTATTTTTTTTTTTTTTTTAAGATTTCATTTATTTATTCACGAGAGACACACAGAGAGAGACAGAGACATAGAGGGAGAAGCAAGCTCCTCGTAGGAAGCCCTAGGTGGGACTTGATCCCCGGACTGGGGTCACACCGAGTTGAAGGCAGACTCTGAACTGCTGAGCCACCCAGGTGTCCCTCGGGCTCTGATTATTCAGAAACATGGTCCCTGTACTGCCACCAGCAGCATCACCTAAGAGCTTGTCGGGAGTACAAATGTTCGAGTCCCACCCTAGACCTGCTGAATTTTGGAATCTGCATTTTATTTTATTTTATTTTATTTTATTTTATTTTATTTATTTATTTATTTATTTATTTATTTATTTATTTATTTATTTATTTACGATAGTCACACAGAGAGAGAGAGAGGCAGAGACACAGGCAGAGGGAGAAGCAGGCTCCATGCACTGGGAGCCTGACGTGGGACTCGATCTTGGGTCTCCAGGATCATGCCCTGGGCCAAAGGCGGCATTAAACCGCTGAGCCACCCGGGCTGCCCCTCCTTCATATTCAGAGAAATCAGAATTAGTGTCACTGCTCTGCCACTGTTGGTCTCAGCTTCCCACAAAGTCATGTTTCCCACATGGGGCCTGCTTTCCAGCCACACATGGAGGACCAATGCATGCAAGGTGGGTTGGAAAACTCTAGAACTCTTCTGTCCAGTATGGTAGCCACTAGTCCCATGTGACTAAATAAATTTTAAATATTCAGTTGCTCAGTCACACTGGCCACACTTCAAGTGCACAACAGCTGCATATGGTCAGTGGGCACCATATTGGATGGCGTAGGCATGGAATCTTCCCGACACTGTGGAGAGCTCTCCTGGGCCACGTGGATCGAGAATCTGCAAGGTACTAGATCTTGAGAGTTTTTGAATTGCAAAGTCATATCCTCCATGTGCTGGATTCTGGGCTCCATTTGTTGTCCGTATCTGCCTGCACCTATCTGTTCATTGGTCCATCCATCCATCAACTTAGTCATTTAGTCATCCCGTCAGTGTTTGTGGCATGAGGTGCTACTTCAATAAGTATTTATTGAATAAATCATGGCTGGGTACCTGACATAATAGAAGTGCCACACTTCCTTGCCATGAGCATGTGGACCTGCATTTAGAACTTTCTACCCTGACCTCTGGGAGTCAACTTTCCTTGGACCGAGTGCACCCATCCGACAGTCCCGTCTCCACTCCACCTCATCCAGCTGTTAATAGGTTCATGCTCCAGGAAGAGGTCTGGCTCCAGGAAGCTGCCCCTCCTATGAGAGATGGCCCTACCATTCAAGCTTTCCTGGGGATGCTCCTGGGCATGGGTACCCTCTGACCTCTTTGGTTCAGACCTGCCTGGCCTGTTTTTCTGGCATAGTGGAGACTCCAGAAGACTGAGGAGGAAGGTCCGAATGGCTAAGGTGCAGGGAGGGGTATGTGAGTGCTCTCGTGGGCACCCAGTGTGGACAGTTCTGGGCCACGTTCTGTCCCGGGTTGGTTTGCCGCAGCGTGTGTGTGTGTGTGTGTGTGTGTGTGTGTGTGTGTGTGTGTGTGGTCTTCTCAGAACATTGGGGCTTTTTAGGCAAACTGCTTCATCCGTTATATCACCCAGCCTGGAAAATTCTTACTTTTTATGATGATTCAGCCCCTCTTATTTTAAAGTTAGCTGTGCTCCGGCAGAGGCTGTGCCCACAGCTGTGCGGCCTCCTCAGCTCTGGGATGTGCCGACAGTCACCTCCTCCCTCTCCTCCCCATACCCTGGCCCCTCCCGGGGGGGATTCGGCTTCCTCTTTCCTTTCTCTGTCTCACCCCTCTCTTGGGGACTCCTGCCACCCCTGGCACAAGGAGAGCTTCCAGCCTGCCCTGCCAAGACCCCCTCCTATCCCTGGGGTGTCCCCGAGCATCCCTGTGGGCTGGAGGCCAGAGTCACTGCCCCCAGCTCAACATGGACACAGATGATCGCTGTGATCTCCGTACAGATTCTTCTGGTTGATCTAATGCTGGTGTCAGATAGATCATTCCTCCATCTCCACGGAAACCTGAGCTCCACCTGCATCCTTCTCCCTGTCTATTCATGGCTGGAGCCCTGAGCCCTGGAGGAGGGTGCCCCAGCCCCACCGCGAGGCTTCTGTGTCGCAGGCTCCCCACCTGTAGGCTGACCCTGTCCACCCTCACAACCTGCCGGGATCTCCCTCAGGACTTTCGAAGTAAGACAAGCTGTGCCTACTGGAGCCCAGAGACACTCGTGAACACCCGGGGCTTGCTTTTCTGTTGGCTCCCAACTGCTTCTCCTTAGCCCTGGTGGAAGGCATGGGAAGGAAGGCCTGGCTGTAATCGGCGGCCCTGCTGGTCTGGGGACAAGGGACCTTGGGCAGTGCATCCTCCTGTCCGGAGCCTCAGTTTCTCCATCTGCACAATGGTGATCATAATGGCATCACCTCACCGCCTGGAGGGAAGGGAGAAACGAGATAATGCCAAGTGTGCCCATGGTTAATCCGTGTCTCTTCCTGCAACAATGATTATTGTCCCCAGTAGGCTAATGATGGCTCTTGCTAGCTCACAGGGTTTTTATGAGGATAAAATGAAATGCCACGAGAAGCACTCATATATTCATTTTGCAAATATTTGTTGAGCACCTACTGGTGCCGGGTCCTGACGTCGACACCGAGGCTCCATCAGTAAATAGAAGAGAGACCCGAAGACACGTGTGAATGTGAGCAGGTTGCTCTGAAGCTTACAGGGGCCCAGGGGGTATTGGGGTGATGTGATGGGAGGAACCATGTCCCCCCACTTCAGAGGAGGAACTGGGGGTGTCAAAAGCCCCGGCAGCGGAGCTGAGTAGGCCTCTTCTCCGGCAGCCCGGATAGTCTGCGCGAACACCCTGGGCGCACCCGTGGCTCCCACAGGAGTCAGGACAGGCTTTGGGGATGGTGATGGAGCCGTGACGCTGGGCTGTGTAGACCCTTGCAAGAGGGAAGGAAGCCACTGTCACCTGGGTGGGATGCCTTCTTGGATGTGAGCTGTGGGAGTTACGAACACAAGCCACCTTTCTTCTTGGGGGAGTGTGGGAGGGCGAGGGCAGGGCGCAGAGCAGGAGGGCAGGCGGCCGGGGGTCCCCGTGCTCTGGCTGTGTCTGAAACAACATCTGCGAGTCAGGTGGGTCTTCCAGGGCCCGGTGGGCTCGGCACTTTGTTCACAGGAAGCCACCACCAGCCCCGAGCAAAGCTCTACCTGGGAACCTGGTGTTTCTGGAAGATTGGAGGACACTTGAAAGAACGTTCTGAGTGGCTCCAGGCGGTTCAGGCCAAAGTGAACAGGAGGGAAGCTGGTGTTCCTCCGGGGGAAGGAGAGGCAGCTGGTCCACAGCGGGGCCTCCACCGGGTGACCCACAGGCAAAGTGGGGGGTGCAGGAGCAGGTCAGGGAGCTTCGGGGAGCTGCAGGGGATGCATGGATGCTCTGCGCGTCCTGCACTGGGTCCTGTTCTGGGGAGCAGCCTGTGAGGGGTGCCCCACCTGCTGCCCTCTGAGCCTCGTGTGGGCACTTGTGGGACCTCAGTGACAGCGTTTCATCTGATGGAGTCTGTTTGACCACTTGCATCAACAGGGATGGCCATCGTGTGGCCATAAGGGACTCTGAAGCACCAAGTAGGTCCTCTGTCAAGGGGCCCTTTCTTTCTGGGGCCCCTTGAACTGGGTCCCTCTGTCCAGGCTCTCCTGTCCTGAGAGATGGGTGCCATACCACGATGGGTGCCCGTGGTATGGCTCTACAGTGGCAACAGGCGGGAATGTGGTTCCAGGGAGATAAAAACCTGCCAAGATCCAGACCGCAGCGGGGACCTTCCCCAATCTACCTGCAGCCACTCAAAAACGAGGCGCTTTGCCCTTGTTATTATGCACGTCTGCAAACCGTGGATTTATGTGAGTCGTAGCATGATAGTTTAGCATGTGGTCTAAACGCTGTCTTTCCAGTTGGCTCTCTGGGGTTCACCAGAGGGAACCCTGCATGCCCCACGGAGAGCCTCCAGAGATGGCGCGGCAAGCCCAGTGCACCCGGAGGCTGAGCCAGACGCTTGGCGGTGGCCGGCGGTGGGAGCTGGGACCCTGGGTGCCAAGGATGCAGGGCAGCTGGGAACACGGGAGAGGGGACCACAGACTGAGCGGTGAGGCTGGCCTGGATAATAGGAGAAGACAGCTTCTCTTGGGGAGGGAATTACAGATTTCCCTCTTGTTTTCATGGCTGCGTCTGTAAGGGAAGGCAGGCTTCGGCGATGGGCTGGCTGGAAGGACACCGGGAGCGTCCAGCGGGGTGGTGCTGAGCTGAAAAGCTGTAGGGGGGCTGGGGCTGAGTCTTGGGGAAGCTCCTGGCTGGCTGGGCTCCCTTCACCCTGCAGGGAGAGGCTCCTGTGAGGTGGATCTTGGCCTCGAGACCCCAAACCCATCCCTCTTTTCTGTCAGCTGTGCCCCTTTGAAGGGAGGGCAGAGAAGACAGCCCCCCTCTGCTCCCCAGCCCCAGGCGCCACTTCCTGGCACTGAATTCCAACACCTGTCCTCACCGGCACGCGGTGAGAGCTCCGTGGCCAGGACCTGCCACTGTGTGGGCGTCCCTCCTCCTTTTTAAAAATAAGAAATATCGAAGATGATCTCAACAATGGAGGTGAAAAGCCAGGGCAGCCCCCGTCTGCTCCCTGCCTGTGCTCCTGCCCTCAGGATTCATTACTGTTTTTCTAGAACAAGAAGGAAAGACTTTTATTTGTAGGAGCCCCCCCCCCTTTTTTTGCCCTTAATGATGTGGTGGGTGGTAGTGGTAGCATGTTTTTATTTTATGTTATTTTTTATCCTTCGCTGCTCTGGGGGAGGGTGACAGTGTTTGAGTTTGGGGTGCGGCTGTGGGGGAAGGCGTTCTCTTGGAGAGGAACGCTAGGAGCAGATGTTACACCCCCACGTCTAGAAGGTGGGGGGAGGCCGAGGCGGCGCTGCTCGGGGTGAGGGAGGACTCCAGTTATGTAAGAGTGTGGAGGGGGTGGCTGGGGGCGCAGACGAAGCCCGAGGGTGCGGGCTGACACCCTCCTCCAGGCTCTTGAGGAAGGTGGCCAGGTGCTGTCTGCTGGGAGCCAGGGGGCCCGGTGGTGGCAGGTGCAGTGCGCAGGTGGGTGTCAGCACCTTGGGGTCACAGGGCAGGTGGGAGGTGTGGAGGGTGGAGGATTCCACAGGAGGGGCAGACTTCTGGAAACCTTCGGGAGGACTCCCCCCCCCCCCCCCCGCCATGTCTCTCTTCTGCACCCCCGCTCCTCCACTGCCTGTTTCTTCCCATCACCTGCCCGGCAGCAATGGAGAAGTCAGACCTTGGATTTCCCGTGTTTCCGCACAGCTCCGTCCCCCCCACCCCCAGTCATCGCCATGTGACAGCAGAGCCGGACTCGGTGGGGGCAAGACACAGGCCCTGAGCCTCCCAGTGCTCTTTAAGGGCAGACTCGAGCACGATCCCCTGGTGCAGAAAGGCCTGACCCGTGGGGTCGAGCAGAACCCTGAGCAGGTGGTGCAGACACAGTGACGGGCCAGCCAGGGGACGGCTTTGTCATCTGCTCATGAAGCCGCAGGGAGGAGGCAGCCAGAGCGTCTGCAGACCTGACCTCCACCTGAGCACACAGGAGGGAGCCTGTAAATGCGGGCAGAGGTCAGGATGCTGTGTCGGCCCTCTGCCTGTCCCTTGGTGCTGCTGCCAGCTTCCTCCTCCTGGTGCACGAGCTACCCCTCAGGGCCACTTTCTCAGGCTGCTCGGGTGCCCCTGCCTCTGCTGGCTCACCCTGCCGCCCTTTCTAGAAATGCCCCACCTGCAGACTCTGGCCGGGTCTCTCCTGGTCCACCAGTCGCTCAGAATTTTCACTGGGCTGTAGCCAAGCATCATGCCGTGCCATGGGATCCCAGCCCTGCCTGCACTAATGAGCTGATGGGCTTTGTACCCAGTAAGACCACGATGCCGGCACGTGCTCGGCATGCTAATCTTCACAGCCCGTCTCTCTCCCTGGTCTGTGTTTGTTTATCTGCGTGTTTACTTCTTCCCCTGGAGGTGCCGGTAAAGGAGGGTGTGAAGGTGGCAGGAGGCTCTTGATTTTGCTCTGTGTTGAGCGGCCAAAGTGAGAAGCAGGGAACCGGGCTCCCCTTTGATTCCAATCGGGTTCTCTTTGTCAGAAGGGGAAGTCTATCCTCGGAGGCCGATTAACGATGTTGCGGTTTCCCAGGCCTCCTCGCTGGCTCACATGTGATTTTGGGCAGCCCCATCCGAGGCTCCCTGAGCCGTGGACAGGATGCGCAACGCATTGCCCGTGTGTGTAAGGTGCTTTGTTCCTGACACGCAGGGTGGTTGGGAAGCTGGAGTGGTGGTGATTTTTTATTCTGGTCTCACGGGGTGGTTTCGGAGAATCGGCGATTGTGAAGGTTGCAGAGATACATTTCTGAGAGATGGGCATATTTCCCTTCGCTGGCTGGCTGCCAGTTGCTGGGTTATGTGCAGGCACATGCTGGTCTTTCAGGCTTGGGGTGGTTTGTAAATGGCACAGTCGTGACTCAAAGGAAATCTGTGCCTGCCTCGCCCGAGAGGGTGACCGCCAGCCATGCGGGAGCCCAGAGCACCTGACCTGTGCGGGGTCTGAATGGTGAGGGCCTGCCAGGATACACGTACACGAAGCCTGTAAAATACACCGTGAATAATTCCTTATGTGGACTACATAGGGACAAGGAAATATTTTGGACATACTGGGTCAGAATTTTCACTGGGCTGTAGCCAAGCATTGTAGCCAAGCATGGTCACGTAAAAGATGTTATTAAAATTAATTCACCTTCTTTTTTTTTTAACTTTTAATCTGTGGCTACTAGAAAATTTAAAATGACCTGTGTGGCTGGCACAGACGGACACTCCAGGAACAGACCACCTTCCTCCTGTCGTGCATTCACAGCACGAGGGAGCTCCTCTGCAGTGTAGACGGGGTCACTCAGGAAGTCAGAACAGCTGCCTTTGTGAGAGGTCTCAAGCCATCTGTCTCCAAGTTCGTCCCAGCTAGACGGCAGTGGCGTTTTCAGGGAAACACCCTCCAGCTTTGTAAATAACCATTAAGAAAAAAATAAACCCATTATTTTGCCAGCCTTGACAAGGATGCTTATAAAAAGCCTCTCACAGAGAGGTCTCGACGAGCATGGTACACTTAGGAAAAAAAAAAGTACACGCACGGAGGGTTTGAAGGCAGCAGAGAGCATATTTTTGTTTCTGGAGAAAGAAATGCTAAGGTGCGGGTGGCTCTGGAGGAAACCCGTGGGCTGGGCCCGCCTGCCGGGCGGGAAGGTGCCGCGTTCGAGCGTCAGGGAGGCCCGACATGGAGGCAAAGAGAGCACGCAGAGGGACTTCTGGAGCCAACTAGAGTTCCTTCGCAAAGCTGCCGGGGGGCGGGGGGTACCTAAGAACTGACGCTGGGGCCGGGTTTTCTGCTGCAAGTGGAGTGTGCAGAGCCACCGTGGCTCTGCGGGGCTCGGGCTCCAGGGTCCCGCGGGAGGACCCCATCCCCTCCGCTGTTCCGGCCCCGCGAGGACCTGGAGCATGGAGAGCAGAGCCGCTGCCCAAGAGGCCAGGGCGGCCCGCCGCGCTGGGCAAGGCCCCAGATGCCGCAGGCGTTTGGCACACCGTGCAGGCTGGCGCATCGTAGGACCCTCTTATTTTTATTTTCCCATTTTTGACACTGTCCTTCACTTCCTCTTGCACGCTCCCCGTTAAGCTGTTAAATCACTCCATTTATTTAGTGCGAGTGTTTCTGAGAGCTCATTTTTATCTTGGTGAAAACCAGGCTTGCTCATGGGCACATAATGAAATTGCATAAATATACCCTTAGCTTGGAATCTAATTTATTTTTCCTGTTCATTATGGGGTAGAAGGCCATTATGAAATGTATAACTTTTTTTTTTTTTTTTTTTTCCAGCGCTGGAATTGAAAGGCTGGGGCTCGGGCTCTTTTTATTCTGATGATTTCGTCCTGATTCAATTTAAAGCTGGTTAGAGCTCAAACACGGCAGCGTAATTGACAAAGATCAGTGTGGGTTGTAATGCTAATGTCTCGTCTGTGGCTCCCGCTCCGCAGGCGCACTGGGTGAAGCAGCCACTCCAGCGGAGCCGTACCTGGGCCTGCAGAGCTGCGGGGCCTCGATCAATCGAGCACAGGGCCCAGAACTTTCCGTGGCCAGTGGTCACAGTTTCCAGCTGTGGGCAAGGGTGGGCGCTCCAAAGTGGGGTCCACGTGGCATAGGCTGAGTAAGGGGGCAAGGGACAAAACTGACCCCAAGCCCAGAAAGGCTTAGGAATCCCTTCAGGAGCGCCCACCTGACCGCTGCTTGTGCAGCTGGGGGCACCCAAACTCTGGGAACAACCCACGACCTGGCTGAGGTTGTTCTGGCTCCAGCCTCCTGTCCTTGGTCCCGGTTGTCTCACTGTGACAGCAAGGACTCATGGGAAATGAGATCCAAGCGTAGGTAGGCTGCCGCTGGAAACAACGGCTTGGGCCGCCCGGTATGAGGTATGGCGCATGGTGTTCAGCGCCAGGGAAGAGGAAGACAGGAGGAGCTCCTGGCAGCTGGAGAAGGTCGTGAGAGGCCGACCTTGGCTAAGAAGTGGGGCATGACCCTGCATGGCGAACGGGCCAGAAGCTGGGTGCCACACGCCTTGAAGAAGGGGTGCCATCCTTGCTCCACGGCGCGCCTGGCACTCCGCTCCTTGATCTCCCTGGGTTTGCCGACCGCCTTCTGCGTGCCAGGCAGCGCCGGGCTCGGACACAGAACCCCACTGTAGGCGCTACCGTCTCTCTGGGCTTGGTTCGACCTCCTGACCCTCAGAAAGGAACCATACTGAACATCCGTCTGTGTGTGCACGTCAAGACAAGATCCAGGTCAAAGAGTGTTCTTTTAGAGGGTGGCTAGTGGTGAGCAGAACATGTGCGCGAGTGTGCGGTCACTGGGAGCGAATCGTCTGGATGAGGCAGGTTTTCACGGCAGCTAGGAAAGTTCTTAAATTTGGCTTTCAGAGATTTGGGGAGTTCATTCTACCTTTCTCCTTCCCGTGTAATTAGGGTTTTGCCAGATAAACCCAGGACACCCGGTTAAATTTGAATTACAGATGAACAACGAATGATTTTTTTTTATGAGTATGTGCCAGATACTGCTCAGGACATAGTTATATTAAAACAAACTGTTCTGAAATTCAAACTTAACTGGGCATCCTGTGTTTTCATTTGCTAAATCTGGCAGCCCTACCTGTAACGGCATGGGAGGTGGAAAGGCTTTATTTCAAAAATCATTTTCTTAGTCGTTTAAAAAATTCAGCCACATGAATTATAAAAGCCATGACTTATTCATTGTATTGGTTCTTCCAAGACAGAAAACATCTAAAGTGAAATGAGCAGTCTGCTTGGTTCCTCCCCAAATGCAGCTCCTGGGGTGACCTCTGACCTCTGCTAACAGGTGGACATGCCCCTCCCGGCCCTTCCCCTTTGCTCACACCCACACACACTCGTGCGTGCACACGTACGTTGTTCCTGGTACTTTCTCCTTTTTTGGAGAGAATCCCAGATAGAAGTATTGGGATGAAAGGTGAGTATATCTTAAATTTTAATAACACAGCTGGAATGCTTTACAGAGTTGACAAAATTTACAGACCTCTCCGTCCTCCGTGGGAATCTTTCATCCTATGCCTGTGCCCATATTGCATATTATTATTTCTTAAGGTGTTTGATCACTGGCATTTTGACTCCCATGAACTGTCTGTTCATATACTTTGTCCGGGTTGCCATGGAATATTTTTCTTACTCACTTCTGGGTGCTTTTTACGTGTGGACCATGTAAAAAGAGAGCAACTTGGGGTTGTTTCTGGACCAGCCGTGGTCACACCATCACCTCATCTCAGGGCCTCAGACTGGAGCTTCTCATCATGGTGGCCTGGGTCTCATGGCCCTGGTAGACCTGCACACCCCACGCGAGTACCTACCTAGAGCCTTCTTGTCTTGACGTTCTTGGGTTTCAAGGAACCATGTGTGGCTCAAGAGCCTCAGTTAGTACTTCTCTGCCCTAAAAATGGGGGGCTGGCCTGAATGGCCTCTGAAACCCACCCACTGCCATAAGCCTGGAACTGGGCGTTGGGATGAAGGAAGGTGATGGGGATGGGCTGTGTACACCACTGAGGGCATCTGGCTGTGACCCTGGTTCTCCCCTCCAACTGGGCCAAATTCACCCTGTAACAGGGAGTGTCAGAGGCTATGAGGTGGAATGGGGAGAGAGGGGTAGTTTCTAGACCCTTCACTCCACTTATTCATTCCTTCGTTTGTGCATTCATTCATTCAGTTAGTCATTCAACAAGACTTTGCCAAGCTCCTACTATGTGCCAGGCACACATACATGGAGACCTGTACCATCAGGGAGCTCCCTCTGGGAGAAGCCTCTCCTCGGGGGTCGTGAAGGAGCCTTGAGCCCCCCACCCACACTGGTTGGTTTCTCTGGGCACTGGTGGTTGGTTCTGGGTCTGGCTTTAGGAGAGACGGTGGCTAGCCCACAAGCAGGGTCATTAAGAGACGCCCGCAGCACAGGCAGGCCTTGGAAGCCACAGGAGCATTGCAGGATGGGTGGGCTGGGGCTGGGGGCTGCTGTGATGCTCTACGTACTTGAAGGTCTGTTCTGTGGAGGATGGAGTCCTTTGTGTCCAAAGGCAGAAACGGGATCTGTGGGTGCAGGCTCCGGGGAGACAGAATGTGTGCCTCTGTGGAGGGCCTGAGTGTTTGTGGAGCACCTCTTGGGGCCCTGACCCTTGGTCCCTGGAAGGGAGCCCTTGTTTGTGGCTCCATGATTTCTCCAGGGTTTTCTCTGACCTCACAGGTGCTTCCCTGATCATGGAGTTGGCCCTGGCTCCAGCCCTGCAAGCCCCTTGTTGTTTAGGTTCATTTCTCTCTGCAGGAGAAGTCTGCACATACGTCAGGCACACGGTGCATAGCCTGATCCTCTGCCCCAGTCTCGTCCCGTGAGCGTCCCTGTGGGGCCATCTCCGGGGATTCACATCTCTGTTGTCACCCTGAAACCAGGGGAAAGCCTCCACCGCCCAGCAGGCTCTGCCCAGCCCCCACTTGGTCATATTTGGGGGACACACCTGCTTCTTAGCAGAACAGACGGGAGTCCTGTGGGACGTCCTTGGGTTCCTGGGTTCCAACTCCTCACCCCTCCCACCTCCTCTGTGCCACCCATGGGTCTCCCCGTGGGGAGCGACGTGACAAAGTCCAGATGACTACAGTATCAGTGTCAAAGTTCTCTTAGACATCCTGCCCGAGGCCTTACTCTGCCGGGCCGGCACTACAGAGCACCACGGCCTGGGCGGCTTGTCATTTCTCCTGGTTCTGGAGGCTGGGAGTCGGAGATCAAGGGGGCGGAAGTGTGCTGGCCATGTCCTCACGTGGTGGAGACCGGGAGCATGCTGGCATCTCCTCTTACAAAGGCACTAATCCCACCGAGAGGGCCCCACCCTCACCACCTCATCTAACCCGATCACCTTCCAAAGGACACCTCCAGGTCCCCTCACACAGAGAGTGAGAGCCTTACAGCGTGAATTGGGGTGGGGTGGGGGGTGCGTGTGCTCCGTCTGTGACACCTGCAGTAGAGGGGAAATGAGCTCTTCAGAGCTTTGGCGCTATTTCCTTCTGAAGACATTACCAGCCCAGGGGAGTGCTCTTTTGAGTGTCATGTCCTGAAGTCATAGGACGTTCTTGGGTTTTTTTGGATACTGCAGAATTTTGGATTAAAGACGAAACAGGTGCTTTTTTTGTTTTGTTTTGTTTTGTTTTTAAATCATTTTTTTTTGTAATTGTGTAGCTGATTTGTTTACAAGGAATTTTCTTATTTAATGCCTAATTACAATGTCCTGTATTATAAAATTGCCTTCTCCTGTGCTCAGCCAACTAGTCTATGGCTAATTCAGCTATTAAAAAGTGATGTTGTAGAAGGATACTTAGTGATTTGGTAAGAAACATTGTTAAATGGAAAAAAGTTACAAAATGGAATGTACAGTATGATCCCACTTGGTACCAAAAATACATATTCTATGCATAGGAAAGTCTGGGAGGGTATATATGCTGAAAATGTTAACAGGAGTTATTTCGGGTTAGTGGGATTATGGGTTATTTTAAATTTTCTTCTTTTTGCATATGTGTAGTTTCTAAATTTTCTGCAGTAAATATGTATTACTTTTATAATAAGGACAAAATTATAACCATGGATCTTGCCAAGGGCTGCTCAGACTCCCTGACCAGAGGGGGACTGGGGGGGGTTGGGGGGCCCTCCTGTGCTGTTCGGGTCCCATGCTCACCCCCAGGTCCCCAGGGGCCACACACCCGGAGCTGCCCTTTCCCTGGAACCCAGGGCTGGGCAGAGCTCACGCTGATTTTCTCTAGTGTGGAAGTGATCCCAAGACCCCTCCCTGGCAGGTGGGTTTACCACCACCCTCCCCTCCGTCCATGCCAACCAGTGAGGGTGCTGGGGCTGCCTGGGGCAGTGGCCGAGTGGCCTGGGTGTAACCAGGCGTGTCTGGGGGTGTGCCTGAGGGTGTGGCCTCGGAAGGAGGTGGGAGGCCTGGACCCCTTTGCTAGTTGCCAGGAGGAGGGCTTGGCCCCCTGTGCCCACCAGTGGGTGGGGAGGATGGAGAGCTCCACCTCTCCCATCCTGAGGTTGTCCTGCAAGGGAAACAAAAGGCAGAGACTGTGTGGTAGAGTAGAAATAGCATGGCTGGATGGGACCCCAGCTGCCCCACCGGCTGTTCCTTCCCCAGCCCTCTGAGCCTCAGCCTCCTCCATCTGAGAAATGCAGGTGATGCTGTGAAAATAATGAAATAAGGAGGGTCAAGTCTCACATGGGGCATGAAACATGACAGGTGCTGAGCCAATATCCATCCTATTTCTTTTTTTTTTTTTAAGATTTTATTCATGAGAGACCGAGAGAGAGAGAGAGAGAGAGAGGCAGAGACACAGGCAGAGGGAGAAGCAGGCTCCATGGAGGGAGCCCGATGTAGGACTCGATCCCAGGTCTCCAGGGTCATGCCCTGGGGCGAAGGCAGGTGCTAAACTGCTGAGCCATCGAGGCGTCCCACCCATCCCCTTTCTTCAGGAATGTGTAATCTGGCTGGGGGCCCCCCACATGGACACTAGTGGGGTAGTGGGGTCCGCAGGTGGAGCTTCTGTGTCAGTTGACATTCAACTCCAGCGTGCTCAGAACTGTTTCAGTGGGAGCCAGCCTTTCCCTGATGCACACGCACACACGCACACACAAGTTTCTAGTAGTCACCTGATAAAACAAAGCCGGGAACGGACATGGGTTTCTGCAGCCTTGCCTGTGTCTCAGGACTCCAGGTTACCATGCAGGTGATTAGACAGTAGTCACCCCCAGATGGGGCCGCAGAGCCTTGACTGTGTGCCCCCACCCCCTTTCCAGCAGCATCAAGATGGGGGATGGAGGCCAGCGCCCTGGGATTATTCCTGGCTGGTCTGTCCTGGAGAGCAGCTACAGGAGCAGGGAGAGGAGCACTACTCTCCTAAAAGTGTGGGCCTCCATCACTGACCTAGGCCACCTTCCTCTCTTCTGACCCCCAGAGGTCGTCTCCTGCCCAGGCCACTGGCTTTGGAGCTTGGATCTGCCCACTTCTGTCCATGTGCTCAGCACCAGCACCATCGCATTGCTCCCGCTTCTGTCCAACATCGAGAGGCCGTCTTCCCACACCGAGGGCTGCTCATGCTGGCCCCTGCCTCCCCCCACTCTGGGCTGGCCAGGGCCATGCCGGTCCAGCCTGGCTTTGCTGCAGGCCGCCCCCACCCTGCCTTTAGGACATCACAGCAGAGAAACTGAGCCTGCCCTCCTCCACCCCCTCCCTGCCTCCTTTGCTGCTCTCAGATCCGTTACACGGCACAGGACCACTTGGAGGTCAACTTAGGGGAGCCAGCGAGAGGCAAGGGGGCTTCCAGTGAGACCCTTCTGAAAGAAATCGGGCAAGGTGTAAGGAAGTGGGGGGCCGGGTACTGTACCGTCCACATCAGGTCTGCCCTGCTTCCTGGGGACCCAAGCCCTGACACCTGACACAGCCAAGTCCGACCACATGAGGACCTGCTGGCATCCATGTCTGCTCCAACCCATCGTCGATGGAGGGGAGCGGGGCCGGCAAGCAGCTGGCCAGGAGGGAAGCATTTCTGAGATGAAGGTGAATCACTGAGAACATGATAGGATTTACAGAGATTGGTTTGACACAAATTTTCAGGAATCCATCTGGGCTCCATGAGAGGTAGAGCTCTTCCCTTTGTAAGATTCCCGGGAAGCTTATGTTCTGGGGAAACTGGGTGCATTTGCTGCCAAAAGGGGCTTTATTTTTAGCCAAATGTGAGAAAGGGAAGGGGGGCACAGGGGTGGGGCTGAGGTCCCCTTGGTGGCGATGCTGGCCGCAAGAGTGGTGAAGGGGGTGGCCCTCGGGGCTGGGGTTGGGACCGGCCTCGGGGGCCCCTGACCTTTGGGGAAAGACGTTCCCACGCGAGCTCCCGCGTGGGCCGGGCTGTGATGGTGCGGCCCCCGGTGGGTCTTCCCAGCTCCCCCCACCCGGTGCGAGAGGCTGAATACCAAAGCAGCCAGCCATCACGCGTTCTAAATTTACAGGGTGCTTGTCCTTCACTGGTTGCTCAAAAGTGAAGCTGCCGGCGACGAGCGGAATGCCAAAGCTGGTGTGGAGCGTGGCAGCCGCCAGCTTGCGGTCCCACCTGCTCGCCTGGACCTCCCTCCTCCCCCCGCTGCAGCCTCCTCACCTGCCCCACGGGGCCCCTTCCCCTAGAGGCAAGCGTGGTCTGGTGGGGCCTGAGAAATAGGCTCTGGGGTCTTGGAAATGACGGTGGTGCTTCTCTGAGCTGTACCTGCCAGGAAGGAACATGCTGGCCCTTTCTTTCTCTCCACGAGAGCTGCTAAGTCCTGCTCCCCTCCACGACCCCCAACTCAGCTCCACCACCAAACCCCCTTGCTGCTTGGAGTCTGCCCCTGAAAGTGGACCCTCTTTTGAAATGCAGATACCCTTGGCAGAGCCACTCCCCAAGGTCAGAAGGGCCTCAGGCTCCATGGTCCCCTGCACTGTGCACACGCCTCACCAGGGCACGCTAGGCTGTAATGACCTGCCCGGACATTATACCCTGAGGGCCGGGAGAGGCCCTTGTTTGTCTCTGAAGCCCATGGGCCCACATGGGCCAGCATGGAATGATTATGTAAATGAGTGGCATCCTGGGACAGGCAGCCATCCACCCTGGTCTCTCCTGCCCTGGCTTGCAGGGCCAGCTTGCAGGGCCAGCTTGCAGGGCTGGCTTGTAGGGCTGCTTTGCAGGAATGGCTTGCAGGACTGGCTTGCCTCTTGGTGCTGAATTTCATGGGTGCAATTCCATCACAACCTCAAAATAAAATACTGGCAACTCAGACCCAGGTGAGCAAGTGCTGCTTGCCTGGCTAAGACACAGGGCTGGAGAGGACAGGGCTGGTTCCAGTCCATACACACATACCCTGGTGCAGGGCTGGACGCATTCACAGTGTCGGGAGGGCTGAGTGCCGGGGGGCTGGGGCGCTGTGTTCACAGGGAGCTGAGGCCTGGGGGGACGTCAGGGTGAGGAATATGGTGTCAAGAAACTGGCATTTTGAGCCATCACCTTGCCTTCCTCAGAGCAATGGCTTGCCTCAGGCCTCCATGGCAGGAAGGGCTGCTGGCCTTGCTGATGTACGAGACCCGAGGGCAGAGGGCCAGAGCTGGACCCCTGCCCCCTTGCAGACAGAGGGCTGTGGACAGGAGAACAATAAAGTGGGATTCAGTGAATGTGTCTAGGCAGGCTCTGTGGATGGGATGATCGGGTGCCCAGGGCCAAGAACCCGTGGTGCAGGGGTCCCTGGCTGGGTGTTGACCAGTCACCCTTGTCAGCCACTTGGATAACTGGTTATAGGTGCCGGTGTTTCTCGGGTGGGTAAGAGAACACCACTGGCCTTTTCTCCATGGGGTGCAGGCGATGTCTTGGCCTCTCATTAAAAAATCCCCCTTCCCAGGCTTTGTATAAATTCACACTAGTTCCCATACGGTTCAGGTGTTTAGAGCGGGAGTTTGCAAACCTGTCCGGTCAAGGCCCAGGTCGTCAGTATTTGAGGACCAGGGCTCTGTCACAGCAACCCAACTTGGACGTCGGCATGAAAGCTGCCACGGATAATACATAGTGAACGTGGCTGAGTTCCAGCAACACTCTATTTGCAGAAACAGGTGGTGAGCTGGGTTTGGCACCCCATCTGTAGCTTGCCACCCGGTTCCAGAGCTTTCAGGGATGCCCGGCTCCCCTGTGTTGGGGATGAGCTGTGTCCTGGCTCTCTGTCCCTTTCTGCCTCTTCCCCGGCACTCACTCTTGGGGGCACCTGGAATGCCCCCAGATGTTCACTAGCGCCTCCTGCAGGTGTGTCTGCAGGTCTCATTCACTGTGTCCATGGTGAGCTCCCTCCTCCTGCACAGACTTGGGTCCTCCCCCGGGTCTGTGGCCACTTGCCTCCCCCTTGACCTTGCACTAAGCCCCCACCTCCCCTTCTCGGGCCACTTTGGTGCACACTGCTCTGCGTACTTTGGCATTAGCCACCTCCTGCATGGGGTGCCCCAATGGGGGCCAGCTGACCCACCCCCACTCCTGCCCGGCACTCCCTAACCTCTCCTGTGAGCCAGAGAGCTGGTTTCATGGCTGTTTAAAAGGTAGGTTCTAAGTGACAACTCTTTGGCTTCTCTTGGTCTCTTCCTGGGAGTCAGACCCCTAATCTCAGGTTCAGGACCACCTGTGAGCCCACTGATGGGACAGGACAGGGGCAGACCCTTGCTGGGCTTTGCAGCATCTTGTCAAAACAAAACGAAAATGGAATGGCTTTTTTTTTTCCTTTAAGGCTTTTTATTTTGAAATAACTATAGACCTACAAGAAACTGAAAAATCAATGCCTAAAATCCTGGGCGCACCCTTCCCTGGTGAAAATGAGCTTTGTCGGCAAGAAGTGTCCTTGGGTATCACATGAGGTCTTAGAAGAAGGAATTTGGGGGTGGCGCTGAGTGATGTTTTCATGCCCACCCGCACCTGCTCACTATGCTGCCTGGGGGTGGTGACTTAGTGCACCTGCCTTCATCCTGCCAGGTTCCTGTTGAGCACCTGCTGTCCTGAGGCCCCGAGGCGGGGAGCTGAGGGCACAGGGTCAGCAGAAAGACACCACCGCCGTTACAACACTGCCTGTGAAGTTGCGGGTGGGAAGGAGAGGCACCAGACGCCTCACCCTGTCTGTAGTGGGGGACAGAGCCTGCGGCGGGGAGGTGTCATGAGGACCCCAGTCCCTCTGAAATCTTGAGAGGAAAAGCCCTCCTTACCCCTCCTGGCTCCTTATGGCTGCCTTAACTCCAGCCTCTGCCCATAGTGTCATGTGGGGCCACCTCCGTGTGCATCTGTGTGTTCCCTCCCCTTGTAGGGACCCCATCATGGTGGATAGATGCCTACCCTACTCCGACATGGCCTCCTCTTAACTTACACCCTATTTGTGAAGACTCTATTTTAAAATAAGGATGCGGGGACGCCTGGGTGGCTCAGCGGCTGAGCGTCTGCCTTTGGCTCAGGGTGTGATCCCAGTTTAGGGATCAAGTCCCACATCGGGCTCCCTGCATGGAGCTGCTTCTCCCTTTGCCTGTGTCTCTCATGAATAAATAAATACAATCTTTAAAAAAAAATAAAATAAGGATGCATTCAGAGGTATCATGGGCTAGGACTTCAGTGTATCTTTTTTTTTTTTTTTTTAGTTGCAGGGAGGATACAGTTCAGCCCGAAGCAAACACTGAGCAAGCGGGATGGGGGGCTGGATTCTGTGTGCCGCTTGGCTGGCCACCCCCCCCACCCCCGCCTCTCCCTTCTCCTTGGAGCCCCTCTTGGCCTGTTTCAAGGAGGTGCTGCCTGAGGCAAGCTCATGGAGAGGCAGTAACAGGCACACCCCTCTATTATTGTGGCTGCCAGCACTCCAGGACCAACTGGGTTTACAAAAATAAAGTTGTATCATCTGCTGCATGTACCGCTTCCCCTAAAGCAGGTTATTAAGGGGAAGTGGGGAACATCGGAAGCAGATGGAGGAGTCCTCGATCTGCATAAGGTGCCATTTGCACGGCTCAAAGCCTCTGTGGCGGCGGTAATGTATAGAAATACACATACGTAAGCCCCGGGTTGGGAAACAGAGGCACCCTGATCCACCACGAAAATAGATGTGAGGGAGACGGAGCTGGAGGGAGGGGGTGGCGGGGGAGGGCTTGGACAGGGGAGGAAAAGAGGCAGACCTAGTGGCCCAAGCGTGGGGCCGCCCCCTCCCCGCGGCGTCGCGCTCCGTGCTGGACTTCAGGGCTGGTGGATATTATATATGCAACGGCAGGATGGGTGTTTCCACGAGACCTGGCTTTTCTTCCCTCTCCCAGAAGGGCAGTTTCGGGAAGAAAGAGAGAAGAGAAAGAAGGTTATTGTTGCCAGCAAGCTGGCTTGACGGTCCTGGCGGGGAGGAGGTGGTGTGAGCTCTGTGAGTCCCCAGGGGCAGTTGCAGGAGCGGGAAGAGGGGCAGTAGACCCATGTGCAGGGGGAGCCTGGTGTGGGGCTTCAAGAAGATGTGATCCTGCAGGGGGAGGAGAGGGTGGGCTCAGTATGCGGGGGAGGGGGGGGTGATGCCTGACCTCAGGATGGCCACTGGCAGCTGTGATGTTCCCACTGGTGAACCAGCCAGCTGTGGGGTCCCCCTGCAGTGCTAGCAGCAGCGGGGGCTGGGCCAGTGTCCCAGGGAGGTGAGTCCCTCTCTGCACAAAGCCTGCTGCAGAGAAGGAGGCATGCTCTGTTCACCCGGGCCGTGGCCCTTTGGGTTACATGTGCCAGGGCGGCAGAGTTAGGGGCAGCGTCGTGTGCACTGCTGGGACCTGGTTTGGCCAGGACAGACCCCTGCCCCCCCTCACCTGTGCTGCTTTGCCACTTGCCTCTCCTTGCACCTCTGCCACGGACATCCTGCCCTTGCCGCAGGTTGGACGCTTATTTCACCACCTGGTTCAGTGGTGGTGCTGGGGGCCACCTCTCGGCTGGCGTCTAGGCTGCTGTCCTGCCATTGTTTGTTCAGTGCCTGTCAACAAGAACGGCAGTGCCCATGTAAGTCCCTGGGGTATAACCCCCCCCCTTCCAGTGAAGGTGACAGACGTGTGGATGAGGTGCTGGGGTCACCTTCCCTGGGGAAGGAAGTCACTTGGCTCAATGGCACGGGCTAGCATGGACAAGACTGGCCTCTTCACCAGCTGTGTGAGCACTGCCCGCTGACCCACCGGCTCAGGCGGCCGGCTGACCACCGTAGGGACACGAGCCCTCTCGTGGGGCTGAGTTCTTGCTGAGGACACTGCTGGGGGCGGGCGGCTATGGCCCCTGTACTCCCAGGGCCACGTGACTGGTTCTTCCTGAGGGACTATGGGTAGCCGTGATACCTGTTAATTCTGGGCAAAGGGTGCAGTGTGTGTGGGGGTACAGCCCTGCGCCTGGTGGCCAGGACCCCAAGATGGCAGAGCCCTGGCCTGGAGGCAGCCGTGGCCTTACTTAGTTCCTGCATGGAGGCCAGCCTTCGAGCCGTGGCCAGCCCGATGGACACTGAGGTAGAAAGGCTGGTGTTTCAGCAGCTGGAGTGTCCTAATCAGTCCAGCCACTTTCCTTGGGTTTTTCTACGAGGCTGCAGGTCAGTGATGTCCATCCTGGGTGGGGGACAGACCCAGTGTTTTGCCAATTATCTGAAGAGATTGTGTCAAAAATCTAAGTAAAAGTGAGTTTTCACCTCTTGATTTCAAATTCATACACTCAGAGTCTATACTCAGACGAGAAGAGAGATTCCCATTACAAAAATCCAAGCCTAGAAAATCAATAATGATTGATATTATAATGCACTTCCCACAGAAGCCCAGCCAAGTGCCTCTAGACACGGAGCTGCGGCAAACACGAGAAACACGAGAACTTCAGTTTGATGGACACGTGTGTGATTGGAAGAACGGCAGAGGCGCAGGTGGTCCTGCCCCATCGGCCTGGGAGCATGCGAGGCAGAGCGCCATGGTGCAGAAGTGACCCGGACATTGCCAGGGCCCGGGCCCTGTGGGCAGCTGGGGGTCGTTGTCCTGGAAAGGACAGCCGTCTTGCTCTCCTTACGAGTTTCTCGTAAACTCATCTGGAACTTGGCACGTCCAAGTCAGCACACCCGTGGGCCGCCGAGCATGGTGGGGGCCCCTGGCTCCCTGCCCCCTGGGTTTGCGGCAGACTAGTGGCTCCTGCCTCTGGAGTGACACACCGGCGCTCAGCTTCGTGGCGGCGTTGTCGGCCAGGGGCCATGTGGGCCCTCGGACCTTTGACTGTGTCTGGAGGCATCTTGGATTGTCACAGCTTGGGGTATGGTGCTGGTGCTCCGGAGTCTAGAGGGCAGAAGCCGGGGACGCTGCACTGTACAGTGCCCAGGACTGACCCTGCCTTGGAGAATGGCGCGCCCCCGAATGTCAGCAGTGCCGAGGTTGAGGAACCCTGGCTTACAGGGGTGCCCGGTATGGTGGGTTGAGCCCTGTCCATGCTCAGCCCCCAGGAGAACATTCTCAAGGCACCATGGGTGGTGCTTGTCTGATGGTGCCCGGTATGCGGGAATCCTTGGGATCCCTGTGCTAGGTCCTCAGCACGGGGTGCCTGTGGGTGTTCTGTAGAGGGCGCTTCTCTGCCCTGAAGCACCAGGCACGCGAGGAGGGCCCAAGCAGTCACTCCCTGCAGAGGTGGTCCAGACACGCCGCCAGCCTGTGCTGTGCTGGCCGCTGGGGCCCCGGACCGGCGTCCCGCCCGCCGCTGGGGCTGGAAGCGACTTTCACCCCCAGGAGCTGTTGTCCTGGGGAGGGGGCTGTTGCTGCATGTTTCTGGGATGTCACTGCCCGGAGAAGTCTAGGGCAGCCTCCACCTGCTGGCCTTGAGAACAAGAGGTGTTCTCGGGTGTGGGAGGCTGGGGTGCAGAGCCTGGGCGGAAGAGGGGCTCCTCAGATGCTCAGGACGCCCCCCACCCACTTCATGCTGAGACCAGCTGTAAATACTGGTTGTAGGGAAATGCCCCGAATCCGCAGGTTGCCTGCTGTGTGTTGGTGGACCTGCCCAAACATCACTTTGTGTAATACTTTCCTCTCAGACCCACTTTTATCCAATCGGAGAGCAGAACCGTCAGCCCAGAGCTCTCTGGAATCCTGCATTGCCCTCCCTGGTGGAAAAGGATGATAGAATGGGGGTCTGGGGATGGTTCAGTCCCACTCCCTGGTTTTCATGATGGGGAAACTGAGGCCCAGAGGGAAAACAAAGAAGCCTTTCGTCCTGCAGGACAGCGCCTTCTGCACCTGAGGGGTTCAGCTCCTGACCCCAAGGTGCGCCTGGCCATTTATTTGGTGGCCCTGAGGCTGGGGTGGGGGGTCAGGTCGGGCTGCGGCGACTGTGGGAGGCAGCTTTCTGGATGCTGGACGTCTGTGCCCTCCCAGACCAAGGACACTCAGCTGACACCGGCCGGTTCAGAAGGCCTCCTTGGATCACGTCTGCATTTCATCCACTGTATTTGGTCCGCGTGCTCTCCAGGCTTTCTCGCCTGTTGGCAGGCAGCTGTCTCTTCCCTGCTCCCGCTCCTGGCATTTGGGCCTCCGCCTGGGGTTCAGCGGCTCCCCGTCTGATGAGTGAGTGTGTTCCTTGATCACACTTCTCATCGGCTCTCAGGGCCACTGGACTTTGGAGAGATAGAGTCAGTGATGAGAACCTTGATCTTTTGGCCAAAATGTGATAGTTGGAGTGTGATCAGCCCCCAGTTCACACGCTGAAGTCGTCACCCTCAGGTGATGGTATACTGGGAGGTGAGAGGTCACCAGGGGGGAGCCCTCGCAAATGGGGTTAGTGTCCTTATGCAGGGGACCCCAGAGAGTTCCCGTGCCCCTCCACCCCGTGAGGACATAGCAAGAGCAGGGCCATCGGTGAACCAGGAGGCCCTTGCAGGACTCCGGGTGTACGGGTGCCTGGATCTCGGGCTCCCAGCCCCTGACAACTGTGAGAAACCAGAGCGTGTTGACAGGGTGTCTGTTGTAGCCGTGCAAGGGCGCTGAGACGGGCGGCGTGAGAAGAGCCACGGGCACGTGGGTGCCAGCGTTTGGGGACGTCTCTTGAGAGCACGGACAGAATGGCCTTTTCCTCCTCGCAGCCCAGTTCCAGCCATCTGAACAGGGGACCTAGTGGGGTTTGGTGGTGCCTGGTGACACCTCGGCAAGTTTATTTCCTGCTGTGCTCGAACACATTTAAACTTTTGAAAGACTGTGATAAAATGCACATGACATAAAATTTACTTTCTCCACCATTTCTAGCACTCAGTTCAGTGGCATTAAGTACATTTGCGTTGCCGAGTGATCATCGCTACCAGAACGTTGTCATCGTCCCAAACTGAAACTCTGTCTCCATTAAACACCAGCCCCCCACCCCTCATCCTACTCCCTGTCTCTGAATCTAACGAGTCTAAGGGCACTGGAATCCTACAGTACTTGTCCTTTTGGGTCTGGCTGACTTCACTCAGCATCATGCCCCCAAGGTCTGTCCACGCCATGGCAGGTGTCAGAACTTCCTTTTTGTTCAGGGCTGAGTAATACTCCGTTGTGTGGACGGACCATGTCCTGCCCATCCATTCACCTGTCAATGGACGTTGGGTTGCTTCCCCCTCTTGGCTACCACAAATCATGCTGCTGTGAACGTTGTCTGTAAATATCCTGAGATCCTACTTGAGTTATTTTAGATCCGTTCCCGACAGTGGAATTGCTGGATAAAACATTTAAACTTTTTATTATGATCTGTTACTTCTGTGTCTGAAAACCAGTCACTACTGATGTGGGAGATGTAAAGACATGAAGCCACTCTGCACCCCACCCCCCGCCCCGTTCCCACAGCCCCCGGAGGGATGAAGCTCCCGCCCCTGGGTCACTCCTCGTCCTCTCCAACATCTCTGTCTGGACCCAGTCTCTGTCCCTGACATGTGTGTAGCTGGAAGTGTGCTGGTGACGATGGCCCAGCTCCCCAGAGGCGAGGGGTTAGTAGGACACAGGGTCACCGTGAACAAGCGAGTGGAGGTGGCCACCAGGCGGCCGGCCTCCTTCCTGCTCTTCACACCCCCCACCCCCTCCATCACTGGTTCACACCTGCTGTGCGCTTTCTATAAGTCACTCTTCTGGTGGGAGGCAGGGGGCGGGGGAGGATGTAGAAATGTGTGAGAGACAGTTCTTGGCCTCAAGCGGCTCATTGTTTAATGGGAGATAACGTGTGCCCAGAAAGTAATGCCAGGGGGACGTTGGCAGGGGCTGGGATGCACAGAGGTGAGCCGGGGAGTGGGCAGGTCACCTGGTCTCTAGGAGCAGGTGGGGTCTGGATGTGTGAGCATGAGTTGTCATGATTCTTGTCAGGACCAAGGGAACTGTCACTCAAGGAACTCTGTATATGGCGTATCTCCTCTTTCGGATAAACCCCAACCAGCGATTCTCTTCTTTACTGTAGATGAGCTCCAGCATCCCCGAGGAGAACCCCAGCACCTCTTTGGGAAGGAGGGTGGTACATGTGTGTGCGTGCACACATTTGTGTGTGCGTGTGTGTGTTGGTGTGAAGATTTTACTTCTAGATTACGAAAGATCCTTTAAGACACCAAAACGTATCCTGAGCATAGTTGGAGAGAGCAGATGGATAAAAGGTAACCTGCGGGGTGGTGTGTGTCTCAGCCAGCTCGGGCTGCTGTAACAAGCATACCGGAGACGGGGCGGCTCAGACAACAAATGCTGACTTTGCGCAGTGGCGCGGAGTCCAGGGTTGAAGAGCCTGCAGACCCGGTGTTTGGTGATGGCCCTCTGCTTGGCCGGGCAGACTTCTTGCTGTATTCTCCCCTGACGGAGAGACACCATCTCTTCCCATCCGGGTGCTGACCCCACGATGCGGGCTCCTGCTCAGGACCCAGTCACCCCGCAAAGGCCTCAGCTGCGACCATGGGTGAATCCGGGGACACACGCACACATTTGGTTGTAGCTTCCCGCCCTGACGTCAACACACGGACTCAGGAACTTGTAGCTACGAGGAGTAGCCTTTGAGGAGGGAGATGCCCTTTACACTCTTGCACTCCAGGCACAGCTGCACGGCTCCTCTGAGGTCAGGACAGTTTCCAGAATGGGTGTCGGGGGCGTGGAGAGGAGCGTGAGGGTCCTCCAGACACAATTTTCAGCATCAGAGGCGTACTGCATGTTTTAGGAGCATTTCATGCATCCATGTTCCTTTTGTGGGGTTGGCCTCCCCTGTGTCCTACACTGACCCCTCCCTCCTCCCTGTGGCTGAGGAGGTCGGGGCTCTAGTGGTGGCGGCGGCGGTGGTGCAGAGAGGAACAGGAGGGTCTGCCCTGGTCCTGGAGCAGTCACTTCCCAGGAGCACCTGGACGTCTACTTTATTGTAAGGGGGGTTGGTCCAGCTGCACAATGAAAGGTTAAGCCCTATCGAATTTTCAATGACGGGAAATAATTCACTTATTTATAGTAGTGGAAAAGCAAATTGAGGAATCACAGACCTAGAGTCCCAGTAGGGCTGTGTAAAAATACCCGTTGTTCAGAGTGTTCTTTCTGTAGTGGGTTCTGCTGGTGTGTGATGAACTATGGGGAGCGCCCACGTGTCCTGTAATCCCACCTCTGGAGGTACGGAGCACGGGAGTTGCTAAAAATGCCCAGTGTGAAGGTGCCCGTGTCAGCAGGAGCGATGGAGGTCCTGAGACAGCCTGCACGTTCCCATCTGGAGCGTCCTTAAACAGTACGCGGACCGCGCTGTCGTCAAGAACGACAAACACGCTGATTATGTATTTACATAGGATAATCTTTTAAAATAATATCATATTTTACAGCCGTGTAATAGGAAATGGATTCCTGGCAAATTTGAAGGCAGATTGGTGGTGGAAGAACCGGGGACCCCTCTGCCCTGAGTGGCTGCCCCACTCCACGTGCCCTGAGGCGCGGTGTCAAGGGCAGTAAGGCAGGTCCACCCGGGGAGGAAGAGGCACAGAGCTGGCCCTCCCCGGAGAAGAGTGAGGGTGGCGATGCCCCGTCTCGTTGGCGATTTCCCGGCTGCGGGAAGCCAGGTGTGGCCTCTGGTGGCTTTCCTGTTTGCCAATGGGGGGAACCAGGGGGCCTCTGGGCATAGCCCAGCTGCTGGGATCTCAGGTTATGGGCAGGAGGGCTGTGCTGGCTTGCTTGGCCACCGTTTGGGGGAATGTCCCTTTGAGCTCCACCCAGGACAGCTGCTCTGTGATGCTCTGCTATCATTTCAGCCAACCCCAGCCTCCCTCATGGCCAAGGGGAAGGCTCTGAGCATGCACGTGTGCTCTGTGCATATGCGTACATACCTGTGCATGTATGTGTGCATACACACATCCGTGTGAGCATGTGTGCCCACACCAAAGGGTGCAGAAAAGTCTGGGTGAGCAGCAGGTCCCTGGCTATACCTGGTTTGAGGGGGGACAAGCTGTGTCTTTTTGAGTGCCACCTCCCTCCATGTGTCTGGAGACTCGGCTCAGATGAGGAAGAGGCCATGACAGTGGGGACAGAGCCCGCGTCATCCATGTGCCACATGCAGAGCCACACGGAGCCTGGTGCTCAGAAAGGCTTGCACTTGATCGGAAGCTCCACTGTCACCATCTTGAAATTTGCAAGGGTCTTGAGTTTTCGCTTTGTTCTCAGGACAGCAGGTCACGTTGCGGGTGGTGGGGGGACGCCCTCCCGTGCAGGGCGATGCCTCAAGCAGAAGCCCCGTCTGGAAGAGGCCCTGCGGTGCTCCTGTGCAGCCTCGGAGGGGCATCCGCCCCTGGTCCCAGCCTTGGGCCCAGCCAGCCGAGGCCAGGTGGCAGGTGCTGGCTGTTTGTGGCAGGCACCGGCTGCCCCCAGGTGCCCAGGTGCCAGGCTCAGGTGGCAGAGGATGTTGATCACTCTCAGGCTGTGTCCCTGTGCTTGAGGCAGGGCTGGAGGATGCCAGCAGCTGGGCTGACGTCCAGGGCGGCGAGGGCAGTGCCGAGTGGGTTTTAGTGTTTCTGGCTCCTGCCCCTGGGCCCGGCCTGTGCACCCGGAGGCAGGCAGTGTGGTTTGCTCTGACTTGATGCGGCTCCTGTCTCAGCCCAACACGCTCCTCTTCATCTCCCCACTGCTGCCTGGGAGGCAAGGCCTTGGCCACTGCTCTGCCCCTGCCCAGGCTCTGGCTGATGGGGACCAGCCTCAGGGCTCACGGCTACTCAGCCTGCCTGGCGCAGAGCCTCCTTGTCGTGCTGGTTGACACACCACCCAGGGAGGTTCTCTCCTGGGGGAGCGGCAGGCCCTGACCCAGGGCGGGGGCACTGGTCCCAGCCTGCCTCCCATGGGCCTGCACCGCCTTGGACAACCCCCTGGATGCTGCCTCATTTTCCTCGATGGCACAGTCTTCCAATAAGCCTTGTGCATGAGTGCAGTTCAGGGGCCCCCAGGACCACCCACACGCAGGCTCCATGATTCACTAGAAGGACATAGAGCTCAGCAGGGCCTCACACCCCCGTGAGGACCGTCCATGATAGCAAAAGGACACAGATGGAAATCAGCAAAGGGAAGGGGTGCCTGGGGCCGGGTCTGGGTCCAGAGAGACCAGGCGTCTTGTCCCAGTGGAGCTGTGTAGACGGGGTTCAGTTCTCACAGTACTCTGTGCAAGAACGTGCGCATTATTGCCAACCAGGGGCGCTCACCTGAGCCTCAGTGCCGGGGTTATTTACTGGGTGTCCTAGTCAGGACTGTCCACCGATGCAGCTGACCTTGGGGTGCAGCCCCTCTAGAGTGGAGCAGATACTACGCAGCCCGAGCCTCCCGGTACACGAAGATGCTCTGCTCAGACAGGACCTTTCCAGAGCTTAGAGGTGACCTCCCAGGACCCAGGGGCAAGGGCCACACCTTTTTTTTGGGGGGGAGGGTGGGGGCCAAGGCTCACACTTTGCTGTACAGGCTCCAGTGTGACCCTGACAGTGCAGAAGAGAGAGGTCAAGGGAAAGCCGATCCAGGGGACAGAGGGCTGCCCTGAGCTTGGCACGGGGTGGAGAGACCCTGTGCAGGATGATAGCTGGGTGCAGGAGAAGGCACTGAGCCCCGGGGCACCAGCCCCCTCTGCCCCTCCCGTTCTGTGAGGGGCTCTGTTCCCTGGGCACGTCCTGGGTAACTGGGGCCTGACCCGGGGCTGGCTGGGCTGTGAAGTCAGGGCCGTGATGGAACAAGTAGGTCTAGGAAACTGCTGGATGCGCCTTTTCTTGCCACCTTGGCTTGGCCTCTCTTCCTCCTGGCCATCCGTCTGGCACCTGCCTGCGAGCCCGGCAGGAGGGCTCCTTTCAGCAAGTGAGCCCTGGGGTTGCAGTGGGGTTCACGGCCCCCAGGGACAGCCCCATGTGCTGAGAGGGCTGTCTGCCCTTCAGGAAGGAGTGGAGAGTAGTAGTGGCCCTCGTTCCTGCCTCTTTATGCCAAATTCAATGCTCTGCCTTCCCCAACTCCTGAGCTCGGGGTCAGGAGGATGTTTTGGGGGTGTGGTGCCTTCGGGGGACCCGCTTGCCCTGGGCCTTCCTGCGGGCACCCGTGCCTCTCCCGGGGTGAGCTCCCTCCTCCCAAGTACGTCTGCTCTCTGCCCCGGCAGCCCTGGGTCCCCCTCCATTCGGAGGAAATGTTCCATTTGTGTCATCTCCACCCTGCAATGACGGGAAAATAATTTTCCAAATTGTTTCTCTTGAAAGCAGAGAACCAGGAGCACAGCTCACCGGGCCTGGCGCCAGCCACATGGCTACTCTGTGCTTTGTGCTCTCTGATCGCTCTTCTGTCTTTCATTCGTTTAATCCTCGCGGTGGTTCGGGGAGAGGAGGCAGGGCAGGCAGTGTCACCCCCCCTGTGGATGGGGAGACTGAGGCCTGGTGGATTCTTAGAGGGCATCCTTCCAGGGGCGCGTCCTCAGAGCCCTGCCCTTCTGCTGTTGGGAAAGACTGCGAAACCCAAGTCAACCCACCCTTAAACCCTGGGCCCAAGCCCCGCTGGCCTCCGGGGACCCTTCTGGAGGGTTTCTCCACGGGGGGTGGGTTGGGGGGGTAGGTGAGCCACACTGACGAGAGGGGCCTCGAGTGCGCTCCTCTGCCCGGGGGAAGGGGGACCTCGGCCAGGCCAGCCTGCGGGCTTCAGGCAGGCGCCCCGTCTTTCCCTGGCCTCTCCCTTCTCACAAACAGCCTCACCTCTAAATTCTGCGGCCGCCGTGAGAGCTCTTCCACAGTCAGTCGGTGCACTTTAACGAGTGATAGATCACTTTCATTGCTTTGCCTCGTGATTAATTTCCCATAATCGTCCTCTCTAACGCCAAGGCGAGGAGAGGAGGGAGAGAAAAAACCTACATGATCCACTTTGTGCTCGGAGTATAAATGAATTAGATTTAATTTCTGTTTAATTGTTTCCATAGCTCAACCTCTGCTGACTTCACAGGGTAATTTATTTTGCAGTCTTGGGGAAAGGAGGCGGGGGCGTGGGAACAGAGGCCGCAGCCGAGTGGTCGGCCCGTGGACGCTGTTTAATTACACCTGATGGCCTTATCTCCTTGTAATTATCGGAGGCTCCTTGGGTCTCCCGCTGCCTCCCGTCCGCACCTACGATCAATCCGAGGCCAGACCTCGGGCCAGCTGCTCTCGACGCGGCTGGGGATCTGCGGGGCGCGTGATGTGGAGTCAGGTTCTGAAGTTGCGGGTGGGAAGGAAGCACGGAGGACCCCGTATCTTTAGACGTGTCACCGGTGATGTTAGGAACCCGTCCCTTCCCCCAGCGCACTGAGGCCGCGGGCTCTGGCCAGCGTGCTGTCCATCCTCATCCTCGGAGCTGGCTTCGGGGCAGGTGGGGGGCCCTGGCCCTCTCCCAGCAGGGGAGGCAGGGAGGTGGCCTTCCTTAGGCTCGGGGGACGCCGGCGCTCCCCGGGAACCCTGTGGATGGCCGCTCCGGGACGAGGGCCTCCCGTGCCCCCCCTTCCCTCTGGCACCCAGCGCGTGTGTGTTCTCTCTCCCCTGCCATTTACTGTGGCAAAATACGCGGGACGTGAAATGTGCCACGTTGGCTAGTTTAACCGGACACATCGGGCATGAGGCACATTCACACTGTCACGCCGCTGCCACCGCTGGCTGTTTGGAGCCAGCAAGCCCCGCCCCGCAGCTGCCGGCCCCCAGCACCCCTGCTTTGCTTTCCACCTATGAAGTCGTCGACTCGAGGGAACCTCATGCAAGTGGAATCACAGTGTCCTTTCGTGACTGGCTCATCTCATCGGGCCTCGCGGTGTCCAGGTCCATGCATGCCATCACGGGGGCCAGCCCTTCTTCCTCCCTAAGGCTGAATAATTCTCGGGGGTGCCTGGGTGGGTCAGGTCATGTTCCCAGGGAGTCTGCTTCTCCCTCCGCGCCTCCCCCCACTCGTTCTCTCTGTCTCTCTCGCTCCTGCTCTCTTTCTGTCTCAAAAAACAAATACAATCTTTAAAAAAGAAAAAGAAAAAAAAAAGTTGAATAATACTTCCGTTGTGTGGGTGGCCCACATTTGGTTTATCCTGTCGTGGACGCTGGTGGACGCCGGGTATGCCAGTGTGTTTTCTGAGAATGCATTTGGAGGGGTCTGGGGTCTGTGGCCCGTGTAGCTGGGCTGGGCTTCCCATCCAGGTCTCCTGCCCCCCCCCAACTGCCCCCATGTCAGCAGGGAGACAGGCACAGGGCCCTCGTGGTCCCCTTGGTGGACGGCCTCGGACTCCCCACTGTGGTGCTACGGCCCCTCTTCCCGGGCGTGAATATTCATGATGCACCTCATCCGGAGTCCCCTTCATTCTTTAGTCCTTATGGCAGACCCATGAACGTGCCTCCATTTACAGGTGGGGAAACTGAGGTCAAGGGGGACTGGGGGTCTGGTCGGTGTCCCTCCGGAAGGGTCAGGCCAAGCCCTGAGCCTACATCTTCTGGATTCTAAAGCCCGTGGTGTTTCTGTCAGCCGGCGCTGCCTGGGTGGAGTCAAGGAACCCACCGTGCCCAGAAACCGCCGTGTAGCTGTGAGCGCTGCTTCCAAACACCCCTCATCCATGTCCCTGGGAATCCAGCCGGGGCTGCGGTGCTGATGGAGGTGCGGCGGGTGCCCAGCCCTGGTCAGGGGCTCACAGCGGTGCTGGGGGGCAACAGCAAGACCTAGATAACAGGTCACTACCTCTGTGTTTCAGCATCTCTTGTCCTTGACCAGGGCACAAGCTTATGAGGAGCAGAAACATGTCTCACGTGTACCCCACGGCCTGGTGCACAGGAGAAGCTTGAGAAATGCCACAGACCAGACATTAGTGGGGGGGTGGGTCCTGCTGCTTGGGACTCGGTGACATTAACTCTGGATACGAAGGAAGCTGGGCAGGTCTGTGTGGGCTCCATGCTTGCAGGGCGTTGGACGCAGCGGGTAGAGAGGGGAGGCCCCTGGGGGAAAGGCATCTTAGGTGCACTGAGAAGCCTTCCTCGGTTCCCAAGGAGGACGGCCACGTCCCTTCCCTCATGAACGATTCCTCTCAAATGCCCACCGCAGGCAGACTGTCCTCTGAGCAGGGCCCTTCTCTCTTCCTCGTCATTCCCACTGTGTGAGCCCAGGGAAACGGCTCCAGGATAAACCTCACGGTCTGCTCTCAGGGAGGCTGGACACTCACACTCAGGGACAGGGTGAGAGGTGCCCCTGTGCCCGAGAGTAGAGCTTAGGGGGCACCAGGGAAGGTGGGGGCTGGGGAGGGAGAGGACTTGGTGGGAGAGGTGGTAGGAAGGCAGGGGGAGGGGAGGGAGGGGTGGTGTGGCTGGCCGGCTTGCTTCTCCTCAATTCTGTTGCCTGCCCCTCCTCACTTTGTATCTTAAACCCTGCGGGGATGGCAGTGTTCCCGGCAATGGAAATAGTTCATTTTTCTTCATTTGTTGTGTTGAATGTTTGTCGTGTCCAGGGAATGCTGGTTGGCCGGCACTCGCTCACTCTGTTGTCCCAGGAAATGTTCTTGGCTGTGGGTACACGGGACCTTGGGCTCACGGCTGGTCCAGGGCAGGAGACCTCGGCTTCGGTCTGGGAACAGGCGCCTCTGTGAAGTCAGGTTTCTGGAAGGAGCCCCTGCAGTATGTGTGCAGCTGTGTGCAGGTGGCTTCCCGGTCCGTGTGGCTGGTGGTTCTAGAACCTACCTGGGGGGCAGGGTGAGGCCGAGTGTGCATGGTCCTCTGGGCAGCTGCTGAGTGCGCCGCGTGTGTGCTGGTCTGGGATCTCCCGGCTGCAGGTTTCTGCGTCTACCTCTGATGGCTTGTGCCCTTGGGAAGGTCGGGGGGAGCTGGCCTCCAGGCTCCTGGATGTGGGGACTCGGGTGCGTGGATCCCGGCGTGCCGTCCGCGTTCCCAAGGCCTCTGGAGGCTTTCTCTGCCTGGTTCACGGTGGAGGTGGAGGAAGCATGTCCTCGGCAAGTCTAGGGACTCCAGGGAGTGGACGGCCTCTCCTCACTGCCCTTCGGGAAGGACCAAAATACCAACATTACGTGGAGGGTGGGGTTGGCACACTGATGATCTGGCTGAGGTCACAGGCCCACCCGTGAACCAATCATGTGGCCATCAGGATCAGAGGGCGGTTTGGTTCGAAGAAGCAGGGATGACATGGTTACTGGTCCCTGTAGGCCAGCTGCCGAGGGCCCACTGGAGCTTGCACCCGGTGGACACAGAAGAAACACCCCACGGAGGAACAGCGGTGGAGCTGGCCCCGTGGAAGTTTGCGAAGTGCTGGGCACGCACGTTGTGTACCTTGCGTGGGGTGGGAGCGCCTCTCCTCCCCTGGATGGCAGAGGACACCGAAGCTCAGAGACATCATGTGGCTTTTGTGGCCTGTCTGAGGTCACACTGTGAAGATGGGGATGTGGCCGTGGTGGCCGTGTCGGATGGGGCTGTCCATCCCGGCTTTGCCCCTGGCTGCAGCGGTGGTGCCTGCGGTGCCCCCAGCAGAGAAACCCCAGCTGGGGTCACTTCCCCTGTCGCACCCTCCCTGTCCCTCCCCTCCCCACAGACCTCCCTGGGCAGGCCTCGCCCTCTGAGCCCTAAAGCACTTCCTCTGCAAGGCCAGGAGCCTCTCCATCGGGACTTTATCCCTAAATTGTCCTGTGTCCCAGCATCTGACACAGCATAGCTTCATACCTGAGTGGGTAACACGTCACACTGTGTGCCAACCCTCGACACACACACACCTGCTGTTTTATCTGTGTGGGTGTTGGAGCATCCATGTGCCTGCAAGCATCCCACTCGCCCTTCCCTCCCCCTGCATCCTCAGGGAAGGATGCTCCCCATGTCCCAGGCTCCTTCACTCCCTCTGCCCCCCGAGCCAGTGTCCTCTGACTTTGTACCCTTGCTTGGATGGCGACAGTCCTGGGGGAACCTTTGCCTGTTAGCGGGGGTGCAGGTGTTTCCCAGGGTAGAGGGCGGTAAGAGGCAGCCACAGATTCCACGTGGTTTGGCAAGGGGCTGAATCTCTGGGCCCCTCACACCCGGCCCGTCTAGACTTGGCCTTCCTCTGCCCTTCCCTGTCCTTGAGGGGCCCGCTGCCTGGGGGCCCGCTCCAGCCTGGGGGAGCCTAATTAGGGGGAGGCCTGCCCCTCCCCTGCAGCTTCCAGGTGCTCTGCCTGAAATCCCCCCCTCCCCTGCTCCCGGCCAGCCAGGTGACTGCCCAGAGGAGAAAACTCAGTGACGGATGCCAGAGAAATGTCCCTACTCTCGTGCCTTCCATTAATCACGGGCTTCCGGGGGCGCGGGGCCCCTGTGTAAGACGTGCCGGTGGTGTTTCTAGGTGAGTTCAGGCACACCCCGCCTCTGTCGGTAATCTGCTCCTCCGAGACAGGCTACCGGCCTGCTAATCACTTGCTGTAATTACAGCCTCAACTTTGCACAGGGAATGCTAATTGATGCTTTGATGGAGGGGCTGTGCACACACGGTGTCCTTCTCCTGTGGCCCCCAAATGCCAAGGTCGTGGTGGGATTTGGTGGGGCTGATGGTGCATAGAAATGAGCGTGGGGGGCGGAGGGACCGGCTGCCGGCAGGGCCACATGCCTTCCTTACCCCTGCCACGTGTGCTGTAGGCCTTCCAGACCGGGTGGGCCCCCGTGGGGGCTGGGGCTTGGGGGCTGGCGCTCCTGAGTTCGGAGCTGAGCCCTTTGGGAGCTGGTGGGGAGGCCCTCCTGGCTGCCTCTGGTCACCCTGCCCGTGGGACAGGTTCGGTGGCTTTTCCAGGGAACAGCAGGTAGCCTATGGATGCCCCTTCCATGGACTCTTGCCATCAAGCTTGTTTTTCTCCCATTATAAAAGGAGTATATGCTCCCTAGAAAATATCTGGCCAGGCCTCCTGTTTTCAGACTTTCATGCCCCATGGTTCGACTGGAGGATTTTGCTGATTACTTAGCACAGCTTTTCCTGACAGTGGGAATAACAGGCTCAGAGAGGGATGGAGTGGCCAGCGGGGGGTCCCTGGGCCATTGGAAGTCTGGGACCCTCCCCACACTGCCTGGAGCCACCAGCCCCCTTGGTTCTAACCTTGGATTCTGACTCAGTGGTCCTGAAGGACCCTGAGTGATGAACTGGGTGACGGGGCCAGCCCCCTGCTCTTGCCAACGGGATGGTGTGGATGAGCCCTGCCAGGCCTCTTGGTGGTGAGATGCCCATCCTGCCCAGGGCACCCCTTACTATAAAGGAAGCTGGAAGGTAGTTGGGGCAGGGAGCAAGGGTTGCAGTGAACAGAAACATGCTCAAAGTCTGAATGTGGCCCCTCTTAGGGTCTACAGGGGCCTGGGGCTAGGCACTGGGATGGCAGGAGGGCCCTCCTTCCCCCAGCTCACCTCTGCAGGTCTTGTGTGTCCTGTGTGGGCTGCCCACGCTGAAACCAGGGGGACCTGGCCCTGTCCTCCCCTACACTCCTGTGTCCACATCCTTGTCCTGTGTCTCAGCTACTGTAGGACCCTTTGCCCCTGGCCCCAGAGGTGACCCCTGCAGCTTTGTGGCGTGGTGGTGCAGTGTCATCCTAGAATCAGCCAGGTGCCTTTAGGACCCTTGCCTACCCCCCAGGATCCTGGATAGGTTGGTCTGCCGAGGGCCCAGGCCAGGATGGCTTTCTAATCGCCCCAGGTGTTCCAGTCCAGGAACAGGGTAGCTCTCGAATTGGGCTGAGGTGCCATCAGAGGCTGCTGCTGAAGATGTACATCTGGGAGGTCACCAAGGGGAAGTTGAGGACTCCAGCGTGTTGCTCCGGGTGCAGACTGCTAATAGACGTGGCCACTCCTTATCCCCTCCTGCTGGCTGCACCACTACAGGTGTCCTGGAGGACGGGCCAGGCAGGGGCAGGGGTGCCCGCCACCCCAGCACCATCATTAAAACCCCAGTCAGCTTCAGCAGAGCCAAAGCAGTGCCAGGAGGCATGCAGAGCCAGAGCACTGCTGCGGGGTGACTGCAGAGAGGAGCAGGGAACAGAGCGAGGAGGAAGCTGAGGAGAATAACAAAGAGGGAGTGAGTCGAGGGCTGGAGGGCAGAGCCACCCCTCCCAACCAGAGAGGGAGCAGCCCCTTCCAACCAGAGAGGGGCCAGCCAGCGCCCCCCCGCCCGCCCCAACCAGAGAGGGGCCAGCCCCCTCCCAACCAGAGCCTGAACCAACTACTCCCATCCCAAAGGACCAAAGGGAAGCCCAGCACAGGAGGTCTGGGGCCCTAGCTGAGCCCCCCAACAGTAGCCCCAAGTTGGAAACTTCTAGTAAGTGATGTGACAGGCGGTCACATGGTGGAACTGCCATAGTGGGGGTCCCATTGTGTCCCAGCCTGGTGATGATCCCACTGAGGGTCCCTTTCACCCTGAGTCCATTTTGACTACCTGGAGGTGAGGGCTGGCTAGCAGTGCTGTCCCCCCTCCCACCCCTAGTGATGTGGCCAGTGGAAAAGTCAAGTGACTTCAGACCCTGTACATCCCAGGCCTGGGGAAGGGGTCAGCTCCCCAGCTGGGCAGCATCAGGAACAGTCATCTTGGGGAGTGGTCATTGTGCTCCTCTCCCCTCCCCTCCTGGTCCAGTTCTCCCCCTGTGACTCAAAGCTTTCATTCTGCCAAGATTCACTGAGCTGGCAGGTGGGATCCCCATCCCTGCCCCCAGCTGCCGAACCTGCAACAGATAGGAGGAGGTGAGGGCAGGGTCCAGCTCAAAGCCTCTTCCTCAACATGGCCTTTCTCTTATCATCCGGGGCTCAGATCTTTGGTTACAGGCTGAGATGCTCTGTGGGCGCTGCTGGGACGTGAGGCTGATGGGCCCCCAGCTTGGGAAGTTTGACAACACTTGGAACCCAAGGATGGGCCGGGATGTGGAGGTCACCCAAGCCAGCTTCCTGCTCCGCGGGCACCTGCTTCCCAGCTCCCCACGACAGATGGCCACACAGCAGCTCCTAGCACGTTCCCATGATTCATGATTGAGTGGCCACAGGGAGCCGAGTGACAACCGAGAGTCCTGTGCCTTCTGCACATCCTTGGAAGGGTCCTACGGTCCAGCCCGGCAGGAAGCTGGCACCTTGGGTCCCTCCCTCTGTTCTCGACCCTCCTCCCCCCCCTCCCCACCCCCCCGTCCTTCCTTGTTCTTGCCCTGCCCTGGTAAAGCACAGACTCTATGTGGGGACGCTGGGGGTCGTGGCCCCTCATGGTTTGCAGCGGCTTAGTGTCTGTTCCCTCGTTTCTTGTTTTGGTTTCTTTCTTCCTCAAACCCTGCTTCCTCCTGGTTACCTTGGTGTAGAGCCTGGGACTGTTAGATAGTCTTCCCTAGGCATCTATGAGCGTGGAGGGGACGGGAGTGCGGGAGGGGGAGCTCAGCCTCTCGGGAGCTGGGGTGTCGGGTGGGTGTGCCCCATGTTAGGGCAAGGGGGGACGTGTGGGCCTTGCACAGTGTCTTCTGCAGACCCTCACCTGCAGTGATGATGACCGTGCTCATGGCTGATGATAACACAGGGCACGCGGGTGGGGCCAGAGTGTCACCCCCCGACGACCCCCTGGGACTGCTGTGGGCTGGCTCTCCCCCCATAGAAAGGAACCTCTCTGCCTGCCCTGGTCTCAGATGCCTAGGCGGTGGGTGCTTCACCTTGCCGGGGGTTGGCCGGTACTAGGCACTGTTGGCACCTCCCCAGGAACTGTCTCCTGTGGCAAACGGCCAGCTTTGTCACCAGGGGAGGAATGTATCTAAGCCAACTAATGGAGTCAGATCTAACCCGGTTCCCACGTGTGTGTGCACGCTGACATATGTTTTGAGCGTCTCTCTGTGGCTGAGTGGCAGGGACCCCAGAGATAGCCAGGCCCCAATCCCCAGAGCCCGTGAGCGTGACTTTCCGTGGCAGAAGCACACAGGACAGATGTGGCTAAGGGAAGCCTCCGGAGGTGTGGGGAGAGCACCCTGGATGTGCAGGTGGCCCTGGCATACAGTCATGAAGCGTCCTTCCAAGAGGGGGCAGGGGACGGTGTGACGCAGGCAAGCCAGAGGGCTGCGGGACAGCGGGGTCTGGGAGTGGGAGGCAGACAGCAGACCCCTCCCTGGAGCCTTGGGGGGTGGGGAGCGTGGCCCTGCCAACCTGGACTTCAGGCCTCATGAAGCTGCCTTCAGACGTCAGGCCTCCCTTGTTCTGAGCCACACGGTTTGCGTTGGTGTGTGGTGGTGGCTCGCACAGCGTCCTCGCAGAGTGCACCCCCCCAGATGTGGGGATCCTCTCTGGTGGCTGCTCTCTGACTATAAATGAGTCTGTTACGGGTGGTTTCTTCTCGTTTTCCTCTCTGCATGTTTCGAACGACATGTTTATAACATGTCACGTTATAAAAGCTTAAGTGACCGGGACGCCTGGGTGGTGGCTCAGTGGTTGAGCATCTACCTTTGGCTCAGGGTGTGATCCTGGGGTCCTGGGCTCGAGTCCCACAGGGAGCCTGCTTCTCCCTCTGCCTGTGTCTGTGCGCCTCTCATGAATAAATAAATAAAATCTTAAAAAAAAAAAAAAGCTTAAGTGACATGTGCAGGCTGCCCCTGATGGGGTGGCCGCAGGTGAGGTCCAGGGCTGGGGCACCTCCCGTGGGGCCTAGTCCTAGGAGCTCTGTCAGGGGAGGGTGCTCAGGAGCTCCAGGTGAGGGGTCTGGCCAACCACAGACCTCTCCTCCTTCCTGTGAGGGGCCAGGGGAGCAGAGAGGAGGGCTGGTTCCCACCTCTAGGTGATGGGTTTTGTGTCCCTGTCCTGCTCTTGAAGCCCCCCTGCCAAACCGTATACCCCTGCCAGATCCCAGAAGGCAAGCACCCTCCTTCCAGGATCCCCCATTCCGCTGGCTGACTGTGAAGAAGGAGTTTATGGGAGTCAGGCGGAGGGCATCCTTCCTGCTGGTTGGCTCCCAGGACTGGGCATCCCTGCTCCCTCTCCCCAGCTTTTCCTGGTGGATCACTGCGAACACAGCAGGTCCCACATCTCCTCGGTCCCGGGGCTGCAGTATGTGGAGGAAGCTCTGAGCGGCAGCGTCCGATGTGGCCACCATGGCCCCGCCAGGCTGCTGGGGCTGGGAATGTGGAGGGTGCGGGCCAAGAGGTGCTGCGTGTACAACACGTACGCGGGATCCCAAAGACTGGGGCAGGACCAAGAATATACAATCCCTCGTTGATGGCTTTTGTATGGATTCCATATCGAAATGATCATACGTTGAATACGTTGTGTTAAATTTGAGATTAGTAAAAATGACTTGCACTTGTTCATTTTACATTTTTTCAAAATATGGCTATTAGGAAATGTAAAATTATACGTGAGGCTCTCACGTGATCCTTCCCCTGGACCACACAGCTCACAGGTTGGCAGACGTTCCCACCGGCCAGGGCCAGCTTATAGGCAAAGGAGAATGTGTCTGTTGGCTCTCTGTCGGGAGGGACTTTCAAAGGAATCTCTCAGAAATGCTGGGAGAGGCTGGCCACGGTGGCGGCGGCAGTGTCTCCTCTCTCAAAGGCCTGCCTGGACCCAAATGGACGGGGAGCCAGGGAGACTGCCTCCCCCCAGCCTGTGTTCCCTGCAGGGGAACAGAAATCCGTGCTTTTCAGGCACGAGCCAGGTGTGGTGGAGACAGGAACAGGCAGCAGCAAGGATCAGAATACTATTTTTTTTTTCCAGTTCAGAGTCAAGATTTGAGCTCTGTGGGTAGCAGAGACCCCCGCCCCCGCCGCCACCTCACCAACTGCCCAAACAGGTGCTGACTTCGGGGGTGGAAGCGTGAGATAAAATGTGCATAAAAGACCACTTTCTTATCAGGGTCACAGGTAAATCATTATGATGTCACCTTGCAGTTTTTATAGCAGTCGGAGATTATTGGAGTAAGGTACCCAGGACATAAAACATACTTCCTAAACTGTGCTTAAGCACACGGTTCAGTGGCACCCAGCGCTTTCACACGGTTGTGTAGCCGCCGCTGCCATCCATCCGCGTCCAGAACGTCGTCTCCCCCAAGCAAAGCTCTGTCCCCATTAGACAGCAGCTCCCGGTCCTCTCTCCCCCAGCCTCTGGCGCCCACCGTCCTCTCTTGTATGAACGTTTGAGTCGTCTAGGTGTCTCATGTAAGTGGAACCCTACAGTACGTGTTCTCCATGTCTGCTTATTTCATGGAGCGTAATGTCCTCAAGAGCTGTCCCACGTTACAGCAGGCGGCAGGATGTAGTTTGATGTTTTCAGAGCCCCTTCATGTGGCTCATCTCACTCTGTTCTCCCACACCCTGTGGACAGGCTTATTAGCTTCATTTTGCTGATGCAGGGCACAGAGGCTCATCATTCAGGCTCACTGGGACATGCCTAGAGGTCACATGACCTCCGAGTGGGGCCATGACTCTGGTTCTCCGATCTCCCACGGGCCCTGCCCACTTCACCCTGGCTTCACATTCATGGCTTTGCCAACGTGACCCACCCCCTATTTTAATTATGTCGGGTATGTAGAAAATAAAATCGGTTGTGGGAGAAAACAGCCTCATTTTAAGTATCTCCCTCTGTTCCTTTCTTCCCCTTCCCTTGAGATGAGGCAGGGTGGTTTCTAAGAACAACTGCATGGGATGGGACAGGTCAGTTTATAAATACTGTATAACCTAAGATGATAGGGCCAATTTGAAGCCTGTTGACAGAGAGGCTTTGAAGGATGGGTTCCAGGCGGGGTGCGTGCGTGCGCACGGAATACAAATCAATAATGTATAAGGAGAAGGGCATGTTATGCAAATTCAAGGTATGGGCATTGTGTCTGCGACAGTTAAATGCTGGGAAACCGCTGAGGGAGGGGCTGAGTGGCGGGGGATCTGCAGCCCCTTAGCTCTTGCCGGTCTGGGTCCATCCAGACCCATGGCTGTCCACGGTGAACTCATGGCTATCTGTGATGAACCGAAGCCGGCATGTTAGAGGAGTCAGGAACAGGAGTCACCTTTTCCCTGGTGGGTCAGGGTTTTGGGAGCTGTTGGACATCTCTGTTCTTTGGTAGCTCTGAGGGTTCCACAGGCAGGAAGAACGGCCCAGACGTTTCAGATGTTTAGTCTCTGTGGCCAGAAGCTTCTACTGTCAGCACGTGGCAGAGCCTAGAACCTTCTACCCACTGAGGGGAGACATGGCTGCAGCCTAAGCCCACCCACTTAACTGGTTAATCTGTCTGCAGAGCAACTCGTGCGGGCTCGTGTATACTGCTTAACCAGCCTCATTACTCTTGGGCATTTAGCAGCTTGGAGGAGGATAATACCTTTCAGGTTTGACCCAATTTTAGTTTTTGTTGCCATAACCATGGAAAATCCACCTCACTGAGCCCCTCGGCAGCAGGCCTGAAGGAGCAGTGATTTATGGCATGCGTGCGAGCGGAGTCCCTAATGCGCTGGTGGCAGAGCACAGTGGCACCCTCTGCCCATCCTGATTTCCACTTAGCAACGCTTTTCACGACAGACCCTCGTCCTTCCTACCACCTGAGAGCCCGCCCCTGGAGATCCTGAAAACTGCATTACCTTGATTTAAAAAGTAGACCGATAGACAGGGACCGACAGAGAGGCAGATCCTTGGCACTGGCGTCTGCACTGCCAGGCCACGGACACTGCACTTCCTTTGGTGGGAACGACGGTCAGCTTCCTCCCAGGCTGTGAGCTGTGAAGTCACTTTCTGTTTCTAGTGAGGAAGCAGGGGCTGTGGGCAGGGAATTGAGGCTTCCCATGATCTGCCTGCAGAAGTCTCCCCTTCCCAGATTTGTAGGGGAAACATAGCTAGAAGTCACAGGATGCCTCTTGGTACAGAGAAAGGAGAAGGGGGATGGGGTATATCAGTCAGCTATTGCTGCATAACAAACCACTCCAGAATCAGTTGCTTAAAACACTGTTCATTTCTTTTTATTTTTCACAAGCCTGTGGGTCAGTTGGGGGTCAACAAAGGGTCTCAGTGGTTCTACTCCAGGCTGCGTTGAGGGAGGCAGCTCTGCTCCATGTGCCTTTCACCCCATCCTGAGACCAGGAGCCCAATTGTGGCAATGGCAGACACACAAGAGAATGACTGGAAACATATAAGGCTTCTTCTAGCCTAAGCATAGAAATGGCTATTTTTTCAGCCTCATTCTTTGGTCAGATAAGTCACATGACTAAGCCCACATTGATATAGGGTGAAAAAGAGACTTTACCTCTTTAGTTGGAAAAACTGCAGACATGTACATGGCAAAGGGCGTGAAGCCAAGGAGAGACTCCAATCTCGGTAGTACACCACCATGGGTGGTGAGGAGGGCTGTCTGAATCTGATGATGATGATGGAGAGGATGGTAGCCGTTATATATGTAGCACTTACCATGGACCACTCAACCAAGGTTCTGTGTATGTGAGCTGATGTGGTGTTTATAGTAAACCAATAAGAAAGTTGTTGTTACCCACTTAATAGGTGGACAAACTGAGGTTTGGAAAGGTCAAGTAACTTGCTCAGGGATAATGACAGGACAACTGGGATTTCCATCCAGGTTTATCTGACTTCCAAGCCCAGACTCAAAGACATTCCATGTCTCAGTGTTTGTCGTGCTATCCTTCAACCCCTGCTCCTGTTCTGGGCATTCTCCTCTTCTCACTGGATTTACTTTATGGATGGATGGATGGATGGATGGATGGATGGATGGATGGATGAGTGGGTAGGTGGATGGTTGGATAGTCAGTTGAATGGGTTATGAGTGGGTGAATGGATTGGTAGGCAGATGGGTGGATGGATAGGTGGATAGATATGCGGATGGATGGTTGGGTGACAGGTGGGTGGATATATGGATAAATGGGTAGGTGGATGGTTGGCTGGTTGCATAGTTGAATGGGTTATGGGTGGGTAGATGGATTGGTAGGTTGATGGGTGGATAGGTGGGTGGATGGATGGATTGGTGGGTGGATAAGTGAGTGGATAGGTAGGTGACAGGTGGGTGGATGAGTGAGTGGATAGGTAGGTGACAGGTGATGAGTGGATGGATAGATGGGTGGATGGATGGTTGGGTGAGTGGGTAGGTGGACGGTTGGATGGTTGCTTAGTTGAATGGGTTATGGGTGGGAAGATGGATTGGTAGGTAAATGGGTGGATGGGCAGGTGGGTGGATGGGGGGCAGGTGGGTGGATGGATGGATGAGTGGATGGATGGATAGATCAATGGACAGATGAAGGAACAAATGGTTGGATGGCAGATGGACAGATGGCTGAATGAATAAAGTCAGTGTCTTCAGTGACCTTGGCTTCTTTCCGATGTGTACTCCTAGTTTCACCAAACCATGCTTTCCCTGGGGAGGTCTTCTGTTTGCCATAGAGCTCCGCATGAGCTGAAACTCATCTTCTTGGTAGTAAGAGCATCACCCAAAGGACCTCAGAAGGAAAATCAGGTCCCAAGAAGGCAGATTTCATGGCCAGGGTCACTCAGGGAGGGCAGACTGGAGGCCACAGCAGAGTACAAGAAAGGCCTCCTCTCTGCCAGCCCTTGGTCTGTGTTTCACTCCTAGAAGACAGGGCAGGAGGTGGGCAGAAGATCCTCGTGCCGAGGAAGCGAATTAGGAGAGAGGAAGCCGGTTGTGATGGCCCTTGCTCCCCATCCTGCTTCTCTCCCTCTGTTCTCGGCTGTTCCTCAGCATAACAGCTGTTCCCACCGTGGGCCTTCTGAGCCCTCCTGCACATTGGCTTCACCATCTGCTGCTTCCAGGGAGGCCTGTCCAAGACCAGGGCTTGGTCGCTGTTGGAGGGGGAGGGCAGGCCTCTGCAGTTCTGGAGCAGCCTGTCTTGACCTGGCGTGGTCTTGGGCAGACTCCGGGTGTTTGCTCCGTGGCCAATGTGGTAGCCATAGTGCCCCAGAGGGGATGGGGAACAGCTATGGGCCTGCCCTACCTGCACTATTCAGAGCTGCTGACCCCATGTGCAGCCTGTCCCTTCCTGATCCTAACCAGAGGAGGCCAGACGTAGATTCTAGTCCCTGCTCTGTGTGCAAGGCAGCCAGCACAGGGGTCCTGGAGGAGGACACTTCCCTGTATCGTCATGTTTTCTCTTCTTTCTCTTCTTTTTGCAAGAGAGCTGACAAGCAAAGGTCCGGACTGAGGGTTTGGGTGGCACACTGGTGGCTGTTGCCTTCCTGCCGCTGCTGGCGGAAGTCCCCCTGGGGCAGGTGTCTCAGCCTGAGCGTGGGACACATACAGTATCATTACACTGATTATTGCTTCTTCCCAGACGTATTGATCGGGCTTCTGTCGCTGACTCTGGCCAACTGAAAAGCTCTGCAACCCGTCAGAGCCTTAGGGACTGAGAGAGTGGCTCTGACTCAAGATGTATTGTCAGTCTAGGAGGTGATTTTTTTTTTTAATTGAAAAATTGGGAGTAATTTACATATTGTGAAATGTACAGGTCTTAGTACAGTCAAAGGAGTTTTGACAACTGTATACACCTGAATAACCATCTCCTACATTGAGACATGGAACAGTCCCTACATCTCCAGAAGGTTCCTCCATCTGGCAGGGGTGCTGAAGTCCCTGAGCCGGAGGATGTGATGCAGCGAGGTGGACAGAGGCTGAAGCTCCAGCCTCACCAGGACTCTCGTGGTGGCCTCCACCAGTGCAGGCCCATGAGAACCCAGCACCTTTGAGCTAACAGACAGGTGGGGAGGGGGCAGCAAAGGGACAGCTAGCCAGTAGAGGGCTCCAAGGCAAAAAGAGGGCTAGCAAGGTTCCCGGCTCACCGTCCTGCCTCCACGCAGGGCACACTCAGGTCTCCAAGAAAAGGGACATGTGACACCTTGTCCCAGGCAGGGGTTTAAACGCCATGTCCTGCCAAGAAGTTCTTCTGTGGACTGTTTCTACCTCCGATGCCGCTGGTTGCACTCTGTTCTTGTTTGCCTCCTGTGCTCAGGGCAGGTGGGGGCACCCGAGGACTGGTGCCCACACCAGGGCCAGGGCAGGTTTCTCCTGGTGGCTAGCATTCTCTCGGAGCAGGGCCCTCCGGGGAATTCTCTCAGAATGACTGTGCAATGCAAATGTTGTTATAGCAGCTGGCGAAATGTATTTTTAAAGCATGTTACTGATGCAAGTTATTTTCTCATCCTTGGACTGGAGCTGTGTGCGCTGTGCCCAGGGAGGGAGGTGCGGCCCTTGGGAGGGAACGCTGGAAAAACCTGCTGGGGCCTGGGGTGGGGGTGGTGGGGGGAGTAGAGGCACCTGGTGGCTCAGTCTGTTAAGCATCTGACTCTTGGTTTCTGTTCAGGTCATGATCTTAGGGCCGTGAGATCAAGCCCTGCGTTGGGCTTTGCGCTGGGCATAGAGTCTGCTTAAGAGGGAGCTCTGCTCCTCCCCATTGCGCTAGCTCTTTCCCTCTCTCTCTCTAAAGTGAATAAATAAACCTTTCAAAGAAATAAATAAACCAAGATACCTGCCCGGAAACACAGGCTGTAGGCAACCCCTTGGACCTGAGTGTGCAGCCAGGTGGAGGTCTTGGGGCCAGTTCTGAAACCCCAGGTTCTGAAGGGGTCTGTTCCTACAACACAGAGCTCAGGAAGGAGTCTCCATGCAGGCCTCCTGGCTGTCAGGACCCGGAGCAGGGGACAAGGCCCACTCCAAAGCCCCAGCGCCCCTCCCACCACCAGCCCCCGCCTCTGCGGGCTCCCAAGGCCCCGTGTTCCCCATGTTTTCTCCGGGAGGGCATCCAGGAGTCTCTATCCCGCCCTCCCCATTTCTGTCCATGGCCCAAAAGTTAGAATCCTATTAAGGTCGCAGTTCCCTACATTTGTGACGTAAAGCCAGTCTCGGAGAAAAGTTGGGCTGTTCAGCATCAAAATCCTATTACCAAACGCCGTGTTTCCCGTGCGCAGACACCTGGCGGCTGGGAGATAAGTGGGAAGGAGCTTCTGATTGCGGCTTCTGCGCTATCTGCCCAGCCCAGGCCCACTGCGGGGAGCCCGCGCCCCCCTTCTCTGTGCCTCCCCCGCCCCCTCCAGGGCTGGGTAGCCTCACAAGGCCTCCTAGTGCCAGCGGAGAAAGCCAACTAGAAAGTCCCTGTCGACCCTCGACCCTGGGATGACTTCCTCTCCCTGGCCCTGCCCAGGAGGGTGTCTGGGAGCTGGGATCCTGTCTGCGACCCCACAGAAGAAAGGTGATGGGCCGTGGGGAGGAGGGGCTCAGAGTATCCTGGCGGGGGGCTGTGCTGAGGCCCAGGGAAGCAAGTGTGGGGATTAAGGTTGGGGAACATGCTGCCCCCAAGCTCTCTGGACAGACAGCCAGGGCTGAGAGATGGGCTCACAGAGCCAGCTCCAGGCTCCCATCCTGCGCACTCCTGTCAGCCTAGTGAGGATCACTGACCCCGGCTCTGTGATCCCCTGCCGGATTCCATACCCTGCCCTAGGGCTGCGTTTGTGAGCATCCACGGGCCCCCTGTGCCCCCTGCAGGCAGGTTGGGGCTGACTCTTCAGCTGGCCTGGGGGTGCCTTCAGGCCTGGGCCACCTTCTCTCCTGCTACCTGCCCTCAGCTGAGCCCCCTCCTGCAACCTGCTGCTCCATGGTTACTCCCTTCTGAAAGCTGGTCACACCCCAGCCCACTCCCACTCCTCCTATGTCCACAGGGCTGTGTGCAGCCCTCTGCTGCAGACAACAGAATGTATTGTAATTATCTGTTTAAATCATGGCAATGCACACCCGTGCTCCTGCCCAAGCCTGAGTACTTGGCAGGTGAGGAGCACAAAGGGGCCTGTCACCACCTGTGTGGTGGGAGTGGTCTTCCTCATGGGTGAGTGCAAGGTCTCTCAGGCAGGGGCACAGGTGGGGGGACAGTCAGCCTCCAGGCCTCACCCCTTAGCCCCATCTGGCCGCCTCCATCCCCATTGGACTCTGACCTGCTTGAGGGCCACGTGGGATGCACCCTCGGTTGCCCCCCAGCCTAGCACAGAGCATGACACAGCTTCCCCAGGGGTGTTGAGAAGGGTGGGAAGAGCCTGTCTGGGTCACCCTCAGGGTCTTCTCTCTTTCCTCACCTCTCCCTATCCCGTCTGTGCTTTCCTTCACAGCCGCGGGGCCTTGCCCACTACAGAGGTGTGGGACGTGGAGGGGGATGTGGGAGGAGACAGTTTGTCCACCAGGTAACCTGGGCCTCCAGCTGAGGCTCAGGGTTTTGCTTTTTCCATTCACTTATTCATCCATCCAGCAAATGTTTGAGAACCTCGTATATGTCGGGCCCTGGGTTTACAGTGGTGAACAAAACTGATGCTCCCCAGCCCTCAAAGGCCATGGGTGAGTAAAAAAACAAGTAAAAATGTAATGACAATTTGTGACAAGTGCCACCAAGGGGAAGAATGAGGACTTGAGAGATGAGATGGGTCGGGGTCTCACAAGGAAGCAGCAAGCGAGAAGATCTCCCTTGGGGTGGGGTCAGGGGATCACTGGGTCCCTGGTTTCTAACCTGGTCCCTTAGAAATCTGAAGCATCTGAAGCCCTCCTGGGGACACAGGAGAGACTGGGAATTTGTAGCATCTTGCAGCCTTAGCCCCCTTCTCTGCAGGGGCCCCCTGTTCCTCTGCACAAGCTTCTCTTGCACCCCCGCTGCCTCCCAGGGTGACCTGGGTGTGCCCCTCACCACCTGTACCTCCCACCCACCCCATCTTCTCACTGGCCTAAAGCCACCCTTTACATGGATCCTTGTCTAATCCCTGTATCAGGTATGTGTTGATCCACTGGTTACCCCAAACCTTAGCAGCTTTAAACAATGATCATTTCTTAGCCTGCGGTTTCAGGGGTTCAGGAGTCGGAGAGTCTGAGCAGCTCAGAGGCTTTCACAGGGTTGTAGTCAGCATGCCGGCTGTCGAAGAGGGGCCCCAGTTCCTCCCATGGGTGTCCCCATGATGTGGCGTGAGAGCGGGTGACATCATTCATGACCTGATCTGAGAACTGAGACGCCATCACTTCACTGCATTCCAGTGGTTGCAGAGCCCAGCCCTGGCATGAGGTGGGAGGGGACTGCGCCAGGGGACAGGAAGTGAGGACTGTCAGCGCTGTCCTGGAGGCTGGTGCCACAGCCCCCAAAGCAGACAAGATTGTCTCCCAAACCCTAGGTCCTGGCACTCAGCCACCTGCTACATATCCCCCCAGCCCCTGATGTGCCAGGGGCTCTTCAAGCACAACAGGCCCAAGTCTGAAGCCAACCTCACAAGCCTTGGTTGGGAAACCTTATTAGGTAGCTGTTAACATATATTGAGGTGTCAGGAATACTGTAGGGAGCACACGTAACCCTATAACAACCTGCATCATCAACCCAGCTGGGAACCCTCCCCCCCCCCCCCGCCCCGGTCCTGCCCACCATCCTGACCAGTCTCTATCCACCTTGTGTGTCTCAGTTTCTTGTATGATCGCCAGGGGTTGCCTCCAGGTGGAGATTCCTGCTTTGATTTTTAGCTCCTTCCACCCCATCCTCACTGGTGCCAGATTGAGCTTCGTTTTTTTTTTTTTTTTAAAGACTTTATTTATTTATGAGAGACAGAGAGAGAGAGAGAGAGAGAGAGAGAGAGAGACAGGCAAAGGGAGAAGCAGGCCCCATGCAGGGAACCCGATGTGGGACTTGATCCTGGGTCTCTAGGATCACGCCCTGGGTTGAAGGCGGCGCTAAACCGCTGAGCCACCCAGGGATCCCCCCAGATGGAGCTTCCTAAGATAAGACACAAGTCTGCATAGTTTCCTGCTTAAAATTCTTCAAGTGGCCATTGCGGGTCCTTGGCGTGGTGTTCCAGGTGCCGCATGATCTGGTTCCCGACTTACACGGCAGCCTCATCTTCCAGCATGTCTAGTCCCAGGCTTGGAAGACACCTTCCAGCCCCTCCCGTGTGGTTCCATACCTGCTGGATCACCTGCTCCGCTCCCAAGCCTTTAGGACTCCCTCCAGGGTGGGTCACCTCCTCTGGGAAGCAAGAGCATCCTCTCGGGCTGAGCGAGGTGCTGCCCTCTGCTGAGGATCCCAAACACCCTTACCCGTCTCCATTGGTGGCGCTCGTCTGTGCATTCAGCCCCTCACACGTGTTTCCCGAGCACCTGTTGTGTGCCAGGCACCGTTCTAGACCCACCGGGCACAACTCAGATCTGCCCCGTGGCCCTCTACGTCTCATGCAGGCCCTTCTCCCATGTCTCATGGGACCTCTGGTTTGCTTGTCATCTGTCCCTCTGCACAGCGGCCCGCTGGAGGACAGGCCCGCGTGGTGTTCTCATCTGTGTCCCCGGCATCTAGTGTGGGAGGGTCTTGATGAATGTTCAGTGCTTCTGGAAAGGGCCTGCTGGCCTCAAGTTCCCTGAGTGCCCGAAGCAGGGCTCTCGGTCCTGGTCATTGATTCCTAGACTCAGGGACCCAGGGTGATTCGGTGAGGGAAGCATGGAAAATGCGCTGGAGAGCCTGGGGAAGCTTTGGATCGTGCCCTGGGTGACTCCTCCTCACCAGGCGGTTGTGTGCACCCCAGCCACAGCTGGGCTGGAGTTCTCCCGCATTTGGGGGACACTTCTGGCCTGGGGCTCCCCCTGTAAGCCTGGCTGTCACGAGGGTCACACAGCCCCCAGCCTTTCCTCCAGAAACTGCTTTCCCCATCCTGGGGAAAATTGCTTCCCAAATTACACCCCTCCATTTCCCGAGCTTTAAACACAGCGCGGAGGACACATAAATTGCATAAGGGCCTTCTCATTCCCGTTGGATGCATTGAATAATGTAACATTCCAACAATACCTAAAGGTACACTGTATTATTAAAACTCACTGGTGTTAAAAAAGGTAGAAGCAGGAGCAGCTTGGCTACAGTAACATTGTCACAGACTCCCACTAGATGCCAGAATAATAAAACCCAAATTTATTTATTTATTTATTTATTTATTTATTTATTTATTTATTTATTTATTTATTTATTTATTTGCCAGAGACAGGATTCACAAGGCATGAGGGGAGTCAGGAATGAAGCTGGTTTCTGGTTTAAAAACGGAAGGAGGAGACTCATTTATTCTGAATATTATGTATTTCCTATAACCTTTACTGTTGCAGTGAAGCGCCCATATTATCCTTCTCCTGGCTAAAGAGGTGGCAAGTTTTGCTTTCTTAGCATGAGCCTTATGTCAAGCTCTGGGTCTGGTTATTGGCTTGGGTTGTGGGGGAGCAAAGACCAAGAGGAATCGGGGAAGGGAGAAATGGGACAGGTGCACGCCAGCACCTGGAACGGTGCCTGGAGGATGGGGGAGGCGGGGTGGCTTCAGAGGGAGATGAGGACAGGAGGTGGAGCCTGCCCACCTGCAGAGTCCTGAGTTCATGGTGGCAGTGTAGTGGGTAGGACAAGTGGCTCCGCTTGGTTTGGATGTGTTGGTAGTTTTTAAAAAACAAATCCTGGGACGCCTGGGTGGCTCAGCAGTTGAGCATCTGCCTTCGGCTCAGGCCATGATCCCAGGGTCCTGGGATCGAGTCCCACATCGGGCTCCCTTCAGGGAGCCTGCTTCTTCCTCTCTCCTTGTGTCTCTGCCTCTCTCTCTCTAATGAATACATAAAATCTTTAAAAACAAAACAAAAACAAATACTAATCCTTGCCTTTACTTTGAATTTGCCAAGTTTTATCTCAGTCCAACTGCCGGGTGAGTTTGAGTGAGTTTAGGGTGTGTGGTACAATGACTCGTATGGACATGCTGTGAAGAGGTCACCGCGGTAGGGTGGGGTGACACCCACGTTCACACACGTTTTCCCGGAGAGACGAGTTCTGAGATCTGCTCTCTTGACAACCTTCCTGTTTACAGCACAGCATGGTTGAGTGCGGCCATGTGCTGTCTGGGACTCACCTGCAGCAGGAAGTCGGGACCTCCCGACTTGTCACCTGCTCCCCACTCCCTGCCTCCCTCCGGGAGCCACCCGCCTGCTTTCTGTTTCATTGGCAAATCCTCTGGATTTCCTTTAGCTCCTGCCAGGAGAGCCAGTCGCAGAAAAACTTCCTCTGGGAAGTGAAATGAACCAGCAAAGGTGTGGTTTGGGGAGAAAGGCCCCATCCTAGATGGGCGGGTTGAGTCCCCTGGGATTTGCTGATGCCATTTCCTGAGTCCCTCTGGGATTTGAACCAGAATGTTAGGCCGACGAGGAATGGCGCTGGGTTCAATTCCTGGACTTGGAGTCGGGGCCCGTGTGCCAGCCACAGGCCCAGGGAGGGGGCGTAAAATGAGGGGTGCTGGCGGGTTGTCTCTGCTTTTCTGTGTTACCATGTCTTGCATCCTGTACATGAAGCCACTTCCTCAGATGACCCTGCTTGGAAGGGACGATTGCCATCCCTGGCCTGCCCAGGTGTCCTCAGGTCCAGGTGTGCCTTTCTCTTCAGAGATGTGGAAAACAAGCCAGAGTGGACGCTTTGTGGCCGGGACCCCTCTCCACCCGGAAGCCGTGCATGTGGGTGTCTGGCGGGCTCAGGTGTTCACCTGGGGGACGCGACAGTATTTGGCCTTCCCCCCACCTCTGGGCATCAGCAGACCCACATGAGCGGGGGTTATGGTCACTCAGTACCTGTCAGGTCACCTAGGAAATGTTCCTCACCTGTGCAGGGCTCACCTACACTTGGCTTGTCCTTCCTTCCCTTGTTCGTTGAGCAGGTGCTGCTGAGCACCTGCTGTGTGCCAGCCCTGGCCAGGGGCAGGGGGCACGGTGCTGAGAGGGACCAGCCTGGATCTGCCCTCACGGGATAAGCTTTGTCCTGTTTTGATGATGGTGATGATGATGATGATGATGATGGTGATGATGATGATGATGATGATGGTGATGATGATGGTGGTGATGATGGTGGTGATGGTGATGGTGATGATGATGGTGATGACGGTGATGATGGTGATGATGATGGTGATGATGATGATGATGATGATGATTTGGCCAAGTTCTCCTCCTCCTGAGGTCCCCTGCCCTCCCACTCTGAGCCCTGTGGTGGGCAGAGGACAGGGGTCCTCAGGGAAGAATGAAGGGGCCAACTCTCAGTCCAGTCCCCCTCGGGGCTGGAGTTAGCGGGCAGCCAGAGGACCTTCCCGTCCACACAGGTCTATTGTAGCAGGAACCTCTGCCGGGCCCGGGGCCTATTTGTGTGTTGGCTTATTATTATTATGACTTTTTTGCTGAAGACACTTTCTAGAAGTCCCAGTGTTTATGTTTCTATCTTCTCTCCCTAATGGCAGGAATCCCAACAGGAGGCCTTCTGCCCCCTTGGGAACAAAACAGGGAGCTGGGCCGGCTCCGTGGCTGCCATGGGCCTTGGAGACTTGAACTGGCAGCTGGGATGGGAGGAGGGGTGAGAATGGGCTGGAGAGACCTGCCCTGAGACTGGCCTCTCCCAGCCCGCTCCCTGCCCTTGCCCGTGGTAGGCCTTCCCTGGGAGCATGTCCTTCATCCTCCTGGGACCCCCACCACCTATGTCCAGCCTTCCTGGGAAACTGAAGCCTCTGCCCACCTGCAGATTATTTTGAGGGCTCCCCCTACTAAAGCCAGGGGGTTGGATCCTGAAGAAGCAGGTTGAGGGGTCGGGAGGGTCCTGGCTGCCAGCCAACCCTTGTGTCCACTGTCCCTGGGCTTCCTCAGTGTGGGGGTCCCCACCGCCTGCAGCAAGAAGGACGTGGACGTAGATGCCAGTCGTGGAGGCTCCCTGCCTGCCTCTGGCCCTGGGCTGGGCACTGACAGTCTGGGACCGCAGCACTGTGCTTGGTGCGGGGGGGGGGGGTGGGGTGGGGAGGGATGCCCAGTGAATGTGATTCCCAGCAGGGGGCAGGTGTGTGGGAAGGTACGCAACTCCTTCCCCTGCTGGATTTGGGACAGCAGGTCATGGCCTTGACCCTGGGCCTCAGCTGGGCAGGCCGGCAGCCTGTGCTGCGGGTCTCATGGGCTTTCTGCTCTCTTTTCTTCTCCCTTTTTCCGGAGCCAGCCCTGGGGCCTTGAGAGTCGCCATAGCTACTTACTTGCTTGGCCTTTTGCCGCTTACCTTTACTATTCTGTGAAGAAGGAGGTGGGACCAGCCCCTCCCCGGGGCAGCTGGAGGCCAGTCTGCACTGGGGTGAGTCCTGTGTCCCAGAAAACCCCTGGGCAGGGGCCCCGGTTCTGTCCTGTGGGTGGTGGCTGGTGTTTCCTCCTGCAGAGTAGGAGCAAACATGTGCTTGCAATCCCGGCCAAGCTGGGACATGACCTCTCATTTAAGGCGATAAAGGGCAGCCGGCCAGTGGTGAGGCTGGCTCTCGCCCGGGTGCCCCAAGGCCTGGCAGTGCAGGGCAGCTCGCCTGGGATTGGGGGGGGGGAGCACAGGGCTGCTCATCCCTGCCTCGATCTGCTCCCAGGGACCCCATGGCCTACGCTCCCCCATCGAAGTGAGCGCCGCAGCTGTGCACCGCGCAGCAAAGTGAAAATAACCTCTCTTGTGGGGGCCTGCGCCACTCCTGGGGAGGCTGTGCAGAGCTGGGGCGCCGGGTGCCCAGCATGGGAGTGTGGGGGGGTGGGGTGTGACGGCGTCACCCTGCAGGATCTGGGGGCTCTCTGGGTTCCTGGCCCTGCAGGATCTGGGGGCTCTCTGGGTTCCTGGCCCTTCTCCCCGCCCTGTCTTTACTCCCTGTCCCTGGTCACCTCTCCTCCTTGGGTTTGGGTACAGGGGTGCTGTCTGCCCGTCCACCTTGCTCCTGTTCCAGGGGGTCTGGTGCAGAATGAGTTCCAGCCCCTGCCTCTTGTGCTGGCTGCCGAGGAGCAGGCATTTGGCTCTGCGAGTGCCCACCTACTTGCCCTCTGCCCATCAGCTCGGTCACCACCTGGAACCGCCTCTATGGGGGCTCCTCTTTCCTCCACCTGGGCGCCTGCCTCCCCCAGCCATTTCTCCCACGGCCGTTAGCACCGATCTAGGAGAACAGATCACACACTTGATTTTCCCATCAACAAGGGGCCTCATGGAGCTCAGTGCGGCTTCCCATCCTCTCGGTGCCCAGCTCCTGGTGCTGTGCATGGCACGGATGGTCACTGAAAAGGCCTGTGGTGCCCGGGCATTTCTGTGCGGGTGGCAGTGCCCTGTGAGGTTGGCCCTGCCATTTGGGATGTGGGTGGTTCTCCTTTAAGTAACTGGATTTTAGGAAAAGAAACAAACTGGTAGTCTTTTTCTTTTTTTCCTTTTTTAAAGCTCCATTGTGGGATTTCTGGGGATGTGCCAGTGGGAGCCTTTCCATGGAGGCGGGCTGGGGGGACCACTCCCCAGCCAACCCGCCTTGGACCCTGCCCTGGAGCCGGTCTTGGGGGACTGGCCAGAGAGGATGCCCTGAATGGTCTTGGGGTCCTACCTGCCTGTTGGCATGCATGCAGGTTGGTGTGAATTAAGCAAAGAAAGGCCTGACAAGGCCCAGGTGCCCCCCCAACCCTGACTCCAAACAGCAGCAACCTGTGGCCTTGTGTTCCCTGGGAATCCTGACTCCAGGGACTGTAGGATAGTGTCCTACGGAAGCCTGATGTGTGCATAGGGGACAGTTCCTTCATTCCTTCACTGGACAAACACCGAGGGAGTGCCAGCTGTGTGCCAGGCACCGTCTAGGCACGCTGGGGACGGGTATTAAGACAGACCCATGTATCTGCCCTCAGGCATCTGTGTGGTAGCAGATGTGATCAGCCCCGGGGAAATTCATGGGGCAGAGGAGGAGGGGATGCCAAAGGGCAGCCGCTGTGATTGGAAGGGTGTTCGGCTCCAGGTTGGCCACTGGAAGAGTGCTGTGTAACAGAGTCCCCAGGGAGGGAGGGAGAATCCAGGCAGTTGTGCAGGGAGGAGGGTCCCGAGCAACAGAGGCACAAAGGTGTGGTGCAGGGGGAGGCCCGCGTGCGTTGGGACGGAGGGACGGCCTGGAGGCCCGGGGGCTGCTCAGGGTCCCGTGGGCAGAGGAGGATTGACCAGGAAGCACTGAGCCCACAGCTGAAGCAAGACCCTGCAGCTGATTTTTGCCTTTGTAATCTTAGGCCCCCCCCCGCAAATCATGTAAGCGTCGAGGTCACCAAACCTGGTTTCACTTGGCTCGCAGGCCAGTGTTGCAACCCTGGGTGTTTTCTCCCGGGGACATAGGACGCCGCTGGAGGGAGATGTTAGGAGAGTGACTTCACCCAGAGAATCTCTTAAAAAGAGAGGGACCAGGGGGCACCTGGGTGGCTCAGGGGTTGAGCATCTGCCTTTGGCTCAGGGCGTGATCCCAGGGTCCTGGGATGGAATCCCGCATCAGGCTCCCTGCATGGAGCCTGCTTCTCCCTCTGCCTGTGTCTCTGCCTCTCTCTCTCCCTGTGTCACTCATGTAAATAAATAAAATCTTAAAAAAAAAAAAAAAAAAGACCAGCGAGTTTTGGGAATGGTGGCTGTGGGGAGTCCTGGACCCTGTCCTGGGTGAGGCAGGAAGTGAGCGGGGGCGTGACCAGACTGGGTGTGGCCAGCATGGGAGAGGGGAGTCCAAGGACAGCTGGTGGGGGCACCACAGTGGGAGGTGGGAGGGCTGACTGCGTGGCAGGGGTTGGGGGAGCCCACCTGCCCCTTGGCACGTCGGGATCCTAATGCTCTGTTTCCCAGCAGGCTCTGCTCCTTCCCCTGGGGTGTGACCCTTGGTGGCCACCAGTGACCTCTAGGTTACTCACACCCATGTTTGTTTTATATCAAAAAGAGGTTGCTTGCTTCAAAGGCGTTTACATCTTTTTCTTTTCTTTTCTTTTCCCTCAGGTTGAGAATCTCAGGTCCCTGAGAACCTGAAGCTTTTCCTGCTGATTCTCACTATTTCTCAGCAAATTTCTACCCGAGAAAGTTCCAGAAAGAACCCCGTGGGAGGCCTCCCTGCTGCAGTGAAGCAGGCCTCACCCACCACTACCAGGTGAGGTCGCCGCCGGCCAGGACAGTCCTTAGCATCTGCATTTGCAACGGAAAAATGTTTTATTGCCACGAGAGAATGGCAGGGTGGGGATGTCCTGCTTGCTGTGGTGTGAGGACCGCCGTCCGTGTCTTTTGTGGGCTCAGGGGCAGGATGGGGAGCGTCGGCAGGCCCCCGGTGGGGGGGATGCTGGCCTGAATCTGTAAGGAGGGCCTGCTCTCCGTGAAATCCCTCAGCCTGGCTGCAGAGTTTTCCCCTGGGAAGGCAGGGGGACAGGGTGTCACGTCTGCTGTGTGGTGTCAGCACAGAATGCTGCAGAGGCCAGGTCTGACCTTCCCCTGCCCAGATCTCCCTGCAGCCCAGCAAGCGGCTCTAATGCCTCCAGCAGGCCGTGTGCGTGCTTGCTCCATTCCACTTCACCTGTGGCAGGAAGCCCCCGGGGTCAGCGGGTTAGCAGCAGACCCCTATAGGCTCGGGGCCCTTTGCCCTTAGGGCCGCCCCACTTCAGACGCCAGCCACAAGCCTTGGGAGCCACTTGCACTTCTGACCTACCAGCTACAAATCCCCATGACCTTCAGTTTTGATAATTTGCTAGAATGACTCTCTGAATTTAAGAGCCATATCGACGGCTACATTTTTATGATGCAGGACACACGGGGACAAGGTCTGCCCTCACCCTGTAGGGATAGGACAGGTCACTCTCCCAGCACATCCACGCGTTCACCCGTCACAAAGCTCCCTGAGCTTCGGACGTCCGGAGTTTTACTGGAGTCCTGTTATGTCATCAGCCACAAGGCTGGACCGTGGCTCCTGCCCCGCTCTCCTCCCACTGCCCGGGAAGGCAAAGCACCAGTTCTCCCATAGGTGCCTGTCTACGGACCCGCCCTGAGCCACCCAGTCAGCAGGAAGCCAGACCTGGGAATAACAGACCACACTCCCATCCCTCAGGAATTCCAGAGGTGTTAGAGGTTACCTCCCTGGAACCAGGGACAAAACCCAGACACGTTCTGGACCCCATCACCAGGAAGCTCGGTGCAGCCCCGCTCCCTGCAGAGAAGCTGCACAAAACCGGAGGGTCGGGCTCACCCGAGGCGGGGCAAGAAGGACTTGAACCCCTCGCACCGCAGTCCACCATGTGCTCATCCTGCCCTGGGCGGAGCAAATGATGCCAATAAGAGTTCTGGGCAAGGAGACAAGGACACAGGCCGGTCCCTCCAGTATCCCTCAAAAGGTGCCCGCTTTCATGTGCACAGAGTGAGGTTCTCTGCCAGGCCTGGGGCATCTCCGGGGATGCACTGCTTACTTCCTTTTCCTGACGGAAGTGGGCTCCCTGCCTCGGGGTGTTTGGGGCCTGCTTCTTGTGGTGGGTAGATGTGCACTGACTGAGCCGCATGCTGGCATTCAGCCGTCCTCGAGGGCCCCCAATGCACTGAGCCTGTGGTGCAGGCGGGAGACCCAGCGGACACAAGCCAAGCCCTTGCCGTTCACGTGCTAGTGGGACGAACGCACCTGTAGAGTAGTGTCGGGTAGTGCTGAGGCTCTGTGGAAAGGTGGTCAAGGGCAATAGAGGGTGGCGGAGGCTGCTGTTCCCCTGGGACAGTCCTGGGCAGGACCTGGAGGCTACTGCTCGGGGCACAGGCTGAGGGGAGCAAGGGTGGCAACCAGCTGAGCCCTGTGGAGAGTGGTTCAGGCAGAGGGTCTGGCTAGTGCAAAGGCCCTGAGGCATGCTGGAGAAGTAGCAAAGAAGACTGGCCTGCCAGGGCCAAGTTGGGGAGCAGGGTAGAAAGTGTAGCACCTAAATTCAGAAGTTTTTAGGCCAAGAATAAGGATTTGGGGTTTTTGTCTTAAAGATGGTAGGAGCTACAGAAGGGATTGGATCACCAGATTTGAGTTAGATGTGGATGACGTTGCCTTCTGTGTGGGGAATAGATGGGGAGGGAAGTCAGAGCATAAGCAGGGTACCTCAGGGAGGCTGGGGCTTGTCCCCGGGAGTGGTGGGTGTGCCACGGCCTCAGAATGAGAAACGTGGGTCTGTGGACATGTTTGAGGTGAGAATTTCAAACAACTGCCCTGCTATGCTGAAATGACTGCTATTCCACTGCTGAACCTTGGGGTTCCCTTAGAGAGCCTGCAGAGGAAGGTCAGACACCGGGACAGGGACAGGGGAGCCAGGCCCTGTGATGGCTCAGAAGGTCTCCATCCCTCGGGACCTTCTAAATCCTTCAGTGCTGCGGGTCCCCTTAGAGGGCACGTATGGCTTGTGACTGACCTCCGTGTGGGCCAGGCCACCCTGCGGTCATTCCCTGTCCCCAAAATCTCAGGACCCTGGTTCTAAAGCAAGCATATGTGGTGCTGTCCCTGGAGGCAGCAGAGCGCCGACATCCTGCGGGCAGGTGACTCTTGGAAGAGGCTTTTCCTCTGAAGGAGGTTGCAGGGCCTCAGGTGAAAAGGTCAGTTTTGGGGGTTGTTGGAGCCAGAAGCACCAGACTGGCTGGTGGGTGATGGCAGTCCTGGGAATTCGGCGCTCAGTGGGGCCTGTGCAAGTTGCTTTCCACCTGCAGCTGCTTCTCTCCTTCCAGCCCCTTGTTGGTTGAACAAAGTCTCCCTCCGAAATTGTGCAGTGGGCAGAGGGTGTTCGTGTTTCCTTCCTCCCTGGGGCGGGGGGGGGGGGCAACAGGGGGAAGTCAGGGCGGGAGAGAAGGCACCAGGGGAAGACTCCGGTGTCCCAGTTGTGCCGAGCAGTTTGAAGGCTGCAGAGGACTCGGGGCTGTACTTTGCCTTTCAATCCACTTCGGGCAGGTGGTGGGTCTGAGAAGAGGGAGGCCAGGCACCCTGAGCGGTGGTCGGGCGTGCCAGCTCCTGGGGCCTGCAGACACCCTCCCACCCGGTGGCGGCGGCGGTGGTGCCCCCCACTCTTCTCCAGGGGACCCAGACAGGAGCTCCAGAGGGAGCCAGACCCACCCCTGGGCACCCCAGTGCATCCGGCTTTGATGTCTGGAAAAAAAGGGAGAGGAGCAGACGAGCCAGTCCCTTCCCCTGCGGAGGGCCCTCCCCCGGGATTTCATCATCTTCCCGGGTGAAGCGCACCTGGGCCTCTGCTGGCAGGAGGAGAGCCAGCCAGGGATGGGGGTCGGGAGGGGGGTGAAGCCGGGGAGAGAGCCAGGCTGTAAGGTGCTCCTGCACACCTTCTGTGGTGGTGGCGTGTCAACGGGCAGGTGCCTCCTCAGAGCGCTTCAGGGTCAGTCACGGGCAAGGTCAGAGTAGGCGAGCATCTGCTGGAGCTTCTCGGGTGAGCGGGGCTGTCCCACCCCTTGGGCATGCAGACCATTCAGCCTAACTCCCGGTCCAGTCCGGTCGCTGCGGAATCGTCCTCACTGGGGGCCTGGGGGCCTGGGGGCACTCCCCTCCTCGGCCTTGGAAAGAGTCCCATAAATCACATCCCATTTTAAGGCTTATCCTTTAAATATGGATTCAATTTGGATTTTACTGTATAGTAAACTCTGAGTCCCTAATAAAAACATGGACGGAAATTAATCTGCTACAAAATGAGATTTGTCTCTTGGTGTGGTGATGGAGACCTGGGATGGATCAGTGCTGCGGTGCGGGTCGCCGGGGAGGGACACTCGCTTGGTTCCCTGGAAAAACTCATGGTGGGCGTCTTGGCTCTTCGGCCCCGGCCCCTCCCCGTCCCCTCCCTCCCCCTTGCCATTCTCACCTGACTGCCTGAGTCCTCCCAAGCCACCAAACCACTGAGCTGTGTGTCAGGGTCACTAGATGAAGCAGAGGGTACCGCCGGGTGTTCCTTCTCTAGGTGTTTCTGGGGCGGGGGGGCCACCTTTGTCCTGGAGCTGAGAGACACACAAGGTCTTCTGCTCTGACCTCCTGCACCTCAGAGGGTGCTCCTGAAGCCTGCAGGGGAGGAGGAAGTGCAGCCGGAGTTCAGCCTTCTGCTCAAGACTGGCTTTGGGCTGGGCCACAAGCTCGTCTTAAAAATGACCACGTCCGGGGACATGTGTGCACCCGAAAGCAGGGGCTGCCACACTCTGGCATTGGGGCAGACAGTGAGAGCGTCGTAACTGCGCAGCCGGCACATGTCGGGCGTTGTCCCCGCTTCAACACGGGAACCCATCCATCTACACCCCTCCCCCCACCCGGGGACGGACCCCTGAGCTGCCACATGCAACTTCCCATAAATCATCCCCGAATGAGCGCGCTTCCCACGCCATCCATCACGCCCCGTCTCTTGTCTGCTTGTTTTTAAAAGCTGTTAAACTGGAATCCATCACAGGGCATCCTCGGGGGGCCCCGGCGAAGCAAAGGCTGCCCGCATCAGCAATATTAATGCACACAGAGCTTTCTAGAGCATCGAGGTAAACGTCTCCCCCGTGGTGGGGAGAGGGAGAGCACGGCTTTATCTAGTTACACCAGAAGCTAATGGGATGTTTTTCTGACACTTGCAGTTAATACATCCCTGCCACGCATGAGGAAGTCCTGGTTGCTGCCGGTGAGGCAGGGAAGGACCACCTTCAGGATGCTGCTGGGGCCTCTGCCTTCTCATGCGGGCATCTCACTTCCCCTGAACCTGGTAGTTTCGTTGGAAGACTTTAGCTTGAGCCAGTCTTCTGGGAAACATGGCTCCTTCTGGGAACAGCTGTGGTCCCTCTTGTATTGCTAAATGGTTTTGGAAAGGAGGATTCAGGAAGGGCGTTGAGATCAGCTTTCATCCTTGCTTCTGAGCTCTTGCTGCTGGAGCTCGTTCTGGGGATGTGCCCTTGAGGAGGGGAGGGGAGGAGGACGGGAGCTCCCTGCCCTTCCTGGGGGTGAGGGTGCAAGGTAGGCCTGGAACCTCCCCAGCAATCCTTTAGCATCCAGTGAATTGACCAGTGTGGCGTTGCTCCCGGGGGCCCTCCTGTGTGTCCCGGGCAGCTGTCACCAGCCCGGGAGGCGGTGGGGATGTTTGATTCCGTCTGCTCTGGCTTCCCTGCTATCCTTTTCTTTGCCCCGTGTTTGTTGGTAGAAGGATGAAACTGCTGTCGCACCAGTGAGGCATTTGTAAAAAATAGAACAGGCTGCTGTTTTTTTTTTTTTTTTTTCCTGACTTTTGAACTGGAGGAGGGGAATGGGCAGCCCTGGGGCTGGCGGGTTGGGGAGGAGTGGTGGGCGCAGCCCCCTCCGCAGAGCTGTCCAATTACAGCCCATTAGTCACTCAAGGTGTTGAAGCATTTAGAACAATTAAAGGTGAGAAGTTTCCAGATGCAGCCTCGTGCTGGTGCTGGAAGGCAGGCTCTGCTGGCTGCTCCCCAGATGGGAATCATGAGACCTGAGTGTGGCGGCAACAGCCATCTCGCGGGAGCCGGCCTGGTCCCTGTCCCCAGTCTGGTCCTGGGCCTCAGTGGCTGGAGGTGGTGTTCTGATTCAGATGCCCCACGCGTGCCCTGGGGCCACCCCACCCAGGAGCTTGGCAGAAGCCAATCCCTCAGTCCCGGGGCCTGGATGCTGGGAACCAAGGTGTCCCCGGGCCGCGCCCACCCTCCCGGATCCCGCTGGCTGCCAGCCATCCTTGTAAGCCCGTCGGGGCATTCCCTGCCTCTGTCATCACATGGCCTCTCTGTTCTGTGTCTGTCTGTCCCTGTGCCTTCACTTGGTGATGTCCTCTGCGTGTGTTCCACATTTCCCTCATCCTCGAAGGATGCCGGCCATTGCATTAGGGCCACCGCATTCCAGGAGGATCTCCTCTTAATCCTTGATGATACCTGCAAAGACCCCGAGTCCAAATAATATCACAGTCACAGGGTCTGGGGGTCAGGTCTCCAGCAGCTGCCTTCAGGGGATGTACTTCTACCCACTGTATCTTCCACGACTGCGGGGAGGAAGGTGAGCCCAGGCACTGACCTCTACGAGTCCCCCCGCTGCCCCTGCCCCCACGGATTTCACAAGGATGCTCACCAGTCTTTTTTGTTTTTTTTAAAGATTTATTTATTTATGATAGACCTAGAGAGAGGGAGAGAGGGGGAGGCAGAGACACAGGAGGAGGGAGAAGCAGGCTCCATGCCAGGAGCCAGATGTGGGACTTGATCCCGACTCCAGGATCACGCCCTGGGCCAAAGGCAGGCACTAAACTGCTGAGCCACCCAGGGATCCCCTCACCAGTCTTTTTTAAGACAACGACGAGAACGTGCCTGCAGGCCCGTCGGGCAGCGAAGGCCAGAATGACCGTGAACCAGAAGACTGCACTTCTTGATAAAACCGTCCCTGAGGTCACAGGTCCTGCAGGAACCCAGAGCAGAAGGTGGTGGCACCCGGTCGTCGGCTGAGATTCTTTCTCATGTCCCGGAGTTTGCTCTGCTCCACCCACTTCCCACCATCCCAAGGCTGAGATGGGTCTTGAGAGCACACTGGGGATGAAAAATCCAGGCCCCACATGCAGGCCTGAAAACGAACAGTTGGTGGTGCACGTGTGGGGCATGAGGGTCTCCCTGGAGGAGGAGAGGTCAGAGCCAAGGTGGAGGAGGCGAGGGAGGAGGCCCGGGAGGCAGGGGCGCCAGGTGTGAGGTTGGGCTGCAGTTGGGGAACGGCCCTGGGGACAAGGAAGGACACAGGCAGGAAACAGAGCCCAGGGACAAGCTGGATGATGTGGAAGTCATGTGGGGGCGAGGTGGCCTTCTGGGAAAACTTGGTTCCCCATCTGCCTCCCTGTGGGAAGCCGAGCATCAGGGGAAGGACCATGTCCTCGGGATGAGCTGGAAATTGGTTGTCACCATGAACAGGTGCATGGGGGGGACGGACAATCGTCGTGCTTCAGGACGCTAGTTGACACACAAGTGCCCATGGAACCTGAAGGGTCCCCATCACACAGAGTCGCTGCGTGGAATGTGTGGCTTCAAGATGTCCCTGGGGAGGCACCCTAGGGCTCCACATGGGTGGATTCTAGCTTCAAACGGGGTCATTGTCCAGGGGCCCTGAGGGTTTGTGGGTCAGCCTCACCCCAGAGGGTGACACTTCTCCTGCTGACCCCACTGCCCCACGGGCACCCACCCAGTTCCGGGTGATCCTCACTTCCTTCTTCTGCATTAATACGCGGGCTGGCAGTGAGCTTCACTTAAAGGGCAAACAGGCGAAGCAAGGATTTTTATGGATTGGGAGAAAATTCTTTTTTTATCCAATTTACAAGGACACATTAGGTATTCCCAGGCCTGGTGCTTTCAAAGACTTCTGTGTTCTGTGGGGGCAAAGAACAGAAAAGGAGTGTCAGCAAATGTCTGAGGAAGAAAAATTAATTTAGGAGGAGAGGTCAGGACGAGCCTGGCTTTAGTTCTGCGTACACGCGTGTGTGAGAGTGAAAACAGGCCAGGGTCATTTTTCTCTGCTTATTTGGGGTGGGAGAGAAGGTGGAGCTTGGGTGGTGTTTTGAGTGACCTTGTGTCACTGAGTGGAGTGTTGCTGAGTAACGACTGGAGTGACAGGAGGCTCGTGGGGTGTGGCTGCCCGCCACGACCAGTGAGGGTTAGTTAGGATGTCAGCATTATGGAAGGGCCTAGAAGGCATCAGGAGATAAATCCAAGCACCCAAATCAACAATGATCAGCTCACAGAAACCCGTTTCACATGGCGGGGGGCACCCATGGGCCTGGGGTTCCCTATTGTGGTCTGGAAGGCATGGAGACAGGTCAGGTGGACGTCCTGCAGCGACACGTACACTCAGGCTGTCTCTCTGAGGTCGCCGTTGTCAGGTTGACATGTGTCATCCCTGGGAATCCTCACGACAACCCTGTGCGCTGGGTCCCACGAGGAAACAGAGCCGCAGATGAAGGATTAGCATGGGGCCATCGAGAGTTGGAATCGTCCCGCAGTGGCTCTCTGGGGACGGCACTGGCTCGGCTCATGCAGCTCCAACGATCCACTGTGGAGCTACTCAAAGTGACGCGTGTGGACGAGCCCACCCCTGAGCTGGGCCCACTGGTCCCCAGAAGATGAGTGTGGACACGGCGGTGGGGAGTGGTAAGCGGGGAGAGTCATCTGTAAGGGTAACTTCATATCTCATGGATCTACTAATGAGCAGTTGGAATAAGAAAGTTGTCTCTTTTTTATTCCATTTTTCCAGTAATCCCTTTTTTGTAGAGAATATATATATATATATTGCTTACGTCCAGCATGTATTTCCAGTGATTTGGGAATGAAATGAGCCCGCTGACAAGAGAGAGAGTGCACACAGGTCCCATCTCAAAACCAGGGAAGCTCGAATAAGCTGTGTGGTGGGCTGGCACGCCCAGAGTGGGCTGCTGCTTTGAGGAGGTGCCGTGGCGACGTCGGCTGTGCGAGGGGCACTCCTGTGCTCAGACTGCCGTGACTGGGACCACAGACGGGCTGGTGAACAGGTGTACCGTCTCAAAGTTCTGCAGGCTAGGTGGCCCAGATCAAGGTGGCCCACAGTGGGGGTGGTCCCTTCCGAGGCCCTGTCCCAGGCTTGCCGTCGGCCACCTTCTGCCCCCCGCCCCCCCGTGTACTCACAGGGTCACCCCTCTGGGCGTGTGCGTGTCCTCACCCCCTCTTCCACAAGAACACCAGCCATGGATGGATTAGGGACCAGCCCGTGACCTCATTTTAATGTAATGACTTCTTTAAAGACCCCGTCTCCGGATATAGTCACATTCTGAGGAACTACTAGGGGTTAAGAACTTTAACATACAAATTTTGAGGACACACAATTCGGCCCATAACAGAAGGGAATTTTCTGTACTGCTTTCACCACTTCTTGTGAGTCTTAAATTATTTAAAAATAAAATACCACTTCTTGTGAGTCTTAAATTATTTAAAAGTAAAATAATTTTTTTTTTTTTTTTTTTTTTTTTTTTTAAGGATGACACTCCCCTCCCTGAAAACAGCATGGCCACTGTGGTTTTTCCTCATTTTCTCTGCAGGGTCCCAGCAGAGATGCTGATTGTCCCAGGTTTGGGGCAGCGACTCTCTGGGTTTGATGCCAATCTGGCATGGCCCAGACCCCTCCCTCTGTTTCCTGTCCCCTGGTGCTGTCCCTGCTGTTGCTTTGTTCCTCCCACAGCTCTGCACGCAGTAGGTTTCCATGAAAGGCTTTCCACAGAATGTCTTTGATACAACGTTCTAGACGGTGTTTTCATTGCTTCTCTCGAAATGCTCTCCCTTAATTCTGAAAACAGTTGAATCATGGGTCACATACGCCCCACATGGTGGCTATGATAGCAGACCTGTGTCCACACACCCTTCCTCCATGGCAGACCCTGTCCAAGAGGATGGGTGCAGCGAATACTGAGCAGTGTTTACAGAGTACTTATCCATGCATCTGTCTCTTCATCCATCCATCTATCCATCTATGTATGTGTGTATGTATCTGTCCACCCATCCATCCACCCATCCCTCTACCCACCTGCCCACCCATCCACCCACCCATCCCTCCACCCATCTCTCCATCAATCCATCCATCCATCCATCCATCCATCCATCCATCCCCACCACCTATCCCCCACTCATCTATCACCCATTGATCCATCCCATCCATCCACCCACCCATCCACCCACACACCCATCAATCCATCCCCCCACTCATCTATCGATCCATCCATCCACCCATGCATCCATCCACCCACCCGTGCATTTATCCACCCATCTATCCACCCACCCAGCCATCCTTGCACCCATCTCTCCACCCATCCATCCACCTACCCATCCACCCACACACCCATCCATCCATCCCCCACCCATCCCCCACTCATCTATCGATCCATCCACCCACCCATCCACCCACACACCCATCCAACCATCCCCCCACCCATTCCCCACTCATCTATCGATACATCCATTCACCCATGCATCCATCCACCCTACCCACCCATCCATCCACCTACCTCTCTTTCACTCTGAAGTCATTGTTTATTTTCATTGCTTGTTATTATTATTGCAAAGTTTATTTTGAAAACTTTATCCTCTTTTGATCTTATTGGGGTGGTAAGGACAAATTATCATGGTTGTTTCCTGGCTTAGTGGGGGCCTATGGCAGCTCCTAGGACTCAGCAAACCTATGAGGCAGGAAAGCTCCGTGAGGAGAAGAGGAAGGAGGGAAGCCAGGCAGAAGGTGGAAGCGGTGTGGAAATATGCCAGAGGAGCCTTCTGGAGTGATGGTCAGGACTGATGTGTGACCTGTGACATCTGACTCTGACTTCCAAGGTCCTACCCCCTCAAACCTGTCCTGCCCACATTGTTGCCTCTCTGTTGGCTCCTGTTCCCCCTCTCCACCCCTCCCACTGGTGAGCATCCAGTTCCTTCCTCCAGGCCAAGTGCAACTGCCATGCCTCCATGAGGGCTTCCTAGGCCCCCCAACCTCCCAGGCAAGAAGGCTCACCTCCACAGTGTCCCTGACATTTGGTCATTCCATGAGTGAGTGCTGACCACCTGGGTTGTGGTTGTCATCCGTGAGGCTTTCTGGGTAGAGCCCTGGGTTTCAGCTGGGGGCGACTGTAACCCCCAAGGGTCCTTGGCCATGTCTGGAGCCCTTTCCTACAGCCCCCCCCCCCCCCGCCACCAGAGAAAGACTTGGTCCAAATGTCCACAGTGATATGTTGGGATCATGAATTCCAGGGCTACATGATGCTCCTGAGGGTAGGGCTTGGTCCAGGTTTGGGGTGTGGTCAGGGCTGAGGTCTCCAGGTTCACACAGGTACCCACTCAGGGGGATGTTCTGTGTCTCCAGTGGGAAGGGAAGCGGGCTGCCAGGGGTGCTGTGAGGGAAGCTCCGGGGCTGGGGAGGGAGGCCACACGATGCCTGGTCCCTTGTGTTGGAGAAGAATCTTTCTTGGTTCCCGAGCCCATGGCTCCTCTGAGGGGAGAGGGCTGCAGCAGAAATCAGAAGCTCAGAGAACTCCGTGGGAAGAGCCAGGCGAGACCTTGTTCAAGGAGCATCCACAAGACCTTAGTGGAGAGCAACAGTGAACTCTGAGCAAAGACAATAATGAGCCCCGTTAAAGTAGAACACGGTGTACAGATGTACCGGCTTCCAGAGCCTGGCATGGAACTGGTCCACATGAAGTCCCACTGGACCCTGATGATCGCCAACCACGGAGCCTGGCGGGGGGGAGAGTGATTCAGGGTGCAGGGATGGCTGCCCACCCTCGCATTTGGGGAGCTGTCAGAAGCAGAAGCTGCTTGGCGGGGTTTCGAAGCCTTTCATTCCTGGGCAGGCAGGGCAGGGCAGGGAGCAGGGATGGTAGTGCTGGCCACAGTATCCAGCTGGAACACGCTTCATGGGCGTCATTGGCCATGTCCCCAGCATCACACCTGCCTTTACCAGGCACCAAGCACAGTGAGCTTCTTAGAAAAAGAATAAATTGGACCAAAGTTTGGAGGCGAGACCGTGTGAGTATTTCCATTCTTCCCCTCCCTGTCCTCCCTTCCCGTGCCCTGCTCCTAGCTGTCTGCTGCTCATCACCTGACCAAGACACCTTGCTTTGGGGAACTAGAGTAGATGGAGACAGAAGTGACCCGCGGCCTCTCTTAACCACATCCTGCAGCAGACCCCCCGTGCATCTTATATACATGTCTCACGTGGAGCGAAGGCAGCCTTGGGCTAGGGTCCACAGACCCTGTTTCTACACCATCAGGACGTGGCCCGCGCAGGTTGTGATGCCACCTGCCAGAGCCCTTCCCACCTGGTGGCAGCGATCCCCAGGTGAAGGGAGCCTGGGCCTTACTCATTGGCTGTGAATTTGACAAGCTGACCCCTCAAGCCAGTCCCTGGGCCCCCCATAGCGGCAATGGCTGGCAACGGCACCTGCCCCCAGAAGGAAAATGAGCAAATTCACAAGCTTTTCTTTGGGGTGTTTGTGGGGGCATGTGGGAAGGACTTTCAGGAAAATCCTTGTTTGTCATTATAATATAGGCTGATATTTCAAGCTCACCTTCTGGAACACCGAGGGCCCTCAGATTGCTGGCGGAGGGTCACCTGTGTGCGTTGTCAGTGCCTTGAATTGCTGCAGACCACCCTCTCCATGTACCCCCCACCCCCACCTGCCGCATCTCCTAGGACGGTTCCTGATCACTGAGGTTTGGGGAAGTGCATGATGATGTGTCAGCCGAATGGTGGTCCAAGGATCTAGTGAGCCCCAGGACCGGGGCCACCAGGGTGCCGTCCTGCCTGACCCCTGATGGTCCCTGTGCCAGGGGCTCCAACACACCAGAGCTGCAGAGCATTTCCACCCAAGCACACTTAGGGCAGGGAAACTTCTGGACCACGCTTCAGGTTTGGAAATGGAACAGACACACCTTTGGGCTGAAGGGTTTGGCTGGGTTGTTTCTGAGAGATGTGGAGACAACCAGAACCTCTCTTCTCAGAGAGAGGTCGCCGGCCCAGCCAGATGGAGGAGAGCTGAAGGGAACGTCCGGTCTCTGCAGGCGTTCTGTTCGGGTCCCTGACCTTCGCTGTGCAGAGCACAGCGACCCAGTGTCCACCCCTGGTGCTGGCAGTCGAGAGGCCGTGGGGGGCTGCAGCCCCGCCACCCACTGAGGGATTCCCCAACCTCTTTCCTTGCTGTGGGTCCAGGGGCCGGTCCTGGAGAGGCGGGGGAGTCCGGGTCAGAAACTCCCGATGAGGGCTGGACCCAAGCGGCCCCTCGCGTGGCGAAGGCCCAGACCCGCCTAGTTAACATGCAAGGAGTGCTGCGCATGGAGAGATTTAGATGTATTTTTTTTTTTTTTTTGCGTGTGTGCTTGCATGTAAATGTGGGTAGGTGCTGTCCTGATTGATGGCAATTAGCATTTTCTAACGGGAACAGATGTTCGGATTGCCAGGAGGCTGGTACCTAACGCCCACGCCGCCATCTGCTCGCCGGGCAGGGCCGGAGGAAGCGCCCCGGCCCGCGGCCCTGCAGTCCTCGGCGCCGCCGCATACTTAGGCTGGCGTGAGATTGTTTCGGGGGGAAGAAAAATAACAATACAGACATTTTCGGGGTTATAAATAGTTCACGCCGTGTAGGACGGGATGGAGCTTTCTCTCCCCTTAGCGGTCCTGCGTTCTGTGTTAACAATGGGAGTGGGGATGGGACACGTAGTGTCAGCTCTGCTTTGCGTCGGCCTTGGGAGGCCATGGCGGAGGGTCGCGGTGCCGTGGATCAGTTCTCGGCTCGGAAGACCAGAGGGAGGATGGTGGTAACAGAGGTGACAGGGAAGGGGATGAGGGGGAGAGGGGGCTCCGCACAGGGCTCGCTGGAGGACACGAGACAGACGGCCTCGTGGCGGGGGGGGGGGGGCTGCACCCTGGCCTCCCACTCGCCGCCTGTAGCCTTGATTGCTGGCTGGGGCTCAAGCCATCCCCTGGGAAACCGGGGAAGCATCCTGGGCTCCCGGGAGGAGTCGGGGTGAGTCACACACAGCGTGGCCTTGGGCCCAGTGCATCCCAGGGCCCAGTGCCCAGCTGTCGGAGGGGCCCCGGAAGGCAGGCCCTGGCCCCTGCGTGCCTGGCTCCTCGCCTTCTCCCCTCGGCTGCCCCAGATGGTGCCTGCCGCTCTTCCAGTAGCCAGCAGAGACATATTCTCTTTCTTTCTTTCTTTTTCTTTTTTCCTTTTTGGCTTCTTAAAGCAAAACAGTTTGTTTGTTTGCTTGCTATAAAAAGAGCCGCCTCCCGGCCCCCTTCCCTCCCTCTCTCCCTCCCTCCCCTGGGCGCAGTCAGCAGCTTGCAGTGGCCGCCCCCACCCCGAGTCTTCAGCCAGCATGCTCCTCCTGAGGCAGATGTCTGCGGGGGAATCTGTTGCCTGTCCCCAGGCCGCCCCGACAGATGTACCAGCTTTAATTGGGGGCCCGCGCGGCCTCCTCCGTGGGCCAAGGTCCGAGGCTCCGCTAGGCTCATTTCCTGCTCCGATACCCGTTCTCAGCCTTCTCGGCCTTCTCAGCCTCGGCGGGTGTCGTCCCCAGCCCTGGACAACGCGGGGTGCAGACTGTCCCGTCTCAGGCCGGCGCTCACGTCTCCCTGGCAACGTGCCTGCCGCGTTGGATGTACTCTGACAGAAAGGAAACACATGCGTCCCCTTGGCGGGGCCGTGGGAGCGGGGTATGCTCTCCCCACCTGGATCTCCTGGTCTGGGTCCAGCAGGCAGCAGCGTACTTCCCAGAGCTGGAGGTGGCCGGGGCCTTGGGCTGGAGCTGTGAGAACTTTGCATCTCAAGGGCGGCCCTGGGAAAACGCGTCCCTGTGGCCAACACTGCCGTTGGTGGTGGGCTGGTGACATGAACCGTGGTGGCCTTCTTCCTCCACCGCAGTGGGTGCGGGCGGGGTGCCAGGCCACCCCCACACCCGGGCTGCAGACACCCTGGGTGTTGATGGAGGCCGCCGGCAGGTCAGGGCCTGGCCTTGCCTTAGGGATGCACCTCTCCGTGTTTATCGCCCAGTGTCCGTGCTTTCACTCTGCATTGCTGTCCTGCTTCCTCTGCTCTGCGGACCTGACGCCTGGGTTTCTCAACCCGGCACTGGGGACATCGCAGGGGATAAATTCTTCGTGCTAGGGGTCGTCCTGGCCCTGGCAGGAGGCTGAGCAGCCTCCCCGGCCTCCGGACCTCTGCCCCACTAGGAGCCGTAGGATCCTTCCTACCAGGTGTGACAAGTCCCGGACATAATCGCCCCTGCTGGGACCCACTGTCAATTTATTTTAGAGTGACTCCATTTCTGCCATCTGATATTTGAGGGCTTACTGGGCACAGACATGCTTAAGCCTTTATTTATATGTTTATTTATTTCAAAGATTTTATTTACTTCTGAGAGACACAGAAAGAGGGAGAAGCGGGCTCCCTGAGGGAGCCTGATGCGGGACTTGATCCCAGGACCCCGGGATCATGCCCTGAGCCGAAGGCAGACGCTCAACCGCTGAGCCACCCAAGTGCCCCACACTATAAGCCTTTAAAAACATTTTTGCCATGTGACAGCACCACAAGGGAGTGGCTGTTATTACCTGCACCCCATAGAAGAGGAACCTGAGGTTCACAGTGGTCTGGGGACTTGCCCAAAGTCACATGACTGCTACGCGGTGGAGCTGGGATTTAGGGACAGACGGATTGACCCAAAGCCCGTGTGTTATCAGTTGTTCGTCTGCTGTTACTGATGTCACCACCTGGCGGGCGCTGCTGTAGGAGCTCGGGACCCATCGGTGGGGAAGGAGGCAGGAATCTCTGCCCTCCTAAGAATGCACGTTCTAGAAACGGGAGGCAGATAGTGAGCGTGGTAAGTCATGTGGAACGTTGGCATGTCTAGTAGTTTCCTGGGACTACCATAACAGATGACTACCATCCAGGGGCCTTAATACGACCGAAATTTATAGTCTCACAGTTGCAGAGGCCAGAAGTCCGAGGTTAAGGTGTTGGCAGGGTCGCCCCTCCTGGAGAATCTGTTCCGGGCCCCCCTTCCAGCTCCTGGCTGCCACTGGTGGCGCTCGGTGTGCTGCTTCATTGCTCCCAGTTCTGCCTCCGCGTGTCTCAGCATCCAGAGCTCCCCTCCGCTCCCTATACAGACACCAGCCGCTGCCATTAGGGCCTGCCTGACGCTGGGATGCTTGCATCTTAAGATCTACAGCTAATGGGACACCGGGGTGGCTCAGCGGTTTAGCACTGCCTTCAGCCCAGGGCGTGATCCTGGAGTCCCGGGATCAAGTCCCACGTCAGGCTCCCTGCAGGGAGCCTGCTTCTCCCTCTGCCTGTGTCTCTGCCTCTCTCTCTCTGTGTCTCTTATGAATAAATAAATAAAATCTTTAAAAAAAAGATCCATAGCTAATGACATCGGCATAGGCCCTGTTTCCAAATTGGGTCACACTCTGGCTGGACTTAGGTTTTGGGGAGATGCCGTTCAAGTCACCAGAGCAAGTGATGCTGGCTGTGGGAGTGCGCGGGCCATGTGCTGACGACGTGGTTCTTCAGGGGCAAAGCTCCATCTAGAAATGCTGCCAGGGTTCAGAGAAGGAGGAAGTAAGTGTTTGGAGAGGCAGCCTGGCCTCTCTCCGCTCTCCCCTTCCCAGCGGGGCTGGCCTCCCGGGAAGCGGGGGACCTGCGTACTGTGAAGCCCAGCAGTACCCATCCTGCCTGTCCCCCGAGTCCCTTCTGGTGGTCTGTTCTCTGTATTTATGGGCCTGTTTCTGCTTTTTGTTTGCGTGTGTGCTTTGCTTCATAGATTCCACATATGAGTGAGCTCACACGGTGTTTATCTTTCTTGGCCTGACTTACCTCCCTTGGCATAACCGCTCTCTAGATCCATCCATGTCACAGATGGTAAGGTCTCATCCTTTTTGATGACTGTGTGATACTCCATTTTACGTACATACATATCGACCACATTGTCTTCACCCGGTCACCTGTGGATGGACGCTTGGGCTGCTTCCACAACTCGGCCGTTGTGAAAGCTGCTACAAACATAAGCTGCACGTATCTTTTCAAGTTAGTGTTTTGGTTTTCTTTGGGCAGATACCTAGCGGTAGAGTTACTGGATCTGATGGTATTTCTATTTTTAAATGTTTGAGAAGGCCCCATATGGATTTCCTCCCTTATTCACTCTTCACTGAACCCTGGGCCTCCTGCCGTGTTTGTGGAGTGAAAGGATGCCGTTAGTCATCGTGCGAGGTCCTGGAGATCCTGGATGAATGGGATGCGTTTCTGCCCCCAAGAAGATTGCTGTCTCCTGGAGGAGACACACATGCTGCAGCCTATGCTTTGGGGGCTCAGCGGAAAGGCTCTTGGACTGGGTCTTGAAGGATGCATACGAGTTTTCTGGGGAGAAAGAGGTGGACAGAGAAAAAGCCATGGGGATAAGAAAGGGCATGGCTTTTTAAGAGGGTGAGAGAGGTCAGCTGGGGTGTGGGAGGTAAGGCTGGGTGGTCAGGGCCCTGGAAACAGCGGTCCCGTGTGCCCCACGGGGGAGAGGCAGCCAGACCTTCCTAGGGAGCTGACCATGGCCGTCATGTGCTGAAGGATGGACTGGTGTCCATTTGGGAACCTGCTGCCAGAGGTGGGACAGAGAGGGTGAAGCTCTGGACACGAGTGGGAGCAGGAGAGACAGAAGCGTCGAGGTTTCCAAATCGAGGTAAAATGCACATGACATGAACCACCCATCGTTTCAAAGTTTACAGTTCAGTGGCGTTTAGTGCATTCACGGTGTTCACGGTGCAGCTAGCACCTCCACTTGGTTCCAGAAGACGTTTGTCATCCCACCGTGGGGCCCTGTGTCCATCAGCAGCCACTCCTCGTCCCCTCCCCTGAGCTGGCAAATGTAGTCCACTCTGTGTCTGTGGATTTACCTATTCTGGACATTTCACGTAAATGGGCCAAACCTGCCTTTTGGAGCATGATGTGGTGCGTGTCAGCACCCCTTTTCTCTGCGTGACTGAGCGGTTCAGGTGGTCCCCGACTTTGGACGGTCCGACGTGACAAGTTTCCGACTTTGTGATGATGTAAAAATGTTACCCATTCAGTAGAAACCTCCTCTGGATTTTGAGTGTGTATCTTTTCCGGGCTGGTGATGATACGGGGTCCGATCCTCTCACGTTGCTGGGCAGCGAGCGTAGCCCCTGGTGAGCCAGCAATCAGCGTGGTCAGCCACCGATACAGGGACAGCCATCCTGTACCCAAACAGCCACTGCTTGTCACGTTCTCTACAGTATTCAGTAAATGACAGATGGTCAACACTGTGTCGTGAGATGGGCTTCGTGCAAGATGATTCTGCCCAAGTGTAGGCTAACGTGAGTGTCCTGGTCATATGGAAGCCAGGCTTGGCTAAGCTACGACTGTAGGTCAGGTGCATTAAATGCACTTTTGACTTAGGATATTTTAAATTTGGGATGGGGTTCGCAGGGCATCAGCCCGTGTTAAGTTGAGGAAGACCCATGCTCCCTTGTACGAACTGACCGCGTTCTGTTTGTCCATTTGCATGTTGACAGACTGTTGGCTGCTGTGAAGTGTCATGTTTCTTAGGGCAAATTCCAGCACTCAAAGCATGTTTGTTGAATGAGGAAATAGAACTATGCCCCCAGATCCCATAATCCTCACCTGTAAGTCCCCACTCCACCCCCAGAATCTTGACGTCCCGCCTCCAAGGCACAGGTGTCCCAGGACCTGCTGTGTGTTCAGGGGTCTCATTGGCAGACCTTAGGGCTATGCCCATCGTCAGGGGTAGTCCAGAAATCTCCAGGGTCTGTGGAATGAGGAACAGACCCACCCCTTACCCAGCGTTCCCCTGCCCAGAGCCCCACCTGCTCCTTGGAGCCCTTCCTCTTAGGCGGGGCACCACCGTGCCATCGACCCCTCTGAACTCTGACTCCCCCGGGGTCCCCAGGACACCTGGTTCCCTGAGAGACACTGAGTCTGGCTTTAGAGGCGGGTGGAGGGCAGGGTCCTCACCACCCAGCATGGATGATCCCTTTCCAGCTGCCCCTGCATCCCACTTGCCTCAGACAAAGTAGGGAGGAATACCAGTTGTCTCCACTTCCACAGCCAGCCTCTGAACCCCGGAACCCTGCACCCTGTCCCTGTGAGCCTCATGAGTGAATTGAGCATGTAGGAGAGGCCCTGAGGTCCCGAAACCTGGGTGCAGGCCATGGAGGCATCGAGGAGAGGGGTCTGGGGTCTGCAGAGACCATGCAGGTAGGAGGCGGGGGAGGGGCAGGGGTCCCCTCTGGGGGAAAAGGGCAGGCAGGGCCCTGGGGAGTGTGGTGTCCCCGGGAATCCATGACCCTCACCTCCCGGTGAATCCTCTGTGCATTCAGGCATCAGCCTGGGTGGCCACACCATCTCCTCACCTCCAGACCCTCTTGGTGCCATCCCATTGGGCATCAGGCCACCCCCCATCAAAAATCATGATTTGTGCACTAGGGCATTGCTGGTGTCCACCCTCTGGACTCGGCTGCCTGAGGACAGGGCCCCGCCACCCTCGTGCGCGGTGACTTTGTTCGGCACACCGTTTTTGGGAGAGACCCCGGCTGAGTTCCCTGCTGCCTCGCGCTGCTGCTGTCCTGGGGCCACAGATGCTCTGACTCTCCCCGGATACAGAGGCCTGGAGGGCGTTGCAGTGGGGGTGCAGGGACCAGAGGGGGCTGCTCCCCAGGGTGAGGAGGGGGAAGTGTTGAGACAGCCCTAGAAGCATGTTGGAAGGGGTTGGCAGTCATGTGCCCCGGCTGGACGATTCTGTGATCTCTGGAAGTTGGTGACGTTTGTAGAGATGAGAAGGGCCGTCCCCCTGGCTCACGAGCTGTATGAGGACCCCGCCTCCCCCCGCCCCCGCCGGACAGTCCCACCGGAGAGGGCGTCTGCATGCCAAAGGGGCACATGTCACCGTGCAGGCCGACTGTCAGGCCCGTCCTGCCACCACCAGTGGTCTCTCTCCACTGTCTGAGGCCCTCGTGCCTCATCCCCCCCATCCACTCCGAACTCATAACGGGGGCCCAGCAGGTGCCAGGCACGGAGCTGGAGGCAGCATACGGGGAGCCAGCAGCGAGTGTGGACGGTGTCCTGGCAGGGTGAACATCTGGCAGGGAAGGTGGCTGGAAACAGGTAGGTCTGTCCGCGTCCTATAGGTCTACACGCCTACCTGTGTCATTGGCACCTGTATCCGCTGTCACAGCCGTATCTAGATCATGTGCACCTGTACCTGCATGTGCGCCCCTAGCATACCATCGAGAGAATCTGTGTCATCCGATGTCTGTAACTACACAGGCCTATGATACACGCAGGTAACCACCAGCTGTTGTAGGGGTCCTAAAGAGTAGGGAGGGGGAGGACATCTAGGATGGAGGAGGGTGGCCGGGGGCCCAGTGGGGTGGGCTGGGAGGGTGCCAAGGGTAGTTCAGGTGGTAGGACCAGTCTGTGCGGACTTTGTAGGTGAGGAGCTAGTACTGGGGGGGCGAGGTGTGCGCGGCCCGGACCGTGAAGGGCCGAGGGGATGCAGGCGAGGGTCTGGGTCTGGGAAGGGCAGGGGGTCTCAGTGGAGGCCATTCATCACGGGGCAGTGGCTCTCACCAGGAGAGGGGCTTCTTGCAAACGTATCAGAATGTCTTTTGCTCCATTTCTGGATGAGGACTCCTGTCTATAAAATCCTGGCATCTCCGAAAGTGACTGATTAACATCTTAAAAGTACTGGAAGGAACAGGGTCAGAGGCAGAGGGACTGGTTAGGGACATCGGAGTGTCCAGGTGGGAGTCTGGGCTTGAGTGACAGCCGGTTCTCACCCCCGTGGGCGAGGGTGTCGTGCCCGGGGCCACCGCCCGGCAGTGCCCAGGGCAGCCCTGCCACAACAGTGACCCGGCCCCAAATGTCCACAGAGCCGCAGATGAGAACCCTTCGCGGGGGAGGAGAAATGGGCTCACGGGTGGGAGAATGGACCGAGCTGGGGTCAGGGGACGGAGAGAGTGGAGCAGGGAGGCGACCGGCTGAATAGGAAGGCCACTGGGAGAGGAGCAGTTCTGGGGAGAAAACAGAATTTGGGTTGGGACATGTTAAGCGGAGGGTGCCTGAGAGAGGCAGATGTCCACAGAAAACTGGGTTCATGGGGGTGAAACTCAGGAGAGGTGGGCTGGTGGCGAGCCTCCAGGAGTGTCAGCTGTGTGCGTGTGATGGCGTGTGCACGAGTGTGACCGTGCATGTGAACAGGTGCACGGCTGAAGGTGAGTGTGAGCTGCTGTGGGGGAGGCTGCGTCCCACGCTGGGCATCAGATGAGACCCTGTTCCAGTCCAGTCAGGATGCTACTGTGGCTGCTTTTGGGTGGGTGTCGGGGGCTGTGGCATGGTGTGTCACCTGCTGATAGGCTGCGTGACCCTGGATAGATCGCTTACCCTCTCTGGGCCTCTCATCCCTGGTCCTGGTCCCTTATGCTTTGTGTGCTAATGCACAGGGTCAGACTATTCTGGAATCCTCCCTTGGGCTTCCTTCCAGGGGCACTTCCCGCTGTGGGGACGGCCAGGGGTCTGCGAGGCTGGGGGTCCTGTGGGCAGGAAGGGAAGGCAGTGCTCTCCGAGGAGGTGAGGGAGCTGCCCCAGGCCGGAGGCAGAACACACCCTCTCCCGTGCTCACTCAGCTGCCTTCTGGGGCTGTGCTGGGAGAAGGGTCTGGAGGTGGGAGGGGTAGGGGGTCGGGAGAATGAGGCGCCCAAGCTCTGAGGGAGTTGGTGTCACCTCTTGGGGGTGGGCTGACCTCCTGAGAACAAGGGTCAGAGGGTCAGAGGGTGCCCGGGAGCCTAGGGGTGTGAGGGGGCAGCTGAGCGATGCCCTCCTGATTGGCTGGCACTGAGAGGGTGTTTCTGCACTAGATGTCTCCCCCAGGAGCAGGGCGCCCCCTCCCCAGGGCACACAGCCTGCTGTCCACTCGGGGCCTCCAAGGTGGTGGACCCGGGACCCTGGGGCAGAGTCGGGCCCCTGGTCCCCGGCCTCCGTGAGCCACCGTTGGAGGCCCTCACCATACTGCTCCCCTTCCTCTGAAGCTGCTGTTTGTTCCGGGCGCTGGGGGAGAAGGCACAGTGGCGCTGTAACAGGGAGGGGAGGTCTCAGCATCCCCCCACCCCCCCACCCCACCCTGGCGCGGGGCAGCCCAGGGCCTGGAGGGTCAGCGGCTGGGGCTGTGCCTTCAGGGAGCGAGGCTCTGGGGCCTTGCTGTTGAAGGGGCACAGACTGCCCACACACGTCTGCACACGTCCTCGCATGTCTGCACACGTCAGCACACACCTGCACACATCTGCGCACGTCAGCACATGCCTGCACATGTCAGCACATGTGTGCACATATCAGCTCAGGTCAACACGCATCTGCACACATCCACACGTTAGCACATGCACACACATGTCTGCACACACCAGCACGTGTTAGCACACATCTGCACATGTCAGTACAGATATGCGTATGTCTGCACACATCTACACGTTAGCACATGCACACACATGTCTGCACACACCTGCATGTCTGCACATGTCCATATGCACATCAGCACACATCTGTAGACATCCATGCACACTGGCCAACTGCACACTCCGTCACGCATCTACACATGTCCACAAACATCTACACACATCTGCTCTACACGTTACCACGTGAAAGCACACATCCACACATGCCTGCCAAGCCTGCACACATTCACACACAGCCTGCACACGTCCTGACGCTTCTGCACCCTGTGCACACTTCCTCGCAGCGCCCTAGGGTCCCACCTCCTGTCCGTGACCTCAGCACGGCCTGCAGGCTCCCCAGCGTCATGGGCAGAGTGGGAAGCCTCCCGGCTCTCGGTCATCACCCCTGCCTCCCGCCAGCTTCCCTTAGGCTATCCTCAGAGGGGCGGGGGCGCACCCTGTCCCCAGACGCCCCCAGGGTGAGGGGAAGGGTCCTGCTGAGATGTAAACCCTGCTCCTTCCCACTGGCCACGTGGTCCCCTGTCCCAAAGGAGGCAGAGCGCGCCGCCTCAGGGCGCTCCAGAAGTGGCTTGTTCTCTGACCCGGCCGCGTGTGGCCAGCAGGGCCTGGGGCCACCGCCAGTCTTTCCTGAGCTGGAGCCCCGCATGGCCATAGCTTTTCACCCTAACCATGTGGAACCGCTGCTCTGACCATGCTGGGGACGTTGCAGAAACTCAGCCCCTGGGGAGGCCCCGTTATCACCCCACTTCACCGACCCAGAGGGTAGAGCGCCTTGCTCAAAGCTGCACCATCCCAGCAGCTGGGATGCCCGGCACTGCGAGGGAAGCACCCAGGGCGCTGCTCCAGCCCATCCCAGCCCGTCCCAGCGGCCGTCTGTCCTTCAGAGTCCCCTCCCCGCCCCCCCCAAGTGCCCGGGTACCACAGCGGCCCTGGCCTCCCCATGCTCCCTTCCACCCCGACGGCCCCATTCCCCTTCCTTGGAGCGTGGGCCTGCCCGGCCCTGCTAGTGACCCCTCTGCGCCCAGTCGTGGTACCCGAAATGTTCCATCCCCACTTCTTGGGATGTGCTCCCTCAGATCCCTGCAAGCCCTGCTGTCCTATTTCCACCCAAAACCTGGCATTTGCCTGGTCCCATCTCCGTGCTTCTGCTCAGCCTCCTTCTCTGGGATGCTTCAACCACACGGCTTCTGGCCACCCTCCAGCTCAGCCCAGCCCAGTGCCCTGTCCCCTGACCCAGAAGCCACCCCCATATACACAGGACACAGGACACAAGGCCCTCTTAGCTCTGTGGGACTGACAGTGGGCGCCACAGGTGACCTGTGCTGGTGACATGGGCCCTACTGGATGGGAGGGGCATCGGGGCACAGAGGAAGGTGGCCCGGCTAAGTAGCACCATTTGGGAGGCACTGTAGCAGGTTTATGTATGAACACGTGCTACCGTGTCATCCCCGTGACAGTCACACGATGCAGATCCCACTCCTGCCACCAGATTTCAGGCAGCGGAAAGGAAGGCCTGGGGTCAAACGGCTTGCCCAGGGGCTCACGGTCCGTGAGCGGCGGAGCAAGGACGTGAACGCGGGTTCACCAAGGAGGCCTCCTGAGTCAAGTGTAACTGCCTGCGGTGGTCCACAGGGTCCTCGTTACAGGATCGTCCGTCCCCAACCCCCAACCTCCCCCCCCCCCCTGCTTTCAATCCGAGGGTATCTCAGCAAGTGGTTCGGTTGTGGTCAAGGTGAGAAGTTCGTCTCCTAGGAGGATTTGAACACACTGTGCCAGCTTCCTCCCCCGCACCCAGATGACGAGGTTTCTGCGTCGCTGGCGTGCTTGTCTCCTGGTCTCCCAGCACAGCGAAGGCCACAGCCTCTTCCCAGCCTGTCTCTGCCTGCGATTGTTACCCACGCCGACAGTCCCTGGCTCCAGGCTGACTGTAATGGCTGAGCAGAATAAATTAGCATAAAACAGTTAAAACCCAATTTCCTAATACCTTTTTCCTCTCATTTACTACCCAGGTGTTTAGATTCAATTTCTTGCAAATGACACCTGAACATCATTACGGCCTCTAATAATTGTGCATTTCAATAGCACGCGGTCCTAATGATGCCGGGCAGGCAGCTGGAAGGGTCTAGCCTGTCTGTGGGTGGAAACTTCTAGGGGGGAACATGGCTTTGGTTTCAATTGGGGGGGGCTCGTACTGGGGATGGGGGGAGCACCCTTGGAGGAGGACAATGCTGCCCCAGCTTCTAGCTGAAAGCCGCCAGCCCTCAGGAGACCCGGTTGGTGCTTTTCTGAAAGTAGATTTCACTTCTCAAATTTGTTTCTTGGGCAAGGGTTTGCTATTTCCGCCTCTTAGGATCTATCTTTTTGGCAACGGGCATTGAGACTAGTCTGGAGCCGTTTCCCTGGTGGGTCTCCCGCGCCCTGTGGCCTTCTGCTGCCTTACCAGTGCAGCGCCTGGGGCATGGCCATAGATTCGGGTGGACTTGCAGTTCCTCTTGGAGCTTTGGGGTGACCCGTTTCCCCGGACTTACCACCCAGGGTCCACATCCCAGGTGTGCTCCCGTGGACGCCTCTGCGTTGGCAGCTTGGGACTGCCTCTCCCTGCTCGTAGGGAGGTGCTCCTATGTCCCTCTCATCCTGTTCTAGGTGCCGGCAGCCATCTCGGCCTCCTTCCCAGCATCTGCACATGCTGGTGGGCTTTCGACCCTTCACACCTGTGCTCATGAGCAGAGTGATCTGCACACGCGCCTTCTGCACTATAGTGAGGCGCACAACAGAAACGTCCAGCATGGGGTTCTCTTCCTCTGTTCTCCTGCAGGCCTACTACTTGCATTTGGGGTTGGCGTTCCACTAGGCGTACATCTTCCCCCCTAGTGGGAAACGAGATAGCTGTGATTAGCCTAATGAGTGATTAATTAACAGGCAGGCTGGCTGGATCCCGGGGAGGTGCTGACCCTGCCGAAGAGTGGCAGGCGTGGAGCGGCCCACTGTGGCTTCAGCGGGTTGAGCCCACCCCTGCCCAGCCGCACGGGGCTGCCACCGAGCGCAGGTGTGGGGCTGCGTGTGTACCTGCGGGCACAGGCCGGCAGGGGTCTGGGGCTGCTGCCCACCCAGCATCCGGAAGGGGTGTCCACCAAGGGAGATGCTCTGTAGAATCCACGCTGGCGAGTCCACATCCAGAGAGAGTGTGTGTTTTTTTGCGTGTGCATGTTTCCAATAAGTACATAGGAATATTCACTCATAATTGAATGATGAAAATGATCTTAATTGGCAATTATGCAAAATTTTGAGATATCTCTGGGTGGAAAAGGTCGGAGGCTTCGGAATGCTTTTTGTTTCCTAAATTGGGCTGGAGTGACTGGGGTGGGGTCGCCGAGGGCTTGGGAAATTCTTGCTGACTTCCTATGGCTGGCCAGGGAGGAATCCACCCCAGGGTGGTGGGCTCTGGGGAGGAGCCTCGTGGGTGGGAGGAGGGAGCCGGGTGGTGAGTGACGGGTCCCCACTGCCTGCCCAGGGAGGTGTTCTCTTCTGCTCCTACTGTAATGAAATGTTAATTTTCTTCATGGAAGCCAAAGGAAGCACTGCGCCAGAAACAGATTGGGGGCCCCCTCCCCTGCCTCTCAGCCCGGGACCAGCATGGGGAGATCTTGTTTGCACGCCCCCCCTCACTGGGAAGGCTGGGAGAGGAGCCTGGGCTTCTGAGTAACACCCCTGCCCCCACTGTCCAGCAAGGCAGCCTCAACCTGGTGGCTGAGGCAGGCAGACACGAGAGGGACCAACGTGGGAATGTGGCTGCCAGCACCCAGTGCTTCCATCGGAGCCAGCCCACTGCCCGAGCGCCATCAGGTCTTCTCTCCTGTCTCAGGGCCTCCATGGGGGGCGTCTTGGTGGCAGAGGCTGCTGACCAGGTGGGGAATGGTGGGCTTGGTAAGACCAGGGTCACGCACTGACCCTGCCCCGGGGTCAGCTTTATGTAGAAGCACTTTCCCTAATCCTTGAATATGTCTGGACAAGTGTCCTGGGGCTACATGGAGTTTCACCGCTCTGGAGGCTAGAAGTCTAAAATTCAAGGAGCCTGAAGGTCTGCGGGAGGGTCCTTCCTGCCTCTTAGGTTCTGGAGGCTGAGGCCATGTCCCTCCATCTCTGCCTCTGTTGTCATGTGACCTTCTCTGTATGTCTTTCTCTTCTGTTTCTTCTGAAGATGCTGGTCATTGAGGCCACGGTCTAAAAGTCCAGCGGCAGCACTTGGACTTACCCTTCAGGGGACATAATTCAACCCATTGCAATGTCCAGAGGCTTCAGTTTAGGTTCCTATGTCCCAGCTGTGTACCTACCCCTTGCACCCCTGCCCTTCTAGCCGCACCTGATCCATGATGGGGTTCATCCTGGGTGTGCCAAGCAATGCTTGGATGGGCAGCACCACCCAGAACAAGAGAAGCCCTCCGACTGCTTCCCCACTGCCTGCAAGAAAATCCTCCAAGTCAGAGGTGGGGGAGCCAGGGTGGTGGCCCTGCCAGGTTTGAGGCATCTGCTCCTGCGTTGAGCCCTCCCCCCACTCGCTTGGGTAACTTCTGTAGGTCCTTCTGTACAGTGGGGATATGCATCAGCACCTGCCCTGCCCCATGGATGGAAGGAGGGACAGTGCCACCATCACCTCTGCACTTCCACCTGCAAACACAGCCGCCTGTGGAGCGGGGGTTAGTGTGTGAGATGTTTGTGCAGCAGGGTGGCAGGAGGAGGCTACAAGTATAATTTCCCTGTGGCTTGGAGCTCCAGCCCTGAAATTTGCTCGAGGACCTCTCTGAAGTTGACTGAGGCCAGAGCTACATCCACTTGCAGCAGCTCAGATTAGACCATCCACAGCTCCCCGAAAGCAGGTACTAAATGTAAACCAGGTTTAAGTGTTTACTGCTAACAAGTTCATGCTCTTATTGCACACTGAGGAGGCAGTGATTGCACATCCAAGCTGGTTTTGAGATAATGTCAAGGTGGAAGGGAGGTGTCTGAAGGGGAGGCCACAGTGACCTGGACCTCACAAGGGGAGCTTTGGCTTTGGGTCCTGGGGCCGTGGTGACATGTGTGGGACCCTGGCGTGTGACAACACCGTTCCTCCCCTCAGCCCCCACGACTCCTGATCAGGGAGCTGCTACTCTGCTGCCTGGAAAGGAAACAGAGTAAACTCCTGCTATTTATCATGCCGGGCCCCTGTCCTGGGCTTGAAGCAGGGAGAGAAGCCTCTGGAACTTTCTGGAAGTATGGAATTCTGTGTGCTGCAAGTAGTGGGATAGATGAGGGTGTGCTGACCTGGCCCTGCAGGCTCCTGATGGGGTGAGAGTGCTCTCTCCTCGGCTGGCCAAGTGGTTGAGGCATTCAGGGGCTCATGGGAGCTGTCACCTCTTGGGACTTCCCTCCAAGGGCAGGGTTTCTAAAACTGAGCCCTAGTGATGGTTGGAGCAGAGAGCTCTTAGTGTGGAGGCTGTCCTGTCATTGGAGGATGTTCAGCAGCATCCCTGGCCTCTGCCTCCTGGAGGCCAGCCCCATCTCCCATCCTGACTACTTGAAATGTCCCCCGGAGGCAGAGCTGTTCTGGAATGCACTGCATGAGGATAGTATTTAGGCTTCCTGCCCAGGACTTTGCTGAGACCTGGATTGTGGGTCCATTAAGGCAGGATGGGCTGCGCTGGGGATCATTCTGTGGGGGCCCCGAGATGATGCCCATGGGGAGGGGAATCCTGGGGTGGGAGGGTGTAGGGAAGGGTGGTCCCAACAGGCGGGCTGTTGGTGATGTTGAGCTCTAGGAACCACCCTGCATGGGCCGTGTGCTGGGGAAGCAGAGGCAGCCCTCCCAGGCCTGCGGCAGAGGTTGGGGGGTCGGTTAGCAGAGAAATGAGTCTGTGCCCCACGGGCACCTATCTGAAGGCCAAGCCCATCCATCCTGAAGCTGCTTCCATTTAGAAAACACACTTTGGATCCTTTGCTGCAGGGTCCTGAGGTTTGTTCGGCTTTCCCTCTGGACACTGGGACCTCTGTACAAGAAAACGTACTCCCTGATGGACCCGAGACCGGTGGAAACGCATCCACACAAAACAGCCTGTGAGCTAATGTTCACGGCAGCATCACAGTGTCCATGGATGATGAACAGATAAAATGTGGCCTGTCCATGCAACGGAATAGTATTCAGCCCTCAAAAGGAGCGAAGCTCTGACACACGCCGCAACACAGAGGAAACCTGACAACACTATGCTCAGTGAAAGAGGCCAGGCACGAAAGGCCAAGCACAGTAGGATTCCATCGTAGGAACTGTCCAGAGAGGCAGATCCAGAGACAGAGCAAATGGGTGGCTGCCAGCGGCTGGCAGGGACGGGGAGTGGGGAGCGATTATGAATGAGTGCAGAATTTCTTTTGTGGTGACAAAAATGTTCTTTGTATATATAGTTTAGATATTCTTCAGAATCTGTAGATACTGTTTGGTTTGGGGGCAAATACAAGCTCATAAAATACAAACCCAGACCCAAGGCTTGTGAAGAGCAGTCTGGGCCGGGCTCTAAAGGAGGAAGACAGGTCACATCAGGACACAGCGGGGAGTCCCGGGTGGCCTGGGTGCCTGTGGGGAGGCAGGCAGGGGGCTGGGCACAGAGGGCTTTGGCTGTGCCGCGGAGGGCAGACGGTGCATGTGGGGCCAGTGCTGACCAGGACACCGCCGGGGGCCGTGCTCAGCTCGTCGGCTCTGTGGGTGTCGATTCTTGTCACAAGGGAGGTGAGTTCAGAGCTGGTGACACATGCCTGTCCATCCTCTGGCCTTGTGGAGCTCAGCCAGCATCCCGTGAAGAGGTCTGAACCAGACAGGGATGGCTCAGCGTGTGATGATGACTCACAAGCGGTGGGGGAGGTGGCAGGTGGGTGTGTCCTGGCTCGTCCCAACCCTGGTCCCCCTGCGAGGGCACAGAAAGCCATCAGCCCCTGGGGTCAGCCTGAGCTCCTCCAGGCAGGCCGGGGATGGGCCTGGTGTGCAGCCCGCTGCTCCTCCTCCCCATGTCCCGTCTGTCTCCAGGGCGGTGATGTGCCCCCCTGGCTCCATGGGTGAGATCATAGGGCAGGTGGCTGAATGCACAACCCCCCAGCCCGAACTCCACCACCTGGCCCCAGGCTCCTCCTCCAGGGCAGAGCAGAATAAGAGCCTCCTGAGTCTCAGAGGGAAGCAGTGAGGGCCAGTGGTTAGCGTCTGTGAAGCCTCACACCCCTGTGGGCCAGTAGCGGGTGAGTTCCGTGGACAAGGCCATCATCCTGGGGGTCCTACCGCCTGCGGAGGCTGGGCCTGCCCTTGTGGCCATCGCCTGGGCAGGTCACCCCACGGCCTGGCCTCGCTTTGCCCTGGGCCTCCCTTCCCTTGAGCTCAGCACAACGGAGGCCACATCCAGGGAGCTGGATGTATGCATGGGGGGGAGGTGTCCGTGGGCAATGGGGAAGAGGCTGTGGTCAGACATACAGAGCGGGGACATGCACCTATGCCTGACAGTGATGTTTTCTGGCACAAATGGGTCTATTCTGGGAGAGCAGAGCATTGCATCCTAAGAAGCAAAAAGGCTGCACAGAACCAGGCAGGTCCGCGGACCAAAGCAGAGGAGGCTCTTTTATAGAGGAGAGGGCTCTTGGGTCTTGGAGGGCCGTTGTAAACAGAAAGTCCATTGGGAGACACCAGGAATTGGATGTATGGGGGCTTCTCATTGGCTGGGCTGTGCCGGTCTCTCATTGGCTGCACTGTTGCTGGGGCAGGAGGAAACCTTCCCTCCTCTCTGGCTGTCCACATGCAAGATGCTGTGTCTCTCCTCTTGGGGGTGCGTTCAACTCCCAGTGATAGGGAGTGAGCTCCCCTGCCACCTGACTCATTCTAGCTGGTGTCCCTTTATTAATTTTCACAGTGAGTGTGATGTGTGAGCATGAGCGAGTATGGAGAAGCATGTTTGGCAAGTGCACACACACACACACACACATCCAGCTTTCGCCTAGCTGCAGAGCCCCAAAGCAGGGGTGCAGCCCAGGGGCTTGTTGGGTCAGCACAGACCGGAGGGTGGTGGCAGAGACCATGGAGAAAGTGGGTGTGGTGGGGTTAGGTGCTCCCCCTGCCCTAGTCTCTGGTGCCCTCCAGAGGGTGTGTGCCCAGGCCTGTGGCCTCTGAGGGGCTGATGGAGACCCTGTAACACCTACCTACCTAGGCTGCCTACCCCATCCCTGCTTTAGGAGCTCCAGGGGCTGCCAGGACGAGAGCTCTTTGGGCCACATGAGTGAGCTCTTCCCTTGTGGCCACAAGCCAGCGAGTGGGGCCCTGCGAGTCCTGCTTCTTACTTAGGAAGCAAACCCTTCAGGTCCTGACACCACCACTGCTGCATGGCTGTCCTCCCTTGCCCACTGTCACTTGTGTCTGGTTCCCATTCCCCCTCATCAGCCAGCTTGCTCTTCATTGGTTCTATCTTGACTTCCCTCTGAGGTCCAAAGGCCCTGCCTTTGGTTTTGTGCTTTAAATCTTCATTTTGCTATGAAATATTAAAAACAGCAGCCAGTGCCATTTGGAGTACTTACCAGATGCTTCTCACTGTCAAACACTATCTTGGGCATCTGCCCTCCTCTTCTCCCCTTCTCCCTCTCCCTATACCTCCCCTTCCCTCTGCCATCCCCCTGCCCTCCCTCTCCTCCCCTGTCCTCTCTCTGAGCCCAGAGCAGGAGGAAAGGGGGGTTTCCTGCAGCTGTTGCTGAAAGGGGTGAGGGTGAGGGTCTTCCCCACCATCCCCTCCCAACCCCAAGTCTCAGTGGTGCCAGCTGATGGGGGAGTGGGTGGGCGTGGCTCTCAAAGGCACTGGTTCCACCCCATGTCCCCTCAGGGAACAGCATCTTGTCTTCACTTGACAGCCTCCCCAAGAAACCTGTGGCTGGAGCCCCAAGTAAGTGGTTCCCACGGATGCGCTGAGGGGCAGATCGGGGGGGGGGAGGGTGGGTCTGCTCTGGCTGTGGCCCAGGATTTCAGTGGCCACTGGCCAAAGTGGGACCCAGGTTCCTGACCTCTTGGTCTTTGCTTCACCAGCGCCATTTGCTTGTATCAGTGTGAATCTCCGGGTCCCCGTATCGCCGAGCAGCTTCTGTGAGCTGCGTGCCCGGTGAGAGGCGGAATGGGATGGCGCGTGGCCCTGGCGGGCCGGCTCGGGGCTGCTGTGTGTCTGTACCCACCCTCAGGCCTTCTGCTCCCACCTGGTGGTTCCTGGGGCTGCTGTAGGAAATCACAAAGGACAGAAGCTTACTCTCCCCCAGTCCTAGAGGCCCGACTTCCACTTGGCTCCTTCTGGAGGCTCCCAGGGAGAGTGCACTTCTGTCCTGGGCTTGGGCCCCAGCTCCTGGTGGCTGCCAGTGGTCTGTGCTGTGTAGACACGTCACTTCCATCCCTGCATCAGCCTTCACAGCCTTCTGCGTGTGTCCATGTCTCCTGTATGTCTCTTAGGAGGCGTGCTCATTGGATTTCGCCCCCCACCCCCTAATGCAGGAGATTGCATTTGCATCCTTATTTTAATTACATAGGCAAGGAGCATTTTTCCAAATAAGGTCACATTCTGGGTTTCCAGTGGACATGAACTTTGGGGGGATGCTGTCCGACCACTACAGACTGGGAGTCCCCAAGACGACACCCAAGACGGCCAGGCTCTGGCCTGAGGCAGGTGCTCTGTCTGAAGCCCTGCTCAGCCCTCCCCATGCTCTGCTCCTGTGGGTGTGGCTCTGCCTCCCACACCTACAGCTTTTGCCCAGATGCTGTCTCTCCCTCCACAGCCCTTCTTGTCATCCTGGTGTCTCTGGGGCGTGTGACCTGCCGAGAAGCTGCACCTGGGCTGCAGCCAGCTGTGGGGACATTCCAAGCCTGTGCCCCAGCTGCAAACCACCGTGGATGCCTTGAATCAGTCTCAGCTCCCCTTGCAGGGGCTGGCACCCTTATTGTGGGTGGTGGGAGAGTAGGAGGCTTCCAGGGAGAAAACACTTGGCTGGAGGAAGGTGGTGGATGGAAGCAGGGGTCTGGACACTGAGAGCAGAGGACAGAGGTCTGGGTGAAGAGGCCCAAGCAGCAGCTGAGCTGGGGAAGGCAGAGCAGTGGGGCAGAGGCCAGCCACCTGGCCACGCTGCATCAACAGAAGGTGGGTGGGGGATGTGATGTGGTCCAGGGATCAAACGTGAGTCCGCTGCAGATTCCTTGGTGAAAAGTGATGTCCACTAGGGAAGGCCAGTAACAATAGTCTGAGGATGGAGCTGCTCTGATGGAAGTCAGTGGACCTCCCCACCGACCCCGGAGAGCCCCAGCAGAAAGATCCAGGTGTGACAGATGGGGCCACCGCTGGCAGGGAGGTGAGGCAGGAAGTAGGGTCTGCCCAGGCCTGTGTGCCCTGAGCAAGGCCCCACCTCGCAGGTCCCTCATTTATGAGATGGAGACCATGTGGCTCCTGCCCTTCCAGAGTTTCAAGGGACAGGAAATGGGACACAAAGAAGGTACCACTTGTGCAAATGCTCGGGAAAGATTGGAAATGCCCGGCAGTGCGAGGCTTACCCTCAGCTCACTGGTATTCCTACAGACGGGTGCCGGTAGCTCGTGATCACAGGTAAACAGCATGCATTGCTCCAGCCGTAAATTAGGGCAGAGCTTTAGCTTCCTTCGGTGATTCTGGCAACCCTGCTGGAGAGCCCCCCAGGGGGCCTGGCTGTGGCTGGTGGGTGGCGTTGCCAGGTACTCAGGAGAGCCTCCATCTGGGGTGTGTGCCGCACGGTCTCACGGGGACGTGCTCCCCTGGCCCCTAAGCCTTTCCCTTTGTCCTCCTTCGCTGCTGCTCCAGCTTTCCGTCCTCACGTATGCGCCTTTGCCCACTCCTGGATGCTCCACCTTACTCATGTCAGACTCAAGGTCACTGGAGACTGAAGAGCTGGGTTGGGTTGGAAGCAGAGCTCAGGCTCAGTGTGTCCCTCCTCGCTGGCCAGGCAGGCACACACGTGCATGAGGAGGATATGTGTGTACATACCTGCACATGCATGCTCACCCACGTGTGTTTGTGCACATGCACATACGTGCGTGCACTCGTGTGTGCATGTAGCGTGCTGAGAGCATTGTGGCTGTGTAGGTGTGTGCTCACATGTGTGTGTTTGTTCACATGTGTGCACCACGCGTTTGCGTGTACTTGTTGTGTACAGAGGGGAGAGAGCCCAGACCTCCCGGACAGCTCCAGGAACCCCGGGCCGACCCCTGCCAGGAACCATTGTTGCCACTGCCCGTTGGATGGAGCCCTTGGGGGAAGTTACTGGACATCTGGGCAAAGCAGAGCAGAAATGAAATAACTGCCAGATTTGCAGCATGTTACCTGTTTTTATTAAAAATCAATGACACAATAGAGCGATTCCACTCTATCTTACTTAAACAATATCCACTGCATGGGAGCTGGGAGGGGGAGGGGGCCGTGGGACGGGGGGGGGGGGGGGGCCCGCTGGGGGAGGCCTCCGGCTCTGGGAGCTGCTCTGCTTCCAGCCGCGCTCCCCCTCCATAAAATAACCAGCTCATCTCGGCCCCATCAGAGCCGGGATTTACTGCCGGGCCCGCGATTGCCTGCCACACGCCTCTCTCGGTTTTATTCCTGCTATTTATCATGCCGGGCCCTGCCTCAGCGCCAGAGGGACAGTTAATCAAGGCAGACTTTCTACCTTGTCATCCGGGATTCTGCTGGCAGAAAATGTGAACCATAAAATTAAAATCACGGGAAGTCTGGAATTTGCAAGGAAGCCAGTGGTTTGGGAGGAGAAGAAGAAAGAGATTTCCCCAGCTCCCTGCCCCGCGTCTGGACAAACCGAAACACTGAGCTGCGGTGACGCCCGGCCCGCGTTCACTCCCCCTGCAGGCGAGCTCCCCAGGCAGGGCCTTGCAACCCTCACCCCACCCCTCGCCTTCCATCCCCCGCCGCCACCCTGCTCGTGCCCCCGGATATCCCTCCCTTCTGGAGGAAATACAGGTGAGCGTCCTGGCTGGACGAGAGTCAGGAGGTGAGCACCCTGGGGATTAGTGACGATGTCTGACCCGGAGTCTGGAGGGAGACGGCGCAGGTCCCACTGTAAGAGCAGCCTCCGCTGGCACCCGGGTGGCCTCCAGGCCAGTCTGCCAGCCCCCATCCGGCCACCCGCCCCTCTGGTCCTGGGCCAGGCCGGGGGGGGGGGGGGGAGGGCCCCAGAGAGGAGAGGAGAGGAGCCCAGTTCTGTGTAGCCTGGCCGTGCTGCGGTGTGGGGCAAAATTTCCAGCTGTTTCCAGAGATCCCAGAGAACCAGATTAGCATTTTGAGCTGGAGAAAGCAGAGCACCTCTGCTCCGTGAGGCAAGAGCCGTACACAGGGGGCCTTGGCTCATCATTTAATCTTGGCGAGCAGGGGAAGTGGATTGCTTCCAGATCTTTCTAGACCTTTCTATGAAAAACGGGGCAGATTTTATTCCCAGTTTAATTTTATCATGTGGAGGAGCTGGCTGGGCCTGGGGAAGGGGGAAGAGGGAGATAGAACACATAAAACCCCATGCTCGCGGGCTGGCTGGGCCTGTAGGGTAGACCAGTGTTGGGCCAGCATCGTGGGAGCTCCACGGACACTCACCCCGCCCAGCAGCACAGATTTTACTTTTAAATGTAAAGTCCCTTCTGCTTTCTGTGAGCCCAGTTGGCGTTGGGGTGTGTGTGTGCATGCATGTGTGTGGGCACGCATGTGTGTCCCCAGGTCTGCTCATTGCAGAGGGATGGGCATGGCAGGCGTTAGAACAGATCCCGAAAGGGCAAGGCAGTCAGGCCAAATGCCTTCTGAGGACCCTCTGTGCCGGGAGACGAGGGGCTTCAGAGGGCGCCGCCCAGGGCCTGCCTGCGGTGGGCATGTCTGGGGAGCCCTGTGTTTGGGAATGGGGTCTCCTGATTCTGGGCTGCCTGGGAGGCTCCCTGGCACCGGCCCTTCGTGCCCCCAGGGCCTGGTGTCGGGGGGGGGCTGCGTGATGGAGGGCAAAAGAGGTTCCCGGCTTCAGTTCAGAGGTGCCCTGGGCTTTCCCGCTCTGGTGCTGCCTCCCTGCACTCATTATTTATTTAATCATCTCTTTATGATTCTGGAGGAGCCAAGAGAGAAAAGGGAATGGGAAGGGGGGGAGCCGGGCAGAGCCACCCTGTCGTCCCCCTTCACCCCTGATGGAACCTTGAATGAACAGCTGTCTGTCAAGGCCGTCTGTGTCTGAGGTCTTAGGAACCAGCAAGGTCACAGCAGGCCCCAGGTCAGCCGGAGTTGAGGGGTGGGGGGCGATGCAGGGAATCCAGGGTGTGGCTGGGGTCGGGGGCTGGAGGGCTGAAGCCACAGGTAACACAGGCACAGACGTGAAATCCCACCTTAGTTTAGACTGTGCTGTTTGGGGCCCCCTAATTCTAACCGAGTTGGTCTCCGGGGCGGAAGAGGCTGGATCCAGCAAGGATCCCCTTCTGCCCCTGCACCCGCCGCCCCCCAGGAGGCAAGAGCACCCCCAGGGCCCTGGGTGGGAGCGGGGGTGCAGCCGGAGTCGGCGTGCTTCGGCTTCATGGTGGCCTGCTGGCTCTCAGTCTGTGCAGAGGTGGGCTGGGGAGTCCACCCTGGGGACCGAGACCTCTCTGCCATGTGCCTGCTCCAAGCTGCGTTCTTCCTCTGCATCCCCCGCCTGCGTCAGTGACCCCGGCCCTGCGTCACATGTCCCCCTGGCCACGTGGAGATGGACTTCGAGGGTGCCGGCTGCCACCAGGCCTCAGTCTCTGCCGGGCACCTCCCTGACCCCACTCTTCTTCAGCCACACACACGTGTGCCCACGCACACGCACATGCACTTCTCAGGATATCCCCTCCCCCTGGTCTGTCACGTAAGAGGACTGGCTACTGCTCGGCCTTCAGGTGGGTGTTCGCAGATCTGTCTTCCCTGCAGTGTTGCGTGCCCCCCTGCCCTGTCCCCCTCCCATGGCACTGCCCCAAGGCACTGCCCCCCAAGGCACTGCCCCCCTCACAGCACTGTCCCCCCCTCAGCACTGACCCCCCACGGCACTGCCCCTCCAAGGCACTGTCCCCACAGCACTGCCCCCCACGGCATTGCCCCCCTGACAGCACTGCCCCTCACAGCACTGCCCCCATGACACTGCCCCCCAAGGCACTGCCCCCATGGCACTGCCCCCCCAGCACTGCCCCTCACAGCACTGCCCCTCACAGCACTGCCCCCCATGGCACTGCCCCCCAAGGCACTGCCCCCCAGCACTGCCCCCCCACGGTACAGCCCCCCCAGCACTGCCCACCCACCCCCAGCACCCCCAGCATTGCCCCATGCATCTCTGCAGTGCTGGCACGTGGCAGCTGCCCATCAGCTGCCTGCTGGGTGAGTGGTTGCCAGCGTCTCTAGAAGGATCCGTCTGCTGAGTGCACCCACCCAGCATGGGGAGTCCCATGTGGGTCCTGGTTGTGCATTATTCAGGCTGCCGGGGAGGGCGCAGGGAGGGGGAGATGGCCTGGGGAAAGCATGGCTGTCACCTGTGTGCTCCTGAGACCCTGAGACATCCCCCCGTGACGCTGCCTTGGATTTGGAATGCATTATGTGATTTAGCTGTTGTTATAGATTTACCTTCCTAATTATGTTTGGCTTAGAACAATGTTAAAATTGTTTTGCATTCCCTGGGTACACAGAGCCCGGGCGTGGGAGGAGGTGGCAGGGTGGCAGGGGGAGATAGTCACGGTGTAGAGGCTGTCGGGGGTAAGCCGCATGCCGGTGTGAAGAATGGTCTGTGCAGAGAGGACCTGCCGACGAACAGGCATGAGCTCATGCGATTGCTGACACGCAGCCGAGCGGGCAGGCACCTGGGAGCAGGTGTGGAGGGCCCCGGGGCCTGAGCCCGGATCATTTGACTCATTTAACCCCACAGCCCCCCTGCCGAGGTGAGGGTATAGTGAGGCCCAGTGAGGCCAGGGGAGCCACTGGCACGAGGTCCCAACGCTGACATGTGGCCAAGCCAGGCTTGAATCCCTTGTGTTTGGCCGTCTCTGGCCAGGTGGAGGCTTTGCACAAAGAGCTTCCACGGGCGACTCAAGAAGGTCAGAGGCACAGGGCACGTCTCACTCACACAAGGCTTCCGGGAGGGGTTCCTCCTTCCTTCCCTCCCAGGCCTGGGAGAGGTGGGAGTCAGTCATTTTCAGGGGCGCACTGTGGCCCTTGCTGGGGTGGGCAGGGCTGGTAAGCATGGAGCAAGTGGCGCAGCTTCGGGGGTGAAACCTGGGGAGCCTTTTGGGACCGTGAAGCTCACACCCTTTTGTTTTATGAGAAGAAACTCATGTTCACAGAGGTGTCCCCTCCCTGGGCACTTTGTCCCCAGACAGATGCGTGGCGCCTTTTGACTGAGAACTTGTGTTTCTCACTTGCTTGGATGAGGGTCCACTGCAGACGCGCTTTGAGAGTTTCACCCCCCGGGGTGCCAGGGTGCTCAGTCCTTCCCTGACCCCTGCGGCTCCAAAGCCCATCTCCGTAGAAACGGCTCTCCCCCCATCGGTGCTCCTGAGCGAGACGGAGCTCTCCCTAAAGTTCAGATTAACATGGATTTGAAGCAACATGAATTTAATCTTCTCTTTCCGAAGTAAGATACAGAACGTATCTGGGCCCCTTTGCCCTCCTGGCTAATCCCCTATCCGAAGTCCGACGGCCAGAGCCCTGGGCACCAAGGACGGCTGAGAGCCCCACACTCTTCCTGGTTTCATGCGATCTGGATATTCCCAAGAGCGTCCGACAGAAGTAGAGCTCATAGAGATGGAGGTGAGCTGTTAATCTTCTGTGGGGTTGTCTGCGAAGCCGAGCCTTCACTGCCCTCTTGCTCCCAGCTCTGGCCAGGTTTGTTATTTCTGAATGGACAGGGCTGCGTATTGTGCTTCTGATTCCACATCATCCAGAAATAAGCAGTTTCACTGTTGGCCTGGTTTCTGTGGGGAGAAGCCTTTTCTCTCTGCGCTTGAAGTCTTCTGCATTTTGCAGGCAGATCTAGTCCTGCATGAAGGGGCTCGGTCCAGCTCCTTTTATTTATTCATTTTTATTTATTTTATTTATTTGAAAGGTTTTATTTATTTATTCGTGACAGGCACAGAGACACAGGCAGAGAGGGAAGCAGGCTCCATGCAGGGAGCTCGATGTGGGACTCGATCCTGGGTCTCCAGGATCACACCCTGGGCTGAAGGCAGATGCTTAACCACTGAGCCACCCAGGCATCCCAAGGTCCAGCTCCTTTTAAGAGGACCTGGCAGGGACACTGGTGTTTCTCCAGCTCGCCACCCCTCAAATCTCAGAACCCGCTCACATCACCGCAGTTGACAGGTAGGAGAGCGGCTGCCGCGATGATCCCCCCTAGTTGTTGAGGCAGCACTGAGGATTTTGAAAACCCTTGAGGACAGAAGCAGCCTGTCTGTACTCTCTGCCTGTGCTCCATCTACCTGGAAGCCGCAGCACATGTCCCTCAGCTGAAGGGTTTAGGGGCTGGGAAGAGGAGTAGTGGACTTCTATGTGCTACTGTGATGGAAATATTGAGACTTCTACCCTTTTGTAGAGTCAGGAGACTCTGATTTGTTTTGTGGGTTCAGCCTGCCCTAATGCTTTCCACAGTTCCAGATTTTCCATCTTGGGAGTGGAGTGGCATGCACCCCACCCCCCAGGTCTTCATCACGTGTAACAGTCAGTTCTTGCTGTGTAACCAACTATCCTGTAAGTCAGAACGTTAAAACAGTAATACTTTCTAGCAGTTGATACTCATTATTTGTAGATTCTGTATTTGAGAGTTTGCCGTCTTGCTACATTTATTGGCAATCCCAAATCCATACTCATGGCACGTGGTTGTTCATGGACACACGTAGAACAAAGGTTGATCCAGTGCAGGTGCCCCGAGCCGAGGCAGGACAAGGTGACACTCCACCTCGGTGTTTTCAACTCTCATGCTGGAGACAGGTGGTCTACTTAGCGTCACAGTTGTTGCATTTTCGCTGGTGGTGACTTTGTTGTTTAGAATGGGCCCTAGTGTCATCCTGAAGTGTGGTCTGGTCTTCCGAAGCTCTGGGAGGCTGTGATGTGCTCTGTAGGGAAACATGAGCGTCAGATAAGCTTCATCCGGGCATGCATCATAGCGCTGTTGGCAATAAGCTCGAGGTCAATGAATTGGCAACATACATTGAAGAGGACACACACAAGTAGGCTTATGTATCGATAGACTGATGAAAATGTTGTGACCAGAGCCCCATATTTCTGCCAGGGGCAGTGGTTTCAGTATTCACTCCTCCAGGGTTCTCGACTTTTGGAATCATAACTCCAGGAATCTGGAAAACGGACCACATTCTTACTCGTGTGTGTCTGCAGGTTGGCCGGGTGTTGGCTCATCTGGGCAGGGCTCAGCTGGGTGCTTCTCTGCTTCAAGCTGTGGGATGGCCCGAGCGTGGCCCCTTTGCTCTGAGGGGTCTCCTCCTGGGTCCTGGCTGCAGACCAGCAGCTCCCAGGGAGGTCCTGCTGCCCACGGCAGAGGCACAGACCGACACACAGGCCCCTCCAGAGCTGCTGCTTGAATCCCATCTGCTGACCTCCCACTGGTCAAAGCAAGTCATGTGGCCAAGTGCACACCCAAGGGTGGGGAAGTATGCACGCACCATTTCTACAAAGTCACACGATGGGGTTGGGACGAGGGCATGTGAACAATTAGGGGCCATCCCTAGACACTTTGCCCAGGGAGGGTCTCCACGTCAATTGATCAAAAACTTGGGTTGCTGGGGTGGGTGTGGGGGATGTGGCGAAGGAGTCATGGCCCAGAGCAGGGGAGAGGAGGGCATGGTGGGGCACCTGCTCCGTATTTGCCCGGTTGCACCTGGGTGTCCTCCTGTCTCTCTGTGGAAGCACTGCCCCGATACCAGCAGGTTGGAGGGGTACATCTCCCGACACGGGTGACCTGGAGTGTGTACTGGGAGGGACGAAGAATGAGGCAGGCTAATTAATGCAAGGGGGGTGTAGTGGGGACAGCAAGAGAGGAAATCCCGAAAGCTATGGTGGTGTTCTAAATGTTTTATTTAATGACATCCTTTATACACTTACCAAGTTAAGCATAAAGTACAGATCTGTGGGGAGCCAGCCTTCCAGTGGTGGGGCTTGTCCTACAGACCTACTTGTCTTACTAAGAAGAGGAGCCGGGTGGAATTTCTAGGATCATTCCAATTAGGTCTCCTTTTGAAAGCTTGTACCACGTTTGCTTTTTTATTTTTTTCCTTTTTCTGCCTTAGGGCATCTCCCTGGTTCCTCATCAGTAAACGAATCTGTTCCCTTCACATCTGGGACGCAGGGCCTTTGATACCAGCATTCATGGGAAGGAGGGAAGAATAATTAACAGATTAATTAATTATCCTTTATTTCCACTTGAAACAAATAAGGTAGGTTTTTTTTTTTTTAAGCCAAACAGGTTACACTCGAATAAAAGGCCGTTAGTGACCATTTCAGAGGAACATGTGTTGGCAGTGAACACACAGACTCTCCACCATCCTAGAAGCCCAGCACTTGTATGAGTAGCCCCTCTGTGAGCCAAGCTGGCTTCAGTGGCCTGGCCCGAGAAGTGAAGCTCCACATAGAACTTTACTTCTATGGAAAGAAAACAAAATATCCAGTGCACCACAATTTTACTTCTGCAGAAGAATTGAAAGCAGGGTCTTAAGGAGATACGTGCACACCTGTGTTCATGGCGGGGCTACTCATGATCACCAAAAGGTGGGAGCAACCAAGTGTCCTTCGATGGATGGATGGATGGATGGATGAAGTAAATGTGGTCCATCCATGCAGTGGAATGTTACTCAGCCTTGAGAAGGAAAGACATCCTGACACCTGCTCCGTGGGTGGATATTGAGGAGCTGGTGCCAAGTGGACAGCCCATCACAAAAGGACAAATCCTATAGTATTCCACTGCCATGAGGTGACTTCCTAGAGTCATCTAGTCATCCTAGAGACACAAAGTAGAGGGGTGGGGGCCAGGGGTCAGGGTGGGGACAGGGTGATGGCTGGTCAAAAATATGAATGTACTTGACGCCACTGAGCTGGACCCATAGACATGGTTAAAATGGTCACATACTGTTGAGGTGACAAAACTCTGACCCAGAGACGAGTAGAACCCTAACCCTGTATTTGGCCAGGATGGTGGTTTGGTGTTTGCTAAGTCAGTGTTTGGGGTGATGTTGTAGAGTATAAGGTCTGCGAATAATGAGCATCAGCCGTATGTTTGATCTCGTTCCATGTCACACTCTTTGTGTTTATCATCGGGGTCCTGAATTCATCCCTCGTGTTTGTGTGCTGACACTTGTGATCACAGGCTCGGGCCTGACTCAGAGTTCTTATACTTTGCCGTAAAGAGCCATTCTCTGATTTGATGAAATTTCAAGCTGTCCTCCTGGCTGCGGATCTCAAGTAATTTCTGATCTTTGACATGTGCCCTCCATGTTTCCGGCAAAAGTGAGTCCATAGGCTGATGCCCACAGGCAGCCGTCTGGACTTAGTGCTTTGTGCATGTGTCAGCACGCTGGCGCTGACCTCGTGCCCCATGCTCTTATGAGCGAGTCTGTTGGCAGATGAAAAATAATATTTGTTGAGAATAGAATAGGGTAAATCATATTTATACTTTACTCTAGGAACAAAAGTACTTTCAAAAGCATATTTGATTTTGAAATCACCTTTCTGATTAAGAGTCCCTTAAAAAGGACAGTTAAATAAACCATGAGTTGGAAAGGCTCCTTATTGGAGACATGGTTTTCCATCTGTTGGTGGCGTGAATGATGTTGGGCATGATACGTCTGAGCCGCTGTTGTCTACTTTTTTTCTTACCTGTTTTTTTTTTTCTTCTTGGAAGATGTTTCAGACAGGCTCATGCTCCTGAATCTTTCCTTCCTTTGCAAAAAACACTGGCTCTTCCAGCATCTGGGCTGAAACCAGATACCTTCTTCAAAGCCAGAGGTGCCCCTGCCATCCCGGTACAGCCTGGGGAAACGCACTTTGTGCACACACCTCCAGGGAGCAGGTGTAGCACGAGGATGCCATCCCTGGGCTGCCTCCTGGACCACCCAGTGGGGCGTAGAGGTGATCGAGGCCCATGTTTGTGCTCCCCTCCCACTGGGGATCAAGTCCCACATTGGGCTCCCTGCGAGGAGCCCGCTTCTCCCTCTGTGTTTCTGCCTCTCTCTGTGTGTCTTTCATGAATTAAAAAAAAAAAATCTTAAAAAAAAAAAGAATTGTGGGTACATAGATCAAAGTCCATGTTTAATTTTTAAACCCTCCCTTTTCTCCTGAAAGAAAAAAAAAAAAAAAGATATCACAAGGTCTAGAGCCTCGGCAGAGCTGGAGTCAAAACCTGCCCTCTACTCAAAAAGTGTGTAACCCTAAGGAGACCCAGACTCTCCCAGCCTTGGTCTGTCCTCTGTGAGACGGAGCTCCTGGCCCCCCGTGTGGCAGGGCTCTCACAGTGAGAGCCAGCACCCGCCTGGCTCAGGCAGGGCCCAGGAGGAGGCTGACATATGGTGGGGACCCAGGAGGCCATCTGTGTTCACAGGTCCAGGCTGGGCACCTCAGCCCCGCTCATGGAAACCCAGCCCCACCGTCACTGGCAGCCCACCCTGCACCACGCTTCTTAGCAAAGTTGCTACCTAAAGGGCCAGACAAGAAAGGACCGTCAGTGCACATCTGGCCCAGTTCTGTAGCTGGTCTTCCCCTTCCAGGCCCAGATTTGTGGGTTCTCTCCTTGGGCCTTCATGTCTTTCCTCCCCACCTCACCTTGCTACCACCCACTACTTGCCAGCCCTCTCCCCGGTGTCCTCTCTGTCCCTCTCCCCACAGGTCATGGTCTGGGGACAAGGATAGGACCCGTGAGCATCCTAGAGGCCCTCAGCATGGTGGATTGGAGTGGTCACTGGCCACCATCCCTGGAGCATGCATGTGGATGTGCGTGTGAGGGTATGTGTGTGCACAGGCGTGAGGGTACGTGAGAGTGTGTATGTGCACCCAGGCACACGTGTGTGCACAGGCATGAGGGTATGTGTGAGTGTATGTGCACCCAGGCGTGTGTGTACACAGGCATGAGGGTATGTGTGAGTATGTGTACGTAGGCACATGTGTGTGCACAGGCATGAGGGTACGTGTGAGTGTGTATATGTACGCAGGGACACGTGTGTGTGTGCACAGGTGTGAGGGTCGTCTCGTCGGCCTTCACGGTGAAAGGGCCCTGTTCTGGGGGGAGAGACTCCAGGGAGAGCTGCCAGCAGGCAGAGGTGGCAGGTGGGGGGGGTTTGGTGGGACGTTGGGACGTTTGAGCATTTCCTGGCTCGGGGGAACAGGCAGGGGTGTGCAGAAAGCATCATCTACCCCACAGGTCAGCACCACGTGGCCATGTCCAGTGTGCCTGGATGACAGAGTCACCACATTGGAGGGAACCTGGCCCATAGCCACAAAGTCCATCACAGAGGCTTCCTGTGAGTGGGTCTTGCTAAAAGAAGGGGAGACTCGGATGAACGGGGGGATGGAGCCGCACATGGGGGACAAGAGGACAGGTGGGGCCAGCCTGGGCAGGCTCCAGACACTGGCCAAGGGGCTGGACGTGAGAGGTGGGCTATGGGTGGCCACAGGCTTGGAGGCGCCCCTTTGGGTGACGGGGGTGACTCTGCAGGACAGCCCCCACCAGCCCCTGCAGCTCCACCCTGGCGCACATCCTCCCATGCCTCACACAGCTCAGTGGGATCCCCAGTGTACACCATGGCTCCCAGGTACAACGGTGGAGACGCAGTCATTTGTGCTGTGTCCCCATCAGGGAGCAGGCACTATGGGGGCCGAGAGGCAGGGAGGAGGGCAGGTGTGTGTCATGGTGGCTGCCCTCCTGCAGCCACCTTTCTTCGGGCCGAGAGGGACAGGTGACCTGGACACCCACTGCCAGGGGAGGAGGGATGGGATGCTGCTGCCAGGGGCCCTGTGGACACAGGGGTCCTATAGTGGCCACATCAGGTGATGTGTGTCAGCCACGGCCAGGCTCAGGACTGTGTCCTGGGTCGTGTGCCCCAGCCAACAGCCACCTTTGTGAAATAGTTGGACAAGGAGCCACGAGGAAATTGTGTGTGTGTGTGTGTGCAGTGCACGTGTGTGGGTGTGTAAGCATGTGAGGAACTGTGTCCCCATGTGGCCTTCCCTCTGTACGGGTGGGAGGAAGATTGGTGCTTAGTGCCCTTAGGATCTCTTTCTACAAGGACACTAACTCTCCTGGGTAGGGCCCCACCCTTATTTTTTTTTCAAGATTTTATTTATTCATGAGAGACACAGAGAGAGGCAGAGATAAAGTCAGAGGGAGAAGCCGGCTCCCTGTGGGGAGCCTGATGCGGGACCTGGTCCTGGGACCCTGGGGTCTTGACCTGAGCCAGTTGGGCCCCAGGGCCCCACCCTTATGACCTCAGTTGACCTTAATTACCTTCCCAAAGGCCCATCTCCAAGTACTTGCACCAAAACAACAACCTAGGAATTTGGGGGGACACAGTTCAGTCCACGGCAGGTGGTGATGGAGGGGAGGAGCTGGGGACCCGGTGCCTGGCTTGGGTGCCCAGACCGACAGGGGAGCTGCCGGGCTACATGTGTGCAGTTCTGAAACCTGCAAAGGCTCTGGAGTCCCCTTTGCCTGACCGAGGTCAGCTGCATATCCACCCGACAGCTGCAGGGACAGGTGTGCGGGGAGGGGGCAGGAACCCCATCTGCACCTGCTGGGGGGCACCGCCTACATCGGGGTGCCCTCTGCACACCCCAGCCCATGGAGGCCGGCTGAGCTTGATGGGGCTGGGATATGTGCTGCAAGGGCTGGCGTGTGGACCACACGGGCAGGGAGGACGGCCCATGATTTCCTAAGGAAACCGGGTGTCCGCTGCCGGTACTGGGGCGGGCCTTCCCCAGCGGCTCCCAACTGCTCCCCACACGCTTCTTTCTGCTTCCCTGTCTTCCGAGGGGTCTCGGCTTCCCTGAGGTCCCAGCCTCGCCCAGACGGGGCTGGTGCTGAAGTGTGCACGAGGCCCCTCACACCTCCCCTCTGCTCCCCGGCTCCCTCCCTGGGTGCCCCATCTCTGCAGGGCCGACAGCAGGCACACCTGTCTCCTGAGGTCCTTTGGGTGGGTGGGGGGGACTGTCATAAAGTTCTGGGCCCAGCCAGCTCCATACCTGACTCAGCCCCCGAGAGTGGCGGTTGCTCCAACGGATCCACCACAGGCGTCCCCCTCAGTGGAATGGAGTCGGGACAGTTCTCTGCCTGCACAGCCCCCCATGGTGGGGTAGGCCTCGCAGGACAGCCCTGCCTTGGGTCCCGGCCAGCAAAGCCCTAAAGAAACGAGATTCCATGGCTCCACTTTGACACATCACGTTGAAAAATGAGGTGCTTTCCTTCTGCTTCCTTTCATTTTTCATCATTCCGGCCCTGCGGGGTGGGGGTGCCCCTGTGGTTCTCTGGGGGCGGCCAAGTAGTGTCGGAGGAGGGGGTGCAGGGGGGGCATTGCTGAGGGTGGGTGGTGGCCACGGAGGCTGCTGGGGCTGAGCCCGGGGACTTCCAGGCCACCCAGCTCCCTGGGGTCCTTCAGTCTTTATCTCCTGGGTCTGCTCACCTCCCTCCCTCTCCCTTCCTCTGGCCTCAAAGGGGTCCCCCCACCTCCATCCCCTGCCCTGTGTTGTCTCGCTGCGTCTTTGTGGGATGCCCAGGGCTGGGAGTCTTTGGATGTCCCTTGCTGACAAGGAGCCCGCATCCCCTGTGTGGCCTCCCTGCCCAGCTGCGTGCGGTGTTGGCATCTGTGGCTTCACGTCTGAGTGAGGCCGTGTGTGTCCCTCCCCATGTTGGACCATTTCCGTTGTGCTTTTCTGTAGAGCAAGGGGTCTGGGGATGACGTCGCCCGACGGGTATGGCAGGCGGGGGGTGGGGGGCGGCCCTGGCGCTGGGGCAGCAGCGGGGGCTCAGGGGCCCCGCACGGGGGAGGCAGCTGGCCGCACGAGACCACCCTGGCTTCCGACAGCAGCTTCGAGTTGCAGGCGTTCCGAAACCACTCGCAGGTTCCGTAATTCGCTGGACGGACTCGCAGAACCCGGAGAAGCTGTGCTCACGGTTCGAGTTGACAGGAGCTGAAAAATACGGGTTCAGGTCAGCCAGTAGAAGAGGCATGTGGGGCGCGGTTTGCTGGTGGAGGGGGCCCTCCTGCTTTCCTGGCCTGCCCGAGAATTGCTATGCCCTCGGAGGCCCCCGGAGACCTCCCTGAGGCAGGAGACGTCCTGGGGGCGCTGGGCCCTCTCTTCCCACAGGCCCCCAGCTGGTGGGCGTGTTCTGACGGGAAGTCCCTGACCCGGTGCACCATGTACGTTCTGAACGACCATGTGCATAAACAGTTTTTTTTTTTTTTTTTTAAGGCAGTACTTTTAAAATGCGCCTGGGATCTTTCTCTTTCCACATCAAGGGAAACTTTGTCAAGTGAATCATCAGCCAATTTGTGTCTTTTAAACCTCAGATTTGCCTAAAAGGAAACACACCTGCTAATCTCATATGACTCGTGATTCTACTACAAGAAAGGACTGGGGGGGAGGCCAGGGGCATCCAGACTTGCACAATAAGAGCCACGCCTTACAACTCCTTGCTACTCTGTTTTTTCCATGATGCTTTTGTGTTTGTCAACACACCTGACCCCCACCGTCACTCCGTGAGGGGGCTCGTGGGGGGCTGGGAGGGGGGTAAGTCGCTTCTCCCCCACGCGGAGATGGAGTCACCAAGGGTCAGAGGTTAGGGGGCTTCCCCGAGATCACGAGGTTTAATGTGGCCGAGCTGCAGGCACCCTGGGTGCCCCTGGATCCCGTGCACACACGTGCGCACACGCTCGCGTACAGGCATCCACCATTACTAGCCAGCAAACACGAGTTGCTTGCCGTGCATTTCTGAAGGTCCGCTTTGACCTCCCACGTGAAACCTGCAAACGCACAGGTCTTGGCCGGGGTGGCGCTCTGGTGTGTCCTTGGCTTTCTGGTGAATCCCCGCGATGGGCCATCACAGGAGGGAGGTAGGCCCGGGGCAGATGGGCGGCGGCTGGCAGTGGTCTGTGCTCTAGGGGCTGCTGCCGTGTTTGCGTTCCTCGTGGATGGTTCCCGGGGTGGACGGGCTGTGCCCTGGCACTAGGCTTGGCCTCCATCATCCCGGTGCCGACAGCAGTAGGGCTGAAACACACAGACGTGTACACACACGTGGCAGCGCAGCCCACGGACACAGGGAGGTGGTGTGAGGAAGAGGGAAGCTGCGGGGTAATGCTCCTCAGACCCTGTGCTCACTTTGTGCGTGGGGACTTCTCTCCCTCGTCTCTCCCTGAGCACCAGACCCGGGGGACACTGCGGGCACTTGGCACGGCCCCTCCCGTCTCTCTGTCTTGGTTCTGGCTGTCCCCTCCGAGGCTCTCTCTGGATCTTTGCTGTGAGAAGCCGCCCAGAGCCGAGATGCTGGTGGGGGACTGAGCCTCACGTCCGGCCACCGCCCTGTACGTGGGTGTCTGTGTGCGGCACCTGGCTGGCACACACGGTGTGTCACTTGATTGTACCAGGTGAGCAGCGCCGAGTAGCGCTCCCTCCCGGAAGCCTCCTATTGCAGGATCAGCTTGGATCCTTGTCCTTGGAGTTGCTTTAGGAGATTATCTGATGGAGAAAAAATTGGGGGCAGGTACCTTTCTTTTGTTGTTGAAAGCACTTGGCTGACTTTTAGTGTGGAAGACATGAGTGTGTGTGTTGAGGAGAGCAGGCGCACGTAGGGAGGGACACCCCGCGGCATGCAGCATATGGGGCAGCCCAGAGACTATTCTGCTTTTAAAAAACAATGTGGCCAAATACACATAACAGATAAATTACCATTTTAACCACATTCAAGCGTGCAGCTCAGTGGCATTACATCCATTCATGTTGTTGTGCAACCATCACCACCATCCACCTCCAGAACTTTCTTCACTTCCCAAAACTGAATCTGCCCTCGTCACACACTAACTCCCTGTGCCCCCTGCCCCGGCCCCTGGCCTCCCCCCACCCAACCCACCAACTACATCCTACTTTCCTGTGTCTGGGTCTCCACTTGGGAGGTGGGAGGGGCTGGCTCCAGGGAGTGGGGAGCCCCTCTCAGGGTCCGCAGCCTGGCCCCCACCTCCCCCCAGCACATGCACACTGCCCTATGACCCCTTGCTCTGCCGCCCATGCCCCTCCGTGGGTGGAGTTCTGCGAGTCAGGGCTTTGCCCGTTCGGAACCGCCTGGGCTTTCAAGCATACAAAGGTTCTGTCCTGCTTTTCAGGACCGAGGGATCAAGGCTTGGAGGTCCTCACAGATGCAGCCTGAGCTTCTGAGTGGTCTCAGAGGTCACTTGAGTGCCCCAGACTCAGATCGCTGCTGGTGACATTGCAGCCCAGCAGAGATGGTCACAGCATGGGTTCATCCACTCGGGAGAGGCGGTGGGCCATGGAGGCTGCTGGTGCGTGCTGGCAGTGGCGGGGAATCGGTGGCCGGGCAGCCCCTCGGGGATGGAGGGTGGGACAGTGCTGGCCTCTCCTGCAGCCCTGGCTCCATCCCAGCCCCCCACTGCCAGGCCAGCCAGTCATCCGGCTGTTCCTCCTATAGTCATGGGTATTTAGGAGATGACCAGGTAAGTGGCCGGATGCCACCCCATCGTTGCCCACGGGGGCCGAGACCAGAGCCCTCTGGCCCCAGCAGGAGGACCCGTGTGTTTGGTTCTCCCCACGGGACCACCTCTGTGGGGCTCTGCTTCCCCTCAGCACAGCCAGGCCAGCTTCCCCTATCCGCATGACCTCGGAGCAGACAGGCAGATGGACGGACGGATGGCAAGACTGAGTGGAACAGACGGGGTTAACCGTGTTGAAAGCCCGCAGCCCCCACGCAGTCCACCTTCAGATGCGTCCTAACGTGGGGCTCCGTTTGGGAAGTTTCGTGTGCTGATCCATCTTTCTATGGAAAGGGAGAGATCATTCATCATTAAAGAGTAATAATAATGTGGTGTGAAGGCACTCAGCTGTACATTACCCGGGAAGAAGGGAGTGGGGTGGGCAAGCTATTTTTAATGGTTTCCATGGTGACAGGGATTTTGTTTACAGTGATTTTTTTTTTTTTCTTTTTGGTCTTTCTTTCATTCCTCAGCAAGGCCATTGCTGATTTGCGCTTTATTAGAAAATGCTGCCGGCAAGGCCCTCGTGTGGACGGGAGTGGGACCCTGAGGGGCTTGGGAGCAGGGCCAGAGTGTTTGTGGGGGCAGCAGGCCCTGGAAGGAGGCTGCTCAAACCCAGCCTGCGTTAACCCGTCCCGAGCATGTCCCTGCAGAGGGGGCACCATCTCTCCTGCCTCCCTGTGTGCCGCCCACACCTGCTCCCCAGAACCCCTGGCCACCTGCTCAGGGCAGCTGGGCAGGTCCCAGTATCTCTACCTCCAGCCCATGCGGGGCTGGTGGGGCCACTTGCCCAGGGCACAGGGCCCAGGGCTGCCGGCTGTGCTGCAGATGGCATGGCAGCTGTGTGCCCTGTGGAAGCCAACGCGAGCGGCTGCTGGCCAGGCCCCAGAAGGATGGCACAGGCTGGGCGTGCAGGTGTGTGCACTTCCCGGGCTGGGGCCCAAGTGGGCTCACTGCTGGCTGCCCAGCACCCTGTGCTTCCCCGCCTCCCCCCATCACTACCACCCAGGTGTGGGCCTGCAAAAGGGAAAGAAAGAAGCCAGTCTTGGGTGTGTGTGGTCGTGGCTCTTCCCCCAGCCTTGGGTTTCCACGCTCCAGGTGAACACCTGCTTCCCAAGTGCCGTCAGCCACAGGGAGAGGATGAGGCTTGCAGTCCTTACTTCGGGGTGGGAGGCGGGGGCTTTTGGCACCTTCCAGCAGGTTCATGGGCTGTGCCGTGTGAGGACTCCGGTGGGCGGACGTCATTTTGTGCTGCGGTTTCTCCCCATACCGCACCATACTCCCTGACTTGGGGCGATGTGGGGTTCTGGAGGCCATGTGGCTGCAGTAGGTTTTGAAAGAGAACCAGACCCTCTCAGCTCAGGGACCAGCCACCTTCCTTTAGGGTAATCTGGACCCGACATTAGGAAGTTGAGAGCCCTCAGCCTTCGCATCCCCCAGCCGCTTTTAGCCGGAGGAGGAGACAGCTTGCACAGAATGCGAACCGGGAGGACCGAGCGGCAGCCCTCCCCGGACGAGGACGATCTGGGTTGGTCTGGGTGTTTTGTTTTGGTCTCTCTCACCTGTTGATGAATTCCATCTGCAAGAGACATTTGCAGGCAATTGTCCATCCCCCATTCTCTTAAAAATCAGCAGAGCCTTTGGGCAAGTGCCCAATTTCCTTTTCCCTGGGAGTGGCTGAAAGAGCACGGGGCAGAGGTAGCTTCCCTTCTCTGCCTGCGGCTGGCTGGGCGCCGCGGTGAAAACTTGATGGGGATGGGAGGTTGGGGCCCCGGGGGTCTGCCTGTCCACACGTGTCCACACGTGTACAGCACACACATACACACATACTGTATGGCATACTCGTCATACACACACGTTCATAAGTATATCTGCATATAACCACACACACTCGTATATACACGTCCATCCACACACTCACCCATACAGACACACACACCATGCACACCTCACACTCATGCACAATACATATGAAAACACATACCATGCACACTCTTGCATGCACATGTACACACACTCAGCACATCTCAACGCTCCCACGTACATGCAAACACACCTATACACACATCACACTCATGCATGCACATACACACATGCACACAATCTCATGGCTCATATAATTGGCCCCACTATGAGCATTCACATCTTTGTCTACACAACACACATACCGTGAAGACTCAGCCACGCTCCGTGAGGCGGTAGCTGGGCTTGTCGGCGGGCCTGGCACACAGTAGGTGCTCAACGACTATTTGTTGGGTGATTAAATAAACGAGTGAATGAATGCTCTGTGTCAAAGCGCCATAGGAGACGGGACATACACATGAGAATCTGACTGGTCCTGCCCTTGTGGATCTATAGCCTCATCGGTGGGTAAGGATGTGGGTGGGGGACACGCACCTGTAGACAAGAAGGCAGGTGGTTACAGGACAGAGGAAGAGGGGCCAGGAGAGGGGAGCCCTAAGGGGGAACAGCTCCTCTAGCCTGGAGGGAGGGCAGAGAGCCCCAGAGCTGGTGCCCGTAGGCTGGGTTGTCTCCACGAGAAGAACATTCCATGCTGAGGAAGCAGTGCGTGCAAAGGTCCTGGCCCAAGAGTGCCTCGGGTAACCATAGTCAAGTCAAGAACAGGGTTTGGTGGGTTTTGCATCTGCGTTTTAACCAGTGCTGTGCTTTGAGGTGCCCCGATCCCCCTACACAGATGTCTTCGGGACACTTCAGTAGGTTCAGAAGCTAGAACACACACAGAAAACAGGGGGCAGGACAGCAGTACATAACCATCGTGAGTTGATCAAGCACTGATGCTGCCGGGCGGTGCCGGGTGCCCGGGCCTTGGGAAGACATGCCCTGGCAGCGGTCATTACACCTGATCTTATCTGGGGGAGGGAACCTGCCCGGTGCCACAGGAGCAGTGGCCGATAGTGATAGCCCCATGCTGGTGGGCTCCCAGAAGGAGTCTGGGGAGGATGTGTGAACCCCGGCTGCCAGGTCCAGGTCTTGCACCCACCTGCTCTGGGGTTTTAGACATGACGTCCTGGCTCCCTGCCCTTTTGCACTTCGTTTCTTGCTCAGACTTTTCCATATGGACAAGAGGCATCATGCCAGCGACCCCCCTGAGTATCACTTATGGATTTCAGAAGGTCAAGTGTGTGAAGAGTTTGTTGACAGCCACTTTATATACCACCAGGATAAAAACAAACAGGTAGTAACAAGTGTTGGGGAGGATATGGAGACAGAGCAGTTCACACGCTGCTCGTGCGTTGCTGGAGGGAACAGAACGTAATGCAGCCACTCTGGAAGGCAGAGATGGCTCCTCGGAGGGTTGGAAACACAGATACACCGTGTGACCGAGCAGTTCCACTCCTAGATATGAACCTTCTCAAAACTGGGAGCACATTCTCCTGTAGTTACATGGGCATGTATGCTTGTAGCTGTACCTATAGGTCCAGGAGGTGGGCAACTTAAGTGTCTACCAGCGGGTGATGGTAAACCATAGTGCCCACCAGCAGGTGACGGTAAACCATGGCACCCACCACCACGTGACTGTAAACCATAGCACCCACCAGCGGTGACGGCAAACCATGGCACCCACCAGCGGGTGATGGTAAACCATGGTCTCTCCAATGGGGAAAAAGCGTTCAACCAATGCAGAAAAACCCCAAAAACATCTCAGCAGAACAGCTAGACACAAAAGTCTGTAGTGGATGAACGAGGAATCCAGAATAGGCAAGTCCACGGAAACGGAAAGTAGAGTAGTGGTTGCCAGGGGTGGGGGGCTGGGCAGAGGCGGGGAGACCACGGGGGAAGGTTGCTTCAGAGGTGAGGGGCCTTGTTGTGGAGTGATGGAAATGCAACCAGCTGGGGTGGTGTGGCGCGACACCCTAGACTACTAGATGCCATGGAACCGTCTGCCTTAAAGCAGTTCATTTTGTGTCATGGGTAACTTCACCTCAGTAAAAAAAAAAAAAAATTTACTTGATATGAGAGATCATTAGCTCAAGAAAAATGATGGTGCTTATTTTATCAGCTCAGGTTAACCTGTTGTTATAATTCTGGTTGTTATCCAGATGAGTCAGGTGTTCACTTGGCCACGGAGGCGGGCATCCAGGTTGGGGAACCTGCGCAGGGGGTCGAGTGGCGGGGATTGCTGGACACAGTGGCATGTCCCAGCTCAGGGTACGGTCCTTCAGCCCACCCTGTGTGGCTTCTTCCTGTGGATGTACTGGTCCTCTGCGGGGGCACGTCTCTCCAGGGTGACGTGGGTAGAAATCGCCGGTGCCCCCCGGGTGCTCCCTGGGGCCATCGCTCTGCCCACACATAGCCAGCGTGGCAGTTGACCCCCACTGGCCTCCCATTGCCCCATGTCATAGATGGAGCAGCTGGCACCTTGGGGACAGAGGCGCCCCACGGGGTCTCGGAGCTGCAGGTCGGGTGGGAGGCCAGCGGGGACAAGCTGGCTGCTGGAGTTCGTGCTGTAGACAAGCTGGTGCGTATCTCCCCGCCACGGCCACACTCCCTGGAGGAGCAGCTGCCGTCTGACTTCACTCCGGCCTCCAGCCGAGCACCTGGCACACAGTAGGTGTTCTTGGGATGTCAGCGAATAGAGGAACGATTCCCTGTGGCTTGTATCTTACCGACCAAAGCCTGTGGGGGGAGGGCTTCTCTGGGGAGCCCTCTGGGAGGGCCGCTGCGCTCCTGCGTCCCCTGGCGCCCACACTGGGATCTGCCCCATGCGCCTCCTTCCTCCTTGCGTCCCGCCGAAGCCCCCCATCCTCCGTGTCCCCCACTCCCAAGGGGACCCCCTGCTCTCCACATGACTCTTACCTTCTGATTGGAGTCCAAGCAGACGCGGGCCTGAGGGGTCCTATGTCGTGTGTGTGTGTGTGATTCTGTCTGTCCAGCAGTTTGCGTGCTTCCTTGAGGGCAGGCAGGACAAGCAGGCTGAGCATTTCCACAGTGGGAAGCACGTCAGAGGAAAGAGGAAGCCCCCACCTTCCCCGCACCCTTTGGGGGGTGACCTCTTAGCAGGGGGCGGGTCCTCCAAGACCTTTCTTTTATGGGTCTGCAATTTGTTCATTCAAGAGGTGTGTGTCGTGGCTTTTGCTAATAAGCCCACGTAGGTAGGTGCAGACATGGTAAGTAAGCGGCGGTGGCTCCCCCGCCCTCCTGCAGAAGCACACATGCCTGCCTTGTCGGCTGGTAGGCTCCGGGAGATGGGCTCTGCATGCCCAGGGTATTGCTCCTCACATGGGGGAAGTCAGTAAACACTGCAGATTGTTGGGTCGTCTCAGCTCGGGGCTACGATTACAAAACACTGGCCGTGTATCCTCATGGCTCTGGGGGCGGGGAGGTCACTGTCACGGGCGGCTGACTTCGCCCTGGTGAGAACCGGCTTCGTGGCCTGTGAAGGCTGCCTCCTAATCACCTCCCACCGCCCCACCCCCAGATACCCTCACATGTGAGTTTGGGGGGCACACGCTCAGACAGTTGGCCCACTGCACAGGCATCAGGCATCCGCTTCCGTGGAGCGGCCAGTCCACTTCAGCAAATGTGTCCCCAGGACCCTATGGATCAAACCTTGTCACCTAGTGGAGCTAATTCTCTGCAGTTTGTTTGTTTTTCATTCTTTAAAAAAAGATTTTATTTATTTATTCATGAGAAACGCAGAGAGAGAGAGGCAGAGACACAGGCAGAGGGAGAAGCAGGCTCCCTGCAGGGAGCCCGATGCAGGACTCGATCCCAGGACCCCGGGATCACACCCTGAGCCGAAGGCAGGAGCTCAACCGCTGAGCCACCCAGGTGCCCCCTCCGCAGTTTGGTAATGACCTTCGGGAGGTAGGAAGCGGGAGGATAATGATAGCGATCACATTACATTTGTGGACATGATACGAAGTGAGGGCGTTGGTTCATCGTCCCCATCCTCGTGTAGATCATGGGAAGGGTCTCCCTTTCCACAGTTCCCAGCGACTAGAAAAAAAGTGATTTTCTGGAGGGAGGAACAAGGCAGACGAGGGGCATGGTCCTCACTGGTCCTAGGAAGTGGATGCCTGTCCTCCCCAGACACAGAAAGCCGGGTGTTGCAGGAGGGTAGTTGGAACTGGGCAGTTCTCACCAGTGGGGAGTTAGCCCCCGACCCCTCCCTGCCCCTGCAGAGCTGTGGTGTGGGGCCCCAGGGGTGGACCCCATACCTGGAGCAGCTGGGAGAAGAGGTGGGGTGGACTATGCCTTCCTCCACCTGTTTGTAGCCACTAAAGAAGCACAGATTGCAAAGAAGGAACGAGAAACTAATTTCTAGAAAGAATGCTCATGGCAGCTCTGCAGACATGGAAACCAGCCAAGTGTCCATCAGCAGGGCCATCGGTAAATAAACTGTGGGACGGTCACTCGGGGAGTATCATGCAGCAGTGAGAAAGAAGCACATGCCTCTTAGGACCTATAAGAACAGAGCTGAGCCTCAAAGCCAGTTTGCGAGATGAAAGAAACCAGATGCCGAAAAGCATGGTTCCGTTTACAGAAAGTTCTAGGATAGGCAAAACCAGTCAACAGGGGAGAAAAGTTAAAACAGTGTTTTCCCCCTGGGAAAGGGTGAGGAGAGTTCCTGCTGCTGCTGGTGGTGGTGGTGGGGGGGGGGGGGTCCAAGGTCGCATCCCGACAGGTGAGGGCTGACAGGTGTGTGCATTGGCCACGCGCATCCAGTGGGACACCACAGATTTGGGCATTTCATTGTCTGTAGGTTCTCATCTCAAGAGAATAAAAGGAACCGTAAACAAATCCTGAGCCGTCGGGTGAACGATGCCATAGCATCTGGGGGGCTCGTACCGGTGCGTGCGGCTGGTGCCCAAAGCACCGGAAGTCCTGCGACAGGTGATCTGAGAGAGCAAGCGCAGTAAAACGTCAGCGGCAGAGTCGAGGTGGTGGGTAGACTGGCGTCCCTCCCAGAGTCCTTCCACTTTCCTGCCTGTTTGAAAACGTCGGTGATAAAAGGCTGGCGAAAAAGCAGTTGGGGACCAGCGCGGAGGGAGACCTCCGGTCTGGAGACCTCAGGCGCGCTCCCCGGCCCTGCGGCAGCACCTGCCTGCGCACGTTTGGAGTCCCAGCCAGACCCGGTGCTGTGGGCTGGATGGTCCTTGCAGGTCCAGGGTTTTGAGACAAAGCCACATCTGAGGCCTCGAGCAGGCGTCAGGTCCTGCCGGGGATGGTGGCCTGGGACCATCTACTTCTTTGAATACCCTCAGTCTTGTCTTCTGGGATCTTACACACTAGGTGGGAGGTCAAAATACCCACACGAGAAAGAGGTAATTGCCAAAAATTCGAGGTTTGGTAGGAATGCCGCTGGGCTCTGGAGATGGAAAAGTGAATGGGGGCTGGCCCAGCCTGCTGGGTGTTTGGAAGCTGTGGGATGGACATGGGGGAGGGTCCCTGCGCAGGGGCTCTGGGAACAGGGCCAGTGCAGGGGGTGTGGGGACACCAGGGGCCAGGCTGGATAAAATAGAGGCGGGAACGCGGGGCCTTTCTTGGCCTCCCCCAGGTCAACCCTTTGTGTCCATCTGTGCTCCTACCATCCTCAGGCCAGCTGAGTGATCTGGGTATGGCGGGGAGGGTGGCGTCAGGCTCCCGGGAGACGTGGTCAGTCCACACATCCTCACCAATGCCTCGGGACCCAGGCCAAGGCACCAGAGCTCCTTGGCATTTCTGTAGCCCCCAGCTCTGTGCATCCCCCTCCCCAGGCAGAGCTGGCCCAGGCCAGCAGGGCTGTGGGGGGCTCCCCTCTCTGACCCTGGCCAGCCAGCTGCCCTAGGAGTCCCCAGCCTCGGCTCTGAGCTTCCTTCTCTCCCCCACCCCCTCCCTCAGTCCCCTGTAGTCCTTCGTCTGGGGGACGGGGCCTCACCTGTGGATGGAAATGTTAGAAGGAAGAGAGGATTCTGGAAGCAGAAGCATCCAGAAGGTGTGCCCGGAAGAGATGCCAGAGAGAAAGGGAAGCAGGCAGCAATGGCAGAGCACAGGAGACAGGAAGGGGCAGGGACCACCCCAGATGGCAGGACAGGCCCTGCCCGGAAGACAAGAAGAGAGAAGCCAGGAGCATTCAAATCCTTGCCACGTGTTTGCACCCCAGCATGGGCAGGAAACTGAGGGGGTCAGTGGGCAGGTAGGGGCACTGGTGGGGGACCCTGAGGGGGAACCCGAAGGCCCCTGGAGTGGCCACCCTGCTCTGATCGGCACTGGGACTTCAAGGTGGCTCTGAATGAACAAAATGGCTCATGGGGGACTTGGCCCCACCTGGAGTGACGGGTGCAGGGCAGCTGAAGCCACTAGGACCATATGTTCCACAGGAGCAACCGCCAGGTCCCGGGGACAAGGGAGCCCAGAGGATGGGTGGGCGAGCGTCCTGGTTCCCACCAGACAGAGGCAGAGACGTGACTGGGGCTCCAGGGGAGGCAGAAGGGCGCCAGCTTTTTCTTCCATGTCCCAGCTTCTCTTCTCTCTCAGCCAGGGACAAGCAGGGGTGCCTCCCGGTGGGACGTCAGTCCTCTAAGCAACGGAGTGGATGGGCGGCCTCCTTGCCCAGGGGATTGCCACCCTGGCTCCCGGCCACCCTGCCCGTGTCCCCCGTCAGAGAAGAGGACATGGGGACTCTGGGGGACTGGGTAAGCTGGACCCGCATCAGAGCCAGCCGGTCTGCAGGATCCAGGCCAGGGCCGTCTGACCCCGAAGCAGGGCTCTTTCCTGGCTCTCCCATGGCTCTGCTCCTGTGACTGTCAGCCTCCCTTTTTACAGATGGGGAAAATGAGAGTCAAAGCTGACCACAGTCACAGCTGAAGGGGCCCGGGAGCCCAGAGCCAGGCCCCCAGACCCCTTCCCCTGTGGGGCGCACATGGGGTCTCTGTCACCCCGCCTGGCTCCTCCTGCCCCCCGTCGCTCCCACGCCCACTCGGGCAGGAGCCTCAGCCCCTCTTGGAACGGTTAACACCCATCAGCGGCAAGCAAACAAACGCCCCACTCCATTGATTTCACAAGGCTCCGGGTTTAATTAGGTTTTCCAGTTTTCTGCTTGTCCTGGGCCAATCACTCCTTAAAACAGGAGAGAATTCATTTGCACCTGCTGTCAGAAAGCGGCTCTCCCCAGTTAGGAAAATAATTAAGCCATCATCACACATCAGGGGTAATGAGTCACCATTATTCATCCAGTTTGCAGGTCGTTTGTTTTCCTCGAACTGGCAAAGGAGGTGCAAACCAAATTTGAGCCTCGGCCAAGTGGACCGGCTCCCCTTACGCCCCCCTCCCCTTGCCCCCTCCGGAGACCCCGTTTCTCCCTGAGCGTGCTGCTGGCTCGGCAGCCTGTGAGGACGTGGGGCTCTCGTCGTCGGGGCCCCTTCTGTCTGCTCTTTCCCAGGCGTTGGGCTCCCCGGAGCCGCTGCCCAGGTAACAGGGAAGGTGTGGTGGGCAGGAGACAGTAGGAGTCCCCTGCGGCTGCTGTGACCCACGCTGGGGGCGCTCAGACAGCACGATGGATGGATCGTCTCACAGGTCTGGAGGCCAGAATTTGGAAACCAAGGTGTGGGCGAGCCGCGCTCCCTCTGCCGGGCCTCCCGCTGCCTCCTGCGGCTCCTGGGTGGCCGGGATCCTTGGCTGGCAGATGCATCCCTCCATCTCTGCCTCGGTGGTCACAGGGCCTTCTCCGGGCCTGGCGCATCTCCCTCTCCTTTCTCTGGCCCTGTGACTGGGTGTGAGGTCCACCCTGATCCATGATGACTTCATCTGGAGCTCCTCACCTTGATTATACCTGCAAAGACTCTGCTTCCAAATGAGATCCCATCCCCAGGTCCCAGGGCGTAGGACATGGACATGCCTTTATCATGTTGGGTAGGTAGGGTGTATGTGCGGGGTGGGCACACACCTCAACCTGCATGGGAGCTGACAGCATTAGCCTTCAGGCTGTTGCGTGCACCGGTGCTCCTACACCTGGATACCCCAGACTCTCCATCTATAGCACCCAGTAACCTGGACCCTTTCTCAGGACCATCCCATTTTGGGATGGGCAGGCCAGGAGTTTGGCATGTCAAGCCATGGCATCTGGGACTAGCTTTCTGCCCCACAGCAGTGTCCAAGTGGACACTGCCCATTGCCCACTAGGCCGGATACCCTGGGGCTCACAGATGGAGCCTCCCATCTGGAAGCTGACAGATCCATCATGGAGCAGCCCTGGCAGTGCCTGGATCTGGGACTGGAAGGTGGGATTAAGACGCGCTGGGGAAGGGGGGCCGTCATACCAGGTATCTGCCCCTTTTACAGGGACAGAGAAGGAATGAGGTTTCCTCCTCCCATTTTCTCTCCTTGCCTCTGCCCCAAATACAGGGTCTCTGAGGGGGACACGCATAGCATGCTTTGGGGGACCAGTGGGTTGCTCTGGAGATGGGAGACCGTGCCTGGCGGCCCTGGGCCTCAGTCCCCAAGGAGGGCAGCCCGTGGGAGACACTTCTGCAAGGAAGGAGGGGCCTGGGAACGGGCCCTTGAGGGCATAGGGGTCCCGAGTCCCACCATTAGGAAACACGAGGAAAATGCGTGTGTTTTGTTGACTCTCGTAAGGTGGTGTCCTTGAGTGAGCGGGGCCGAGTGGTGGATTGTGTGGCTGCAGGGCCCCTGGTGCACGGAAGGCTCCTCTTTGGGACAGATCGCTTGTTTTCACTCCTCTTCCCCTTCTCGCTGTGGTCGAGCCCAACCACCTGCCGGGCTGCAGTACCCCCGATCCGACACCTGGTGGCGCCGGCTGGCCACCTGCTCAGAGGAGGGGCTCCCCAGGCTTGGGCTTTCCCTCCCGCGCGGCCCCTGCTGCGAGCCCCATCACCAGGCTCCTGAGAAGGCCGTGTCTGGAGAGGCTCCGCGGCGGGGATGTACAAATCAGTGCACCCAGCTTTCTGTTAGGGAAGTGCGATTTAAGAAAAAAAACATTTTTCCATTTTGTTTTCTTGGCATCGGGGAGACTGAGCCCCCCTCCTCGTGCCAGCATGGGGGTGCTTGGGGAGGATCTGGCCAAGCCCAGAGAGTGCAGGTCTTTGGTTTTGGTGTCACAGGCCGGCCGGTGACCTGCCAAGGTCAGGGCCTCGCCTGTGATGGGGCTGGCAGAGATCCTGGGAGAGGCCCCGCCCCCAGCCCCAGGTGTGACTGCTTGGTGGGGTCCTAAGTGAGGCCCTGCCCCCAGCCTCAGGTGTGACTGCTTAGAGGGCATCCTGGGAGAGGCCCTGCCCCCAGCCTTCCAGGTGTGACCTCATAAGCCCCCTGGACCTCCCTACTTCCCTTCTGACGTCTTGGTCACCATAAGGGGCCATGAATCTGGAGGTGTCAGGCTCTCTAAGCGCCAGGGAGCGATCCTGTGTTCAGAAGCTGGGGTTGGGTGGTCCTGCATCAGACAGGACAGCTTCCCGCGCTCCCCAGGGTGCAGCCGCCACGCCATGGCCCCAGAAGAGGAGGTGGGAACCCCATGAAGTGGTTTCTCATCTTTGGCAGTATTTTCCCCAAGACGTTAAAAGTAGATTCGTTCCTTCCCCCTCCTGGGGACGCCCGGCCTGCTGAGCACAGGCATGGCCACTGTGGGGACTTTGCCCCATGGGACACCCCCCGGCGGTAAGGCTCCCCCTGAACCACTGCGCAGAGGAGACACAGCCCAACACAACCCCCACGAAAACCCCAGGAAAGCCACACGTGAACCCTCACGTTCTGATCAGAGGCTGAAGTGGCGCGTGCCCAGCCGAGTGAGCCTGGGTGAGGACCCTGAATGCCTCTGTGCCTCCGTTTCCCCCTTTGTGATGTGGAGGTAGCATTACCCACTGTGTTCGTGGCCTGGCGCTGCCCTACAGAGTGCCACACACGGGATGCCCGAAACAGTAGGAACTTACTCACTCGGGGTCTGGAGACCAGAAGCCCGATATCAGGTGTCCCAGGGCCACGGGCCCTCGGAGGCTCCAGGAAGAACCGTCCTTGCCTCCCTGCTGCTGGTGATCCTTGGGCTGGGGGACACATTACTCCAGTCCCTGCCTCTGCCCCCGCGTGGCCTGCTCCCCGTCTCTGTCTTCACACGAGGCATTCCCCCCTTCTTATTGGTCACCAGTCACGGAGGATTAGGGCCACTCTGCTGGCCTCATCTTAACCAGCTCACATCTGCATGTGTGGACAGCGGCCGGAACCGCCCCCGGCCCTCGGTAAATGCCGAGTAAGGGCTGTACTGTTACTGTTACTTTAGTGTTGGCATTTCACTGGGTAGCTCAGGCTTCTCGAACTCCGTGCTGCTGGCGTCCGGGGCGGGGTCATCCTCAGCGGCATCGTTCCAGGTGCGCCGTCGGGTGTCACGCAGCATCTAGGGCCTCCACTTACCAAAGGCTCAGGTGTGACAAGCAAGACCTTCCCCAGATGTTGCCAGCTGTCTCCTGAGCAGGGTCGTGGCTGCAGTTTGAGAACCACCGCCGTGGCCTATGTGGCGTATGAACCGCCAACTTTATTAAACAACCAGGCTGCTCCTTACAGGCCCTAGCAATTCAGTCTGAAATAGGTCTACACCCCCTGGAACCCCCAGCCTCCTCCACGTCCCAGCACTGCCATGCGGGCCAGTGAGATGCGGACCGTAGTGCTGGACGCTCCCATCCTAGCTGGGGGCTCAGGAATGTTCTAGAAGCCCTCCTTCCTGGTGCAGGCTGAGACCCCCAGGGCCCAGTGGTGTGGGGGCAGTTCTCCATGCTTCCATGCCTAGTGGCCCTAATGGGGGCCACAAGAAGGTCTCTGAGCCTCCTCCTCCTCAGCCTTTGACGTGCGCGGTGGCACCCACGGCACACGTTGGCACAGGGAGGCAGCAGGTCTGCAGGCACACGTGTCCTGGCAGCCTGGGACTGGCCCCTGGGATGGCACATCCTCCTTTCTAGCCCAGGGCCACCCAGAGCACCCTGGCTGCTCTGCGCTGGCATCAAACCGGGGGACGGAGAGGCCCTTCCCATTGCTGGCCCCACCCTGCCTGCTCCATGGAACAAACGGGGGACCCTCTGCAAACACAGGGTCCCCCGGGTGGTGACGCAGGTTCCCACAGGTGGCGTCCATCAGGGAGCTGCTATTCCTCAGCAGCTGGACATGTTCTAAAGGAGAAGGCACGCTGGATGCGTCACGGTCTTTCCCTAACTCGGACCTCATGACCCACTGACCTGGCCTGAAGCTCAGCTTCGCCCTGGACATGGTTTGATGAGAAACTTAATCGTGGAAATGCACGTTCAGTGCACTCACCGAAACATCGCCGGGGATAAGCTTCCTTTTGAAGGGACAGCAGCGATTTATCCGATGTGGACAGCGCGGCTAGGAGAAGAAGCCCCGGCCTGCCCCCGACAGCTGTGACACGTCTCCCTGGGAACATTAATGCCCTGAGGGTAAGAAAGCACGTTCCTCTGAGCTCTCCCGGAGCCCGCCCCTTCGGACGGGTCTTCCTCACAGCCAGGGAGCGTTTCCAGACGTCGGGCTCTGCTGCGTCAGCCTGGGCACATCCCCGCCATGAAGGGGGCTCATCCTCCCTCAGACCTCCCCCGTCGAGGGGATGCGTTGCCCCCGGGGCCAGCTTCACAGGCCTGAGAGCTGGGCAGACACCCGGGGACCTGTGCCCAAGGGACCTGCCTGGGTTTAATGCTCCGCTGTCCGTCTTGAACATCTAGATAATTATTTAACCAGGATGCTGCCTTTTCTGTTGGCACTGGGTCCCCCCAGTTACAAGGCCGGTCTCCTGCCCTCAGCCTGGCCCATCGGTGCCTGGTGTCGGCTGACCTGCCACCGCCCTGCACCTGCGGGGAAGTGATGGGGGCTGCAGAGGGCCCATGTGGAGTCAGGACAGACTGCACATGGGAAGTGGTGCTCCGTCTTCCGGTCTGTGGAATAAACCCTCACATGAGCTGGAATCGCTGTGAGGGAGAAGATGGGAGGTCGTGGGGCCGATGCCTCCTTTCCAGGGGACAAGGCCTTTTAGGGAGCACCGCCCGGAGGGTCACGGAGGCGGGAGCCCGAGGGACCGCGTGGCAGGCTGAGGTGCAGACAGACGGCCTGTCTTTCCCTGGAGGCCGGTGGCTGTAGCCAGACGATGGGAGGTGGGCTTTGGAGGAGGGAGCCTCCCTGACCTCGGGGAGGTGCTGCTTTGCCCGTTTCCCTGAGGTGTTCAGGGCCCCAGGGCAAGCCCGGGTTCTGAGCTCGGCCCACAGTCCTCCTCTTGCAGATGCTGGACCTGGTGTTGGGCACCTCTGTAGTGCACCATACCCCAAGCCTGATGGTGCCCACGTTCCCACCGCTGAGCCCCAGCCCCGGGCTGGCAGGATCCACGGTGGGGTCTGCTTAGTCCCTGTGGTTCATGGAGCAGCCACAGCCACCCAGACCCGGGCCCGGGGTGTCAGCTCAGCCACTTGTATGTGGCCCTTCAGCAAAGCACAACCACCCTATGCCTCAGTGGGCCCCTCTGGGGCATATGGGGGCAGCAGTCCCACCCCTCGGCCCGGGGAGTTGACCCATGACAGCACTTGGACCAGGCACCCCCTGATGGCTCTGGGCTGGGAAGGCCCTGCTCTCCACCGCAAACCACAGCCCAGGGCTCTCGCTCAGACGCTGAGGCCAGCTCAGGGGAGAGGATGTCAGAGAGGAAGCCCCTGTAAACGCGGGGATGCTGCGGACGGCTCACAGACGTGCTGGTGCACGGGGAGGCTCCAGCGGGCGTCCTGCAGAGGTGGATTGACCCCTTGCAGCCAGGAGTGACCTGCCCCCTAGAAGTAAGTGGACTTTGAGGGTAGGGAGCCCAGGATCTACCCCAGACAGAGTCACCACATGCCCGGACTTCCCCAGAATCGTGCCGTGCTCCGGTGGCCCGGCCAGCTCGGTGCCAGCCCTCAGTGGTACCTGGTGTTAGCCCATGAGGGTTGGGAACACAGAAAATAAACAGAAAGCCTCCTGTTTCCACCCCGATAGTTTGCAGAGCCTGGGTCCCCTGTGGAGGGTTGACGCAAGGGTCAGTTGGAGCTCTGCATCCAAGGCCTGGCCCTGGGGCCCTGGAGACCGCTGAGGTGCTGCTGGGATGGCTTGTCATCCCCAAGGACACTCTGGAATGTCGTGGGGGACATTCCCTTGGCCCTGGATTTGCTTCATTGCCCTACGGCACGGCCTGAAATCTCGCCTCCTCTTCGGGATTTTGCACTCGGCCCTTTCACGCGTGCCTCCACCCGGACTCCCCACGACTTGGACCTCTCTCCCTCTCTCCCTCCCCCTCTACTGGTCCTGCACTTAGTGGCCAAGACCACCCGGGAGTGGGGCTTCAGGGGGAATGACTGCTGCTCCAGGCTGGACCCCTGGGGGGTAAGAGGAGCACCCCAGAGGGCAAGGCAGGTCCTTGGTGGGGAGCCCCACTGTTTGGACCGACTGTGTGTGCAGAGTGACTTGGAGAAAGAAGACCCCAGTGTGACCTGAGGCTTTCATGCGAGTCCATCTGTTCACACGGGACGTGTCTCCAGTTTGTCCTCCGGCCCGGGAGGCCTGTGTCCGCTCCCTGCCTGACAGTCTTAGAGTGGACAGCAGCAGGTGGGCCCGGCACCACGCTGAGAGCCTGGGCGGGCGCCACAGCAGGCTGACTGGGTGACCCGACGAACCCACGTGCACTCGGGGGGCCTGGCACTCCGCAGGCTCCACGGTGGAGGTGGGTTCAGCCGGGCTCGAGCCTGGGTGTCCCCTCTGCATTGCAGGGGTGTCCTCGTGGCGGGTCACTGGCAAAGCCCCTTGTGATCTTCTCCCGGGATCCAGGTGTGGTCCTTTCCCCACAGATCCCCGGGCCCCCTGGGCCCCACGGGGCTGAGGAGTCAGGTCTAGGTGATGATGTGCGCTGTGTTCTGGCGCTGGCGGGACGGATGGCGGCCCACTGGCTCCGAGCGCTGCCGGATGGCCCCGCTAGGTGGCACCAGGGACCACGGCAAAGGCAGAGCGTCCTGCGGATGCAGGATGCGGGATGCAGGATGCGGGATGCAGGACACTCGCCTGCCCGCTCCCTCTGCGTCTCCCTGCTGGTGTCTGGGAACCGGCCAGGCCAGCGTCTTGTCTTGTCTTGTCATAAACAAGTTGGGGGCGTCATTGGTGGAAGAGCCCCCGCCCAGGCCCTGCCTCTCTGCCGTTGGCAGGTGGTCTCATAGGCGGGTCCTGGGACTGAACCGTGAGACCCAAAATCAGTCTCAGAGACAGTTTGGGGGCTTCGGGGACAAAATGCTGTGAGGCTGTTTTGCTTTGTCCCACGCTTGCGACGTGCCGCTCTGAGTCGCGTGTCTCACCGGTCCTGTTGCGTGGCGTTCCGAGTCTGGGGAGCTGGCCCGTGCGTGCTCGTTACCTCACGTGTAGTAAGTGTGTTGAGGTAGACGAGGGGGAATCGTCTGCTCTCGGAAGCTCCGGGGGAATAACACGTACCCGCCAGCGCAGGACGGGTCACACTCGGTAGCACACCGCCCGCATCGGATTCTGTGACGGGTGTAGCTCTGACTCACGCTGCCTGGCGGGCCAGCATGTCCATCCCCAGGACCCAGGCTCATGGCCCAGCCGCCTGCTGGTTGCCAGACAGAGGGACCAGAGAGTGTGGCGCAGTGCACACGGGCTCAGGAAACTTCCACGGAGATGACTCGCCTCCGCGGCCTGAGTCACGCGGCCGCGGGGAGAGGGTGGCCCTACGCGGGGCCCCGTGGGAGCAGGGCCAGAGGACCGAGGATGCGCTGTCAGCGAAGGGAGGGTGAAGCTGCGCAGGGGCCACTGCTGGACTCCTGATGCTGGTCAGCAAGGTCCCCCCCCTCCCCCAATGGCTGGAAGCCTGAGGGTCAGTAGGCCCCGGGCAGGGAGCGGTGTGGTGCAAGTGTCTTCCAGGAGGTGGCAGCAAGTGACCTCTGGCAAGCCACCTGCCACCTGCAGCGTGAGCAGGGGACCCAGGAAGCGGGGGTTCCCGGGGGGGCCCTTCTCTTACAGACAAAGAAACTGAGGCCCGGGAAGGAGGCGTGCGGCCCCAGATACATGCAGTCTGGTGGTCACATAGGGTCCAGTGGCCCCCGTTGCTCCACATCACCCCTGCCCCCCAGCCCAACAGAAACACACACACGCACATGCGTGCACACCTCACTGTCTGGGCCCCATCCCCCCCCCCCCCGCCCGGGGTTACACGGAGCTTGAGTGAAGGAGGTGGCATCACTCTAGCCTGGCAGACAAGCCAGGCACTTGACGTTCCAGGTGAGAATGCGACGGAGGAATTAGGACGATATTTAAGGTACTTGATAATGTTTAGTAGCAGTAACTACTCAGATGAGGGAAGGAGGCCCAGACGACTCGGGAAGCTGCCCACGCCCTCCCCTGCCGTGGGAGGGGGCCTGCTGGATTTGAAACCCTCCTCCCTTTCCTCCCTCAGCGCATGCGATCAGGGGTCTAGTGAGCGGTCCTGGGACGCTGGTGTCCGTGTGATTATGGGGAGCAGGATGGGGGTAATAGATGGACACGGCATTGGAGGGACCCTGGGGCCCTTCCCAGGGTTGTCCGTTGGCACAGAATTCTGCAGGCTGCGGGGGCTGAGAACTCTCCAGATTCTCCTTCTTCCCACTGCTGGACCTCCCCTGCAGCGGCCAGCTCCTGTGGATCCTCTCGGGAGACCAGGAGCTCGATGCTTTGCGGCAGCTGATGGGCAGACAGTGGCTCTAACTGTTCCATGTCCTCCTCCTAAACTAACATCTGCTCTGCATTAGAAACGCACGGAAAACGTGTGTTTCCAGCCCTCCCGTATTTGAAAACGGCCTCCCATCCCCCTGGTATCTCCTCTCCTCTCCTGTGCCATAGAGT